>NC_142384.1:11819725-12190559 GCF_059441005.1 Hippichthys cyanospilos
AGACATGATTCCTTCATTTCACAATTTTGTATGCACGCTCTTTTGTTAATTCATTCATGTAACTTCTTTGCAGAACAAAACCAAGTTCTAAATTTTTTGTTGACCTGCAATTGTTGCGACACCAGTGAACTTTAACCTGATCACTTGTTCCGTTCACAGTAGGTACAAACTTGAATCAGGGTCCAAAGGAAAGCTTTGCTCAAAAACATTTTAAACATACAAACTCACAAATGAACATTATAGGTGGGCAACAAACATTTGACCTTTGACACGGCAGTATTTTTAGTTACTGGTGTCCTCGGAGGCCAGTGTAAAAATAAATCACACGCATACCTCACAGTAGTGTATAAACGAGCTGAGAAAAATAATACGCTTTCATTTTGCAATTCCAACACCGAGGCAACTCTTTACTACATCAGTTATCACATACCATAAATACACGTTCAAAAACAGTTATCGAAATACGATCCTTTCTCGTCTTGAGAAGAAAAATGTAAAGTATTTTTTACCCAGTTGTTTTTTTTCTTTATATTCCCGCATAATTGATCCGAATGTACCTATTTTCAAGATATACTGTATTTCTTAAGTGACGTCATCTGCACCTCAAATTTAAGTACCAAGAACCATAAATACAACATCCCATTCGCCAAAATATGCATCGGATGTGTTTTTACCATGTCGTGCAAACACCTTATGATCGCTTGCGGTCCATTTCAATAAAGTTCTTCGCGGTTCGAAAAAAAAAAGAAACTCCGGGCGGTCCTGAGGTCCGTAAACGCAGCACGATAGAGTAGTACAGATAGGCTCCTGCTATGATGATCTCCTCCTCCTGCTACTCCTTCTTCTCATTTACCAACCGACCCGAGAACCGGACTACACATCACCATGTCGGACAGCCGCTCTGGGCTCGTGTACCTGATCACGGGGGGCTGCGGCTTCCTGGGTCGGCACTTGCTCCAACATCTGCTGGACCACGAGGGTGACACATTGGCGGAGGTTCGAGTATTCGACAAGCACACGGATCCCAGACTCTCTGAGCTCGGAACTGGTAAGTGACAGAAAACTGGACCGATCAGAGTGCACGTGTCCCTTGTCGCACGCTTGAATTAACAATCTCGTGGAGTGTAAGCGGCTTTTTCGTCACGCTTGAAGGAGTTTTCTTGTTAAAATGTTTTTTTTTTTTCTCAGTTAAAACCTTTTTAACGACTATTTTACTTCACTTAAAAATAGTCATTCAGTTCGGAAATGCAAATTAACATTTTCAGGACAACAAAAAAACAAAAACATTAGTGATTACAGTTGTAGTTTTTTTTTTTTTTTTAATCATATTAGTGTTTAACTCTTTCACATCACATTGTGGCACTCAATGTAAAATAACTTAATCTAACCACTAAGAGAATTATACATCATTTATTTAAAACAAACATGAAGCTTGAGTTTAGTAAAAAGATCCAGCCTGGTTTAGACTCCCCATAAATAGTGAAGGTTCTCTTCAGAACAACAGTTAAAAGCTTAAATTCTTTATCCTCTTTGAAAACTGATAAATGCACCTGAAAATGCAAATTTCTCTTTGTAAATCGTAATTGAAATGATGCAAAAAAGAGTGGGAAAAACTGTTCATTTCTTTACACTTTGTGTCCTTACCATGTCATTTTATGAACTCCATTAAAGTGCTGATTAAATAGTTAAGATATCAAAAAACTTAAATGTAAAATTTGAAAAAAAGTGAAAAAAAAAGAATTCAAAAACCAAAATTATTTAGATTTGGAAACTATATGTTAATTTTATGTCAACATTCAACTAAAATACTTTTAAAGGTATTGTTAAAATCTAAAATGAATTGAATTTGATGAGAACTTAACATGATCATTTTTTCCATATTCTGTTCTTTTTAAGTGATACATGGACTTTAAGGGTACATGAAATCACTTTCTCTGAGTGACCATTAAAGAAAAAAAGCACTGTTGAATTTAGTGTTGCACTTTGCACACACTCCAAGCGTGCTGTTCTCGTTCACCTTTAAACCCTTGACAACCCGCCATATCAAACTTCCATTCATCCATCCATTTTCAAGAGCTGCTTATCTTCATGAGCCTCACAGGCTTGCTGTTGCCTATCCCAGCTGATTTTGGGCCTTTGGTGGGAGACAACCTGAACTGGTTACACACACACAAGTGCGAATTCCGAACAGAAGCCGGAGCCATAATATTCCTATTTTTTATTTTCATGCAAACCAGTTGTAAATATATAGAGCATTTGGTGTTTGTTTTTAATGCAAGCATATTTTGCTTGCGTTGTGCAGTCACTGCACAGAGATCCTCCCCAGGATATCCCACTCCCTTTCCTTTCCTGTCGACCTGTCATCACCTGCCACCTGCGTCAACGGGATTCCGTATGTGTGTTTTGTCCTGTTATTTAACCTTCGCTTCCCCGCACAGAGAGAATGAATCCATCAAAAGCAGCTTTCCCCTGTCAGGGCGGCGTGAACAATGTCGGTAATTGACTGAAAGATGTGATGCCTTCATGGAAAAAAAAAAAAAAAAGCTTTGTTCAGGCTTTCATTATGTGTCGCCAAACACATGGGAGTACCCGAGGCCTTGAGGCCCCCCTGCAACCAGAAAGCTTATCCCACACCCACCGCGCCCATCCTGGATCTCACCGACTCTCGATTGTAACACAAAACAAAGTTTATGTGTTACCTAATAACAATACAATATATTTAGACAAAAATGTAACACGTTATTATTAACATGTACATTTTGTTTCAGGTTTTTTTTTTTTTTTTGCTGTTGGAAAAAAGTTACAACCATTCACTTTGGACAAAAAATATGGCCTCTAACCCTATTTTCTCATGAAGAGCTATCATGTCTCCGGCTCACTATGACCCGGAGGTGTGTGCCTTTATCCACAATTGTCAAAGACTCCGTTTTTTTTTTTAAACCCATTCACAAAGTAACAAAAGCGATGGTTAGTCTATACTTGTGTATTACGTTTGTTTCTATGGAGTAGTAATAATAAGTAGTAACAATAATAATAGTCTTGGGTCAATTTGACCTGGGTTTTTGTTTACTCATTTAAAAAGTTTGAAAAATGGACTTATAAAACTTATATATATATAAAAAAAAAACAACAAAAAATCGAAATGCCGTTGTGCTAAAATACATGTAATATTTGCTTTAAAATCAGTCAAATTTCAATATGGTCAATTTGTAGGTAGTTAAAAGGATGTTGTTATTCAAAGAGTTACTTAAGACCCTCCTGTAGGTCAAATTTAATTGGACACGTACTAAATGCTGTAATCTTCTGGCAATGCCATGACATCGTTGCAAACTCGAATCTTGGTCCCAAACTCCCGAAATAGGATTTGACGGAGCCTGCTTTCACGCTGACGCCAAGACCGCCATTGTTATCTAATGTGACGGTTCAAGGACGAGGTTAAGATAAAAAGTCTGCAGTATAACTATTAATCATCGCCAAGACACAAATGCTGCATTTGTTTAAACTCAGAAAAATCCAAACTTTGACAAGGAAGTATATAATGGAGCGCTTATTTTGGCAATACCACATACCGTACAGGCAAATCATTTCGACTATCACAAAATTATACGACATACGAGAAAGTAATTACAAATTTGGTCATGTCAATGAATTCAACTTACATACTCAAGCAACCACTGAATTAAAGTAACTGCTCTAATTTTTCTGAGCTGAACTTTCTTTCTATTTGGGCCCCCTCAGGGAGGACCAAGGTGACGGTCATCCAGGGCGACATCACGGACTACGAAAGCGTGCTTGAGGCAACCCGCGGCGCCCACGTCATCATCCACACCGCCAGCCTCGTGGACGTCTGGCACAAGGTCCCGGAAGGACTCATCTACGCCGTCAATGTGACAGGTGAGCGTCCAACCTCGATTCCGTCACACAAGGTTGTCAACTATGTTTTCGTTCACATCGGACCACAAAAGTAAACACTAAAATGGCATTTTTCTATCCTGTGATTTCACACTCAGAATATTTCCACAGTGAGACAGCTACAGCTGTCGGTACTGCTTTTCAGCATGGTTTCAGCTTGGGGGGCCCTTTTTCCAGCGGCCCTCGAACGTTCCATGCTGACAGCCTCATGACAGCTTTCACACAATGCTGTCAATTTCTGGCAGGCAGAGCAATGAGGTCATTGTTCCCTACAGCAGGGAGGTTTACACAAGCTCAAATTCAATTGTATCCACCATCTAGAAAGCGTAACATTTTTTTTTTTTTTTGGGGGGGGGGGGGGGGGGGGGGGTTAAAACATGTAGCGGGTAAAAATAACCATCATGCATGTCTTTAAAAAAAAGAAATACCACGAGCTTTGCACAAAAGTTAAAATGTTATCTTACGGCAAATAATAATTTGAAAAAGAACACAAATTATGAGCCTACCAAGAGTTCATGAACGCAACTGAATGCAACCAGACGTATTTTTGCCCTCTTGACTTGCTTTGAATTTTCTTTGCTTATTGCGTTTTCTGGCCTGACGTTCAAGCACATACCGGGGATGTTGAAATGTTGCAAACCAGGGTTTAGCACTAGACAACTGGCGTTCTTTAAAAATCTCAGTTTAGGAACTTTTATAACAGCATAAAACACATTTGGCACACCATGTGTTTGCCCGACGAGTTGGAAGAAATGATCACGTCGGACTAAATGAGTAACATTTGGGTGGGGGTGACTGTTTGTGGGGTTTTCGTTGCATGTTTGGAATAGTTTAGCTCTCATGTAAGAATGCTAACCCTTCATTATCAATGTTAATGCACGTTCCGGCTTATTTGTGTTGTGATATTTTTTTTACTATATATTTATTGCAGTTATTATTTTTGAGAATTTCTTTCCATGACAGTAATTACTATACCATTGATACATTATTTACATAAGTACAATAAATAATTTGTTGCTAAATTAATATGTGACAATGATGCAATTATTATTCTTATTTTTTTATTTCATTATACAATTTTTTTATGTGTTATACATTAATTGTTCACGTTT
This sequence comes from Hippichthys cyanospilos, assembly GCF_059441005.1. Lineage (NCBI taxonomy): Eukaryota > Metazoa > Chordata > Actinopteri > Syngnathiformes > Syngnathidae > Hippichthys > Hippichthys cyanospilos. The sequence continues at coordinate 11,824,750 of NC_142384.1, forward strand.
TGTATGTTGTAAGTTAGATTTTCATTTAGGCCTTTGCACAGGTCTTTGAGAAAGGTTGAGTTGCGATAATATACAGTACATTTAATGTTTTATATTTCTGTCCAAAGAATCTCACATGTGGATCTCATCTACCGCTGCCTTCTTTCAAACAATTGGAATGCACTATGCACTGATAATAATAATTTCTGGATTGTTTTTTTTTTTTTTCTTCTGTCAGGAACAGAGAATGTGATTAAGGCATGCGTGGAGAATAACATCTGCAGTCTGCTGTACACAAGCAGCATGGAAGTGATCGGGCCCAACATGGATAGAGAGCCCTTTGTCAGGTAGAACCTTTCAGCCTAATACATTGGGTATACTGTATTGTTCCAGAGCAGATTTTTTGGGTCCTTACAATTTTTGACAACAGAAGTCTATTCAAACGAGTGATGGGTACTCGGGCAAAAACATGGCTGAATCCATCTAGGTACTTTTTCAAACTATGATTAAAACCACTACAAAGGTGTGCCAAAAGGTGGGATTTACTGTCTCTTTTCAGACTATTTACAACAAGTGTCAAGGTCAGGGGCCAAATGCTGCAAAATGAATGTTAATGGTCCGTCTGGCGTTTTTCAAAATACACATTGGACGCTGCTAGGCATCTGGAGCTGTCCAAGTCTGTCAAAACCTAAAAAAATGGCCTTCTAAATGTGGACGGCGTAACGCAAAACAAAAGCAATGTAGCGTTTTATGATCTCATCCGCTTTGCCATATTGCTCACTAGTTTAGTAGTAGCTCTTAGCTCACTTGCTATGTCGCTTGCTCGTTTTTCTAAGGCCAAAAACGTATCAGACAGCCGACTTGGTTTGTTTGGAAGGAGGGAAAAGTTTGATTCGCCTTCTTGACCCACACTTTAGATAGATTGCTCAAGTTCTACTTTGTGCGATATCACATAAATATATGCATTTGATAACATGTTAGCTATTTTACCTGCGGTAGTTAGCTGTAGTTACAGTGTTATTTAAGCCGACAAAAAAATAAAGGACAACGTGATTGGCTCTGCAGCAGAGGAGGACTCACGTTTGTGTCACACTCTGCAGCTTCTCGTTAAATGGACAGCGTGTAAGATTTAGACCGTTTTTCATTAAAAAGGAAGAAATTAAATAACTGTAAATTTCAAAAACTTGCAAATGAATGTGTCCTTAATGACCATCAGTCATATAATCATAGGCTAGTTATCATTGAATTATATTACATGAGCGGTGGCTCTTCACCGGTGACGGCCATGTTTGTTACAGCTACAGACGATGGTAAATGCAGCACCTGCAGCACCCCCTGCTGTTCGTAATGAAAAATAATTTAAATCTTACACACTATCCCTTTAAGGCAGACAAGCGCGGGGAGGACACTGATTTTGACAGACATGGCCGGTTTTAAATAACTGTGACAGTATATTGTCAATTCGTTTTTCATTCCATGCCTACAGTGGACTAATGGATTCTGTCCTATTCGTTTATTTAATGCTTCACAAAATCCTCTTGCCGGCCAGATTAAACCTTCTTGCGGAACGGATCCAGCCCGCAGGCCGTATATTTGACAAACCATGCGTTACAACAGGCATTTCCAAAGCCGATCGTTGAGGGCTGCTATCCTGCATGTATTTGAGGCTTCCCAACACACCTGATTCAAATGATCAACTCATCAAAACGATCCTGATCATTTGAAACTAAAGCTATCTCAAACAAGTGATTGGTACTCAGTACCACTATCCCACTATTTTGTGGAACTTTTTACAACTCTTGTAAGGCAAATTCAGACCTTTAGTCACCACTTGACAGAGTAGTGCCAAAAAGTGTTCAAGATATTTTTTTTTAAACCCTGTTGATTATTCCAGAATTCAGCTATTTGACTCACTGCTCTTTTCCACAGTCATATTTCCTTCGAGTGTATCTGGCAGGTCATCTGGGTTATGCAATGCTACAGGGAGTACACTTTATACACTTAAAGGGTTATCCTGGGTTTACTTACTAAGACAACAAAAATAAAAACAAGACTGCTCAGTGAATCATTGTTGTATCCTTTTCTACCCGAGCAGACGTCTGTGCCATTCCCTAATCTCATCCCGTGACATGTGGTGACTCATTGACACCGGTTATAACATTAAGTATCCTTGCGTGATCAGGTTAGATGTTTGTGGTCTTGTGGAGTCGCATCATCAATCATCAAAATATGGCGGTATGCTCCGCCCAAACACAAGGACATCATCCAAAAAAATGAATGCTTTCTTTGGAAAAACTGACAGATTTTTTTCTTCGCTATCATCACTTATTTCATTTGAAACTAACAAATATGTCAAGAACATGATTTATAATGGGCGGGATGACATCCCTGCACTTCCAAGAATGTTTGGCTGTGCTAAGCAACAAAAGCAGCCAGAAAGTCCAGACATGTTGATTAATGCACTCATACAAGCATGACTGGATCCTGTTACTGTGTCTATGCAGGGGGAACGAAGACACACCCTATCAGGTGAAGCATACTATGGCATACCCCAAGAGCAAGGCCAAAGCAGAGAAGATTGTCCTGGAAGCAAATGGAACAAAGGTAGCGCCTTACAATCATTTAGTTTTCTCATTTGTCTGGAATACCTGGTTCCAATTTGGAAGCATTTAGATAAAAGTGCCAAGATAAGCCAGTCCCTAAAATGGTTACCTCAAACAAAAAGGCAGATTTTTCTTTGTCGTTTCAGTATTCTCGTGATTTTGATTTTTTTCAAGCTGGCTTTGTAGGCTGATGACTTCCTTCTCATCCTCCTGCATAGTTGCGGAATGGTGAGCGTTTACACACATGCTCTCTGAGGCCGACGGGCATCTACGGCGAGGGTCACGAACTCATCAAAGACTTCTACAAACTGGCCGCCAAAAGGGGAGGTCTGATCGTCGGCGGCGTACCCGACAGCACCGAACATGGGCGAGTCTATGTCGGTGAGTCCCAGAATAGGTCGTGAAGAATATCAGTGTGGTGACCGCAAAGCAGAAGTCATGCAATTTCCCTTCCTCTTTGTTTCCTCGCAATGTGAAACATCATGAAACGTAAGCCGCATTGTCTGTGAGGTGGTTCAAATTAGTTCAAATCAAAAAAGGAGTTGCGTGGAGAATACAAACGAAAGAACCAAAAGTGACCGATTTTGTTGGCAGATGTGTACCAAAACTAGTGTTTTTTTCCAAATTAGATTTTTTTGTGACCCTTTTGGTGACTCAATAAGTCCCCGGGCCAGAGCTCTCTGGCCACCCTCAAACTAAGGGGAAAATTTGCGTATTCGCCTTGATACTCTGCCACTATTTAGAAAATAAAAAGAACAACATCTTTGAAGAATAGGAGTACATTTGATCTGAAAGCACTGAGGTGGTTGGTCACCCTTAAGTACCCCAAACTAGCTCAGTCATTCAGGTACTTTGCCACTGTGTCCTCAATGAAGAGAACCAAAAAGTAGCATAAAGATAGATAAGTTGTTGGTGCCCAATAAATGTGCCAAAAACTGGCGCAGATCCCTTTACAACTTCTAGCAAACGAAGCATGCAAAATTAATGGTTGGAAGGGGGTAGGTACTCAATGTCAGACAAGGGTGTAGATCATTTTTTAGATGTTCTTTTTTTTAGGTCCTTTTTACATCTTTCACAACATAAGTGTTCCAAATAAGTTCTTGGTGCCCTATAAAACATTGCCAAAATTGAACAGAGCTGTTTTTGAAGAGTGTTTGTTCACATATTTCGGCAAGTGGGGCATACCAAGAGAGAACCACACTTTACGTACTGTGCTAATGTGGTTGGTACTTTGACAGAAGAGTTCCAGAAGTTTCGTGGAACCTATTTGGGACCCTGTGTTTTTATGACAGGTTTTTGCAACAGATGCATTCCAATCTTGGTGCTAAAAAGTTGTTTTGACAACTGCGCCTTGAGCTACTGTGCCCACTATGTTTGGTACCAACATAACGGAGCAAAAAAAATGCGAAAGCAACATTGTGAACTAATGACGTCACCCCGTCTGCACAGGCAATGTGGCGTGGATGCACGTGCTAGCCGCCCGAGCCCTGCGCGAGCGCCCAGAAACTGTCGGCGGCGAGGCTTTCTTCTGCTACGACGACTCGCCTTACAAGAGCTACGAGGACTTCAACATGCTCTTCCTGTCCACCTTCAAGTTCCGGCGTGTGCGCATGCCTCTGCTCCTGCTGTGGTTCCTGGCGATGCTCAACGACGTCCTTCGCTGGATCCTGACCCCATTCTGTAACTTTACCCCCCTCCTGAACAGCTACACCCTGGCCGTGGCCATCACGTCCTTCACAGTGAGCTCGGACAAAGCGCTGCGCCACTTTCAGTACCGCCCCTTGTACGACTGGGAACAGTGTCGGGAGCGGACCCAGAGATGGGTGGACACCTTCCCCCTGGAGAAGCCAAAAAACAGCTAATGCGGCTAGTGCATCAACCCCCTGAGAAACATGTATCTGATTTTTTTTTTTTTTTTTTTACTGCCCACATCATGCCACAAAATAGGATATTTTGAAAGAATGCGAAGCTTTAGTTCCGTTAATATTTAAAACCAGGGTGGGGGCCCTGTGGTATTGCCCGCCAAAGGTATATGGAAAACAAATAAAACCTCGGAGCAGCTATTCAAATCAGTGGTGCGTCTGTTGATTTATAGCGTAGTTCCAGTGCTGAACTGCACACCAGGAGTAGAAACATTTTGCATGGTTGGACCATGGGAGTTTTTGTCTTTAGTATCGCAAAAGGGCCAAAAGGGCCTGCTACTTTTGAACAGATGAAGACCTTTTTTTCTGTGTGGGCTTTGCAGTGCTGAACATATGTAACCAGGACTGTTTTATTCCAGCAGCTATAATTACCAGCAGTTATGTTCCTGCAGACGAAATTTTGTTCAGGGATCATTTAAAAAGAAGCGGTCCAAGAATATGTGTAGTCTTGAACGCAGATGTACATGAATATAAAAAAAACCCTGGAAACTTTAGGAGCACATCACTGCGTAATTATAGGTACAATTTTGACCAAAGGAACTTTTCACAAGAACTTTACGCAAGTATTTTGTATTCCAGTCAATCAGGGAGTTGTAAAAACACCAAATTAGTAAGCAGGAAGAGTCTGAGTCACAGGCCTCAGGGAAAGCAGATTAAATTGTTGACACAAATGTTTCCAATTTAGCATTTTTGGTTCCACAAAGTGGCAAAGATGGTACTAGGCCAACATCACTTTAACCTGAAGGATCAACAGTTTTTAAATTAAAGTGGATGGCAAAATGTTGAGCCAAAAATAGCAAACTGCATTGAAAGGAGTCAGCGAGTTTTCAACGTTGTTCAATGATCTGACAATCATGTAATTTGTAGATAAATAACGAATTATAGTGAGAATCATGTATGACAAATATAAACATTATTTACAAGCAACGGCCACATGTCTTTTCATGTGTGATTATATTTTGCACTGTAATTTAAGCATTCTATTTTTCTCTCATAACAGTATGAAGTTATGTATTTTTAAATGCCTCAATTAAAGATGATTTAATATATTTTAACTAATTGCGTTTTATGTGTCTGTTTCTTTTGGGATTCCATGATCTTGGATATTTGTCTGCGGGAGTTTCCTTTTGGTCTCAGTCACCGGGCAAGCCTTTACTTTGGTTTCCTTCTGTGGTTTTTCCATGGAGACGGTCAAAACATTTACATGTTTCTCAAAGATGTGTGGAAAAAACAGCTACATCATATGCAAATTAGAAACGAGGCCCAATGTTACTACATTTGTTCAGCAATAACATTTGAACCAATGCTTTAGTCATGTTCATGTCCTAGTTTTTATTTTATTTGAGGGTTGGCTAGAATCTTAGTTTCTAACAAGTGCCACAATTCATAAGGCTATGTGAACCTTCTATAGTCCATTATTAGGATCCGATTTATACAGAATCACAAATGAACCAATATTTTTGACATGTTCATGTACTAGTTTTTATTTCATTTAAGAGTAGGCTAGAATCTTACTGCCTCAATTTAAATATAGTTTCTTACAACAGCCACAATTTTATTCATTGGGCTACATGAACTTTTAACACTTTTTATGGTTCATTATGAGGGTCCAATTGACATTTACAAACTAACCATTACGGATTTTCCTTTCTTTTTTATGTGGCAGGTAACAAAAAACTCCACACGGGTGTGGCACGGCACAGATTTGAACCCCAAACTCCACAAAGGAAAGGCAGACATGTTGTTCCAAGTAGTTTGACTCATTCTAATCGATTATTTAAAATAAAATGGCAAATGAAATTAAAGCTTGATTATTATTTTAGTGCCGTAATAAAGTAGGCGGCAGCTCGGTGGAGCAGTGCACGTCCACTTCACTGTTCAGGAACTTGAGTTCAAATCCACCTCGCTACGGCCTTCCTGTGTGGAGTTTGCATGTTCTCCCCGAGCCTGTGTGGGTTCTCTCTGGCTTCCTCCTGCACTCCAAGAAGATGCAAGCCAGGTGTATTGACATACTAAATTGTCCTTAGGTGTGATTGGGTGCGTGAATGGTTGCTCGTCTCTGTGTGCCCTGCAATTGGCTGGCAGCCAGTTCGAGGTGTCCCACGCCTACTGCCCGAAGTCAGCTGGGATAGGCACCAGCAAGCCTGCGACCCTTGTGAGGATAAGCGGCTCTAGAAAATGGATGGATGGTTGAAATATGTAGGTTCTGGCGCCATCTGTCGATCAGACCTATTAAGTGCATGAACGTGACGTAATGACGTCACCATTCCGCTGGCTTTTGTGGAGTTTGTCTGCGATTTAAAAATATTGACTAGACAAATATTCGTGATGGTTTTCTGTGGTTTGTCGTGGTGGCAAAAAATAGTATGTAAAATACTGAATACGGACAATCCTGCAAGGTTGTGTGCGCGTCCCCGCCTCCGCGCACGTACGGAGCTGTCAGTCGGAAATGCAAGCGGCTGGTTGAGGATGTACCCGCGCCGCACAACTCGGATGAATTAAACAAAAGATATCGTTTATTTCGCTTTTTAGGGATGCGGAAATAATATCGACCAGTGAGGAGATTGCTCCGCCGAAACGGTCGAAGAGGTAACGCGGGCTAGCAAGCAATGCTAACAGAGACGGGTGGCTGCTGCTAGTAGAAGCTAATAAACTAGCTGCTAAGCTAGCCAGCTGGCTAATACCACCCACTACTACCTAAAACGCCACCCGCAGCTACCGAGCGTCCTTATCCTCGCCCCGGCTCCAGTGCGTCGCCCCCCGCGCTGTTTCTCTTCTTCTCCACCGAGGAGTTTGGTGGAGACGTCGCTGTGGCGGGCCAACGCGCGCCCAGGAACCCCCTGGACACCCGGGTGGACGCGTCGCAGTGACAACGCCGGGCGTGGGTGAGTCGAGCTGTTGACAGGGGCAGTCCGGCGGCGACTGACCGGGCGAGTGGCCGAGGCCACGGACCCCGCCGAGCCCGGGCCTCCTGGCGCGTTGGGTGCTTGTCGGCTAATTAGCCACGCGTAAATCGTATTTGCTGGGTGGCCAGACCTCCTACTAAGTGGGGGCCCTTTGCAAGGTGTTGTTAGCTTAGCATGTAGCCACCACACTGCTCGATCAGCAGAATAGCGGATCAGCGCTGTGTTGATAAAGTGTGTTATTTTGAAACGCTTGGCACGCATGATTGATAAAAGAGTCACTCGTGCGAAAGATGTTACTCTGGTCATGCGACCTGCGCAGTGCACTGGCAGTCTGCTACAAAGTGGAATTACTCATCACTTCCTTTCTATTTATAAGGTCCTGCCTTGCATAAGAGGAAATGCAGCCCGGCATGTATTGTTGTATTGTTATGTTTGAAAGAGTCTAACTTGATATCTGATTGAAATGAATAGATACGCCTCAGAAAAATAACGTACTGTACGGTTCGTCTTGTGTGACCATATGTAAAAAAAAATTCAAGCTGAAGACTCAAATACTTTACAATGATAACACGACACGATTGAAATCAAAGGAACTAGAAGTAGTCCACTGTGGGGAAAAACACTGCATGTGCAATATTAACGAATGCTACAAATTGCTTAATTAAAATGAAACAAGTACTGGAAATCATTCTGGATATTTAAAAAAAATGGCACACTTGGTCACATGTATGTGTCATTATTAATGCTCTTACTCCTGATGCTAGTTATTCATGAATACAGCCTCCTTCCACAATAGAGAAAAAAGAGCAGCGTGACTAGATGAAATCACAAGTAATCCAGAAAAAAAAAGTACTTGGACTTGCATAATTTGCGTGTCAAATGATTAATGCAATCGCTCCTCCTGGCAGTTATGAATAATGCAGTGATTTATGCCAGTGGTTCTCAAATGGGGGTAGGTCAATGCACTTCAGGGGTATGTGAGATTTTACCACAGTTTGTGCATGTATGGGGAAATCCTTTTATGCCCTTACAGAAACAATATATTTTCTTTTCAACTTAAGAGCAAAGTAATTCAAATATAACACAACTTATTGCTTGGTTGTGTTACATTGACTTCCTTACAACATGTATGCCTTTATTTTGATTGGATTTATACGACTAGTACATGTCATTAGAGACACAATTTTCCGGCAGACAAGCCAGTGATAAACCTAATGACTTACACGAACTATTGTCTGGAGCCGTAGAAAAAAAAATACACTTACAACGGCAGTTTTAAAGTTTAATAAATCAGACACGGATGGCACAGCACTCTGTTTTGAGTATTTTTTTTTCACATATTATTTTTGGGTTTTGCACTCCTTAGGAAGTTCTTGTCTGAAAAAAAAATCATAGGGTTGCATCATTGAAAAAAGGTAGACAACCACTGATATGTCATTTATATTGGGTCTTTAGATGTATTTCACATTTCATAGTCAGAAAAAGTGTATGGCACTTGCACATACACGTGTGTATGTAATGTATGTGTCTTAAATATGATAGCTGCTCTCATTAGTAATGAGTGATGATCCTTACCTTGAGCACTGGAAATAAACAAATCCTCTAGAAATAATCTCCTGAGTAGTAACAAAAACACTTGGTCACACCTGAATATTTAATTTGATATATTAGATCCTTTGGTATCCATCTTTCTCATTAAAAAAAAAGAGGACTCCCTTGCTAATTTGCTTGTTAAAAATGCAACACAAAGATGTTGTCACAATGTTATCATACAGTGAACTGTTTTTGTGGTCATGAGTAAAGACCTTTGTTATTAGCTGTGGTTGATAATGCGGCGATTCATTGTTGCAAAATGTCTGTCTTTGTTACAGGCGAGCTCTCGTCACACCATGGCCGAACTTTCCGCCTTGTCCTCATCACCGCCGCCTTCTTTGGTCGACGCCCACGCGGCCTCCTCCGCCTCATCGGTGGCGCCAAATTCTTCCCTCTGTAATGATGTGAATTTAATTGGAAACACTCCCCCTGTGCCACTGACGCCGCCGCCAAATCTTGAAACTGCAGACACACCTGTGGGTGATGATTGGACGACGGCGCCCCAGAAAGAGGAAGTGACGAAGCCTGGTGCTCCCGTTGAAACAGATATACCGCAACAGGCGTCGCCCTCCCCCGAACTCACCCCTGGTCCTAATCTGTACCCCAGTGTGCATGTCACCCACAACCCTCCTCCCGCTGCGGGTGACATCCCTGTGGCGCTCCCTATAATGACTCCCCCTGTAGTGGCACCTCCTGCAGCGGCATGCCCTGTAATGGCACCACCTGCAGTGGCACCCCCAGTAGTGGCAGAGAAACCACAGCCAGTTCCCAAGAGTCCTCCCCCACCGGTGTCTCCCAAGCCTCAAAGTCCTATCAAAGCACAGCCGCCCTGCACTCCACCTCCTCGGGCAGGGCACCCCAGCCCCACTGTCCCACTCATCCAAGAACCTGCCCCCAGCCTACCCCCGCCCTGCACCCCGCCACTTAGGGCAGGGCACTCCAGCCCCACGGTGCCAGTTATCCAAGAGCCCAGCCTCCCCCCGCCGGGTGCCCAGCGGCCGGCCCCCGACACACTCAGCTACCTGGAGTCAGCCAGCCTGATGTCGGGGACGCTGGAGTCGCTGTCAGGCCTCGGCGATGACGGCAGTTCACTGGGCTCTGATTCGGAGATCAACGGCCTGTCGGTGAGGCGCACCGACAAGTACGGCTTCTTGGGTGGCAATCAGTTCAGCGAGGGGAGGTCAGTTCAGTTGGCATCAAAGTTTTGCATGTGTCATCTTTGAGCTCGAGTTTTGTTCTATTTATTCCTATTGATGAAGGTCAACCTCTTTTACTCTTGCATGAAAGATGATAATATAAAAGGATTACATTTGTTAAGTCAAACTAAACATTTTCTGTTCTTTTCTCAGTTTTATTTGCTGTTTGTGGTAGTTATTGTCTTTTTTTTCTGTTGCATTTTAAAGGGGTCATATCATGAGCAACTTTTCACAGTTACGTACAGTATATGTGCATATCCTGTAAAATAATGAAACCTCACCTTTGATAGATACGTTGGCGGTTTTTTGGTACTGAGATTTCTAACCAGGAAGTGAAACGTGTTGTTGGCTGAAGCTGCACCTTTCAACGTGAGGCATTCTAAAGCCGACTGCCAAAGCGAAACAACAACAAAAAAAAGTTAATGTTGTAGCGAAATTGTGAAATTTTTATTGCCCATCACAACATAGCGGAAGCATTGGCAATATTGTTTTTATTGATTTTTTTTTCAAGTAACTGTTAGCTTTATGACAAATGCAAATAGCAAAGTGTGACTCAAAACTTGAATCATAGCCTTTGTTCTTTTTAATTTTTTTGTCGCTATTTAAAAAATAGCTCCAGATGAATATCCTCCAATTGTAAATATTGTAGTGAATAAAAATGGTAACAAAAGCAAACGGCAGTAGGCCATTGGATTGTAACTAGTCCATAATCATTAATGACTATATTACTCAAAATGCTGGTCCATGGTGAGGTACCGCTACCTTCATCGTCATGCATCGCTTGTGCAGTTAATAAGATAGCGACAGTTCAACACTCGAAGCGATCTGTGATCTCCACTGTTGTTTTTGGGGTTCCACTTTTGTCTTATCAGTAATGACTAATACCCATAAAGCAGCTTCATGCAAATGGTGCGCTTGTTCCGGTCATCACTTTGCCTCGCAGTCTTGCTCCTGCTGCTCTTAACTTCCTTAATAATTTGCCATTGCAGTGAATCACATGCTGCTGAGCATTTATGAATCATCAACATGCACTGACCTTCTACTGTATTTTATACTGAAAAATAGAGAATACTGAACCGCTCAGATACCATCCTGCAACGGTTTGATTAGCGACTCATAATTGCCCCTCCACTCTACTGCCTTTCACGAATACACTTTTATCTGCTAATGTGACATTGTGGTATTGTCCATTGTGGCAGTGATAAGGAAGTGCGAGTGGAAGTGTCCCGACAAAGGGAGATGAAATGGCTGGACATGTTCAACAACTGGGACAAATGGATCAAACATCGCTTCCAGAAGGTACTAGTATGCGTACTTAGAACTTCTGCTTGTCACCGGAAGAATTTGAAGCACTTATAGATAGGAACAGTGTGATAGTGATGTTAAGTAATTTAAAGTGATTATATATATATATATTTTTTAATAAAGTAAAGGAGTTTGCCCAAAGAAAACAATTCAATTAGTAATCGGGATTCTCATTTATTACAATTCAGAATCAGTTTAGAATATCCCAAAGTCAATGTGATGAATTTTAAAAAAAAAAGACACGAAAACTTCAGCTCCTTGTGTTTCTTCGCAGTCAGTAAATTGTATGTTTTTCAAATTCCTTTAACTCCTGAACCATTTGCGTTAGCTGGCAGGTTTTCATGCGACGTAGGAGGCAGCAGCCAGGAAATAACACATGTTTTTCAAATGACCATAACTTTTGCGCAGTTTGCGTAACGGATTCTTAAAGCAGAAAAACAGAGCTTGCCATCGATACCGCAACATTAAGAGAAGTGGTGATTTAAAACGTGCACCAGTCCCACTCGCTCTAGCTTATAAAAAAAAAATGCCTGGACTTTGACACATGTAAAAGCCCGTAGCATGGACACTAATAGGTTTAGGCAAACACAACTCTTTCAGCAGTTGTAAAAAAGCAGATTGAAGTAGAAATCATTTTTAATTGAATAATTTGAATCAAAAATTGTTTTGGATTGAAGATCGATTCGAAATCTAATCATAGACCCCAAAATTGGAATTGAATCGAATTGTGAGACAGTCAAAGATTCTTACCCCTAATGATGTGTGCATGTCGTGTAACAGGTGAAGATGCGCTGTCGTAAAGGGATTCCATCATCACTTCGTTCCAAAGCCTGGCAGCTGCTCTCCAATAGCCAGGATCTTCTGGATGCCAACCCTGGCAAATTTGAGGTACAAGCTACACTAACCGCCAGACAAAAAGTACTATGTTAGACCTGTAAGGGGCAGTACTTTGCCACATTGCATCCCGATTGCTGGAAAGTACTGTATGAAGAAGACATAAAAGGAGCTATGCTAATATTTAGCTTATTTGGAAAAATGTTCCCAAACATAATTGAAATTCTTGAAAATGCTTCACATTCTATGTTGCAAGAGTCCAGCCATTCATTCCCAAGTACCTATACATATTTTTTCAAATATTTTCAAGCACAAAAGCACAATATGTGTTATTGTACATCTTCTAAATGGCTACCTGCAGTGTCAGCATTTTGTAATGGCATTTTCAGCCGAATCGCTGTGTTAACTATAGAATCTGTATTAGAAGAGAACAACAGTGCAATCATGTTGGACCTCCATGCTCAAGTGGTGTCAAAGTAACAGCCTGGCAAAGGGAAGTTGTGGCCTCGGCATCTGTGGGGCGCAGGAAGCTCTAAGCCTCTTATCGCGCCACCTAATCCCGCCTATCAGACCTCGGAGGCCTTCATTCGTGTTCTCTATCGACTTCCTGTGGTCTCATGTTTGCAGCATCGTAAGCACTTATAAACGCTCAGTAACTATAAGATGGGCTTTTCCCTGTCCACAGGAGTTGGAGAGAGAGCCGGGAGAGGCCAAGTGGTTGGACATCATCGAGAAAGATCTTCACAGGCAGTTTCCCTTCCATGAAATGTTTGCTGCACGTGGAGGCCACGGGTCAGGATCAACTTTATTTATACTGTACACGTGTCAATTAGGTCTGGGCATTTAAAAAGTGATTTCAATGTTGACTTCTCGTTATCGTAACGATGTTATAATCTAAGAAAAATTATTGTTGTCTCTGCATACTTTATGATTTATAGCATTAAGACTGATATTTGATTTTGAAATCAATGTGTTTATTAATCGTGATTTTAAGATTAATCAAAATTAGGCCTGCAACTAAATTATTTCAATGATGGGGATTATTTTGTTGATTAATTGATGAATTAGATTTAAAAAAAAAAACCATTTGAGATTCGACTTTGTCTGTCAAACGTCAGAAAGCAGGCAAAAATCATTGTTTTCCAAAATAAAAGCAAATTTGGACTCAAATCACTTTGCTTTATGACAGACTAAAGGTTCTTGGACTGATTCATTTTAGCACCTCCAAATTATAATTCTTTTCCCATAATTGTCCGGGCAACAACATTTTAATCACTCAAAATAGAATGAATGTGGTTTAGTCTGGTAATGGTGTCTCGGGTCCGCAGGCAACAAGATCTCTACCGCATCTTGAAGGCCTACACTATCTATCGGCCTGACGAGGGCTACTGTCAGGCACAGGCTCCCGTGGCTGCCGTGCTCCTTATGCACATGCCCGCAGAGGTGAGTGAGCGTTCTGGAGGATTTGGGCCTTTTTTGTGCGTATTGTAAATTATTTATATGCATTATGTGAATATGATTCATTTTCTTACATCACTGTTAGTTCACCATGTCATGTGCTTAGTCACAAGATGGCTGTGGACAGTAATGTATGTGTGCACTTGTGATTCCCAGCAAGCCTTCTGGTGCCTTGTGCAGATATGTGAAAAGTATCTCCCGGGCTACTACAGCGCCGGGCTGGTGAGTAGGCTGAAAACTTCAGTGTCACCTTCTGTCTTCTTTTGCTGACTCGTGTGTTGTTTTCCCGCCCGCAGGAAGCCATCCAGCTGGATGGCGAGATCTTTTTCTCGCTGCTGCGCCGCACGTGTCCCATGGCCTACAGACACCTGAAGAAGTTCAAGATCGACCCCATCCTCTATATGACCGAGTGGTTTATGTGTATCTTTTCGCGCACGTTGCCTTGGGCGTGCGTGCTGCGCGTATGGGACATGTTCTTCTGCGAAGGTACCAAATTGCAGTCAGTTTTACACATTGCATTTTTTTCTAACTGTTGATTTTCATGGTCTTGTCTAGGAGTGAAAATCGTGTTCCGCGTGGGGCTGGTGCTGCTCAAGCAGATGCTGGGCTCGGTTGACAAACTCCGGGAGGTGCAGGGAATGTACGAGACCATGGAGCGCCTTAGGGGCATCTCCCCAGAAACCATCAGGGAGGACAGCCTGGTCCAGGAGGTACGATATTCTGTCGGCCTTGAAAGATGCGTGAAAACGCTAAATATACTGGCCCTCTAGAGGTTTTTCCGATAACGCTTGGCACTGATAGTTACACAACTTTATTTGAGCACAGAAGATAGCAATACATGCAGACTGAAAATATATTACTACTTAGGTATATATTCTTTATCCACTGCTAAACCAATTAATATTTCTGTCGCTTGTGTTGGTCTTCTGTTTTTTGTAGTCTGTGTTTTTTATGTGTTGCGCCCTGGTGTTAAAGTCACGCACACAAGACACCCACTTCTTTTTGTTGACTTACAAGTAGTCTTCCACTCAAATTCTTCTCTGGGTTATCCAGGTGATCCTTCTCCAAGTGACGGAGGCGCTGATCGAACGTGAATGCACAATCCAGGTGAGGAAATGGCGGGAATCCAGAGGGGAGCTGACTCACCAGCCTGGCCGCCGCCTGCACGGCACTCGAGCCATCTTTGAGCAAAAGCGTCGTGCTTCTGCCATCAGTTCGGGGGGCAGCTTCTCCTTCCTGGCCAGTTCTGTCCCGCCACCGGGACCCTTGCGGGCCTCCTCCTCCCTGCTCTCGCTTCCGGGCTTCCGTAAGTCCAGGACGCCGTTCCACAGTAAGAGCTCCTTCTCGGGGCCCTCGTTTTCTGACGGCGCACGGTCACAGTCGCCCCCGGCCGCCGTCAGCCAGAAGCCACCCATTCCTCCTGGGGCGACGCATAGGGCGCCCCAAGTCCAGAGCCCCCTTGTGGGGACCGGTCCACGAAGCGGTCAAAGCTCACCGGCGCCCAATGCTTTATCCCCCACCCCGAGGATTGTCTCTGAGCAGATCACGCCCGCCATCCCTTCGCCCACTGCCAACAATGCCCTGCTGATGCCGGGCCCAGTGGCAGAGTCCCCGCCGGCCACGCCCCCGCCCCACATGGAGGAAGACAGCCGTAAGAAAAAGAAGAGCAAAGAGGATAAGAAAAAGGAGCGTGAGGATGAGAAGAAGAGGCTGAAGGAAAAGAAGGAGAAGGACAAGGCAGAAAAGGAGCGACTCAAGAAGGAAAAAGAGCGCTTGGAAAAGGAGAAGAAAAAAGCGGGAAAGAAGAAGGACAAAGGGGTGACAGGACCGGGTCCAGACCAGGACAAAAACGGGGCGGCCGCGGCGGCCAAAGATTCCACCTCATTGGAGCATGAAAAGAAAAAGGAGGCTGAGTAAGAAAAACAAAACTAAACAAGCATTTAGGTTTCCTTCACAAAATGAGAGACGCTCAAGAAAAATTAGCCTAGTAGCACAATTGCCTAGGTCAAACATGAACATTTAAAAAAAAAAAAGCCCTCAACCAATTAAAAATTCTGTTATCTTCACCTTTAACCTGGTTAACAGAGAATCTCCACAACTAAAGACTATAAATATAGACTATTTTTATGAAGCACATACCGGTAATTTTTACTTTTTTTTTTTTAAATTGCTGTTGTTAAAATAACTTATGATTTAGCTCATTATGCAATTAAGCTAATGAAATGGGACTTTAGTTTGTGATCGCATCCATTTTTTAAACAAGTCTGGACATGATCTCAAAATTACAACATGACTCCACTTTTTTTTAAATTACTATTTTAACCATGACAAACCACAGAAGATGTAAATAGTAATAATAAGAATTGAAGCCCCGCCTCCAAAGACTTTGATTGAAATTGGTGATAATCGCATTTGTCGCCTGTAGTAAACTTCCGGGTTGTGCCCGAGTTATTTATTGGTTGTTGTGACGCGTGCCTTAGTAGCATAGCGTAACCGCAATGTGCGCGCCTCCCCCTGCTGGCGATGGAGAGTACTGTATTCCAAAACGTGGTGGTGCTTTTAGTGCGTTTTTAACTAAAAGAAACGTGTGGGACTTTTTAAAAATACAATCTAATAGTTTGTAGTTATGAACTCAGTGCTTACACCTGAAGGTATGTAATTAGTAACATAATTAAACAGAAGTGTTGAACTTTCATTTCGAACGAGTAGGGACACGCGACGTAGAAAAATAAAGTACTTTGAGTATAATGTATTTTTTTTTTAGAAGAAGAGTCAGAATACTACAAATGTCTTTTTTCGAGACTAGCCTTGATAATAATTGAACACGTCTTTTTGTGATTTTCAAAGTGTTCTATCCTTGTTTGCAAATAGAAGCCATGCAGTCTTTATGAAAGGAAGCAGGATGTACCACAACTGTCCCAGTGTCTAGTGAGTAATACGATTATCATTTTTAAAGAATGTATGGGTTTAGTCATGTAAGATTTCTAATTTTCCTCCTGCAAATGCAGGCTTAGAGTTATAACTTTTTTCTGCTGTATTTTTTATTCCAAGAATTTTTTGTTTTACTTTTTCTAATACGTCTTTCCTTTAAGAAATTACAAGTTTTTAACAATAACTTTGTGATTAAAAAAATTTTTTTTTGGTGATAATTACTCATCTAACAACCCTTGATGGTTTTATTCAGTATTTTTATGAAAACATTTCACCCTTGAGAAAATGCAATGATATTCTCCTAAAATAACAACTTTTTGGAAAAAAAAAATCGTTTTTTTTTGGTATGAAAAAAATGATAGCAAACATCTGACATTAGCCTTGGAAAATGACTTAATTTATGTTTACAATACTATAATTTATTTGGGGGGGTGGTACTATTTTTTTCGTCAATGTGTCCCTGGTCCTCGTTCTTAGAAATTAGACCAATGAGTATTAAAATTAAGAAACACGATATTTATCGAAATGTTGGAATGTGATCGAAAGACGATGAAGGATTATCTGCACTCCTCGTAGTTACAAAAAAGGTCCTGTCAGGCAGGTTTCCCCACTTTCTTTTTCTTCCTTTTTGTTAGGAAGCTACTTGAGCGTGAGATGCCCCATGTAGCATTAACCTCTCACCTTTTGATGTATTTATGTACATAGTGCTTAATTTAATCAAATATAGTATATAATGATTATTAATATTATTGTTATTATTTTTCTATGAGAGTTATCGGACGCCTGGTTGACTGGAAGGTTGTTGCACGTTGTTGTCATTTACCCGCATCGTGTTCTGGAACCTTTGGGAGTGGAAGCTCTTAAATTCCTGCTTCCTGTGACGTACCTACGGATCGTTAACTTGTTGTCATGACAACGGCCCATCAGGACATGCAACACTGACTCCCTCTAGGTCATCCTCCTCCTCTTGTTGTTGTTGTTGTTGTGAAGGATCTTTGTGTACCCGTGTCCTCCGATACCAACACACTCCCAATCACACACGTAGCGTTGACATGAACGCTTCTATGCAAACTTTAACTGGACAGTCGCAATATGTCACCATGGTTACCAGGTGTGGACTTAAAAGAAAAAGTGCATTTCTGTCGGGTCCTTTGTGCATTTCTTATCTGGAGAACAGATGCAAAGATTTTCAAGGATGTTGTTTGTCTTTTTTTTTATGTGTGTGTTTTTGAGTTTACAAGTCACTCTCACTCTGGTGAAAGTGAAATAATTGATGATGTTCTAGTTACGTAAATTCATTCCCTCACATCGACGTGATGTATTTAATTGATACTGATGATGACATTTGTGATGAGTAATAAACCGTAATAATATATTAAATGAGGCATGTGTCTGCGGTTATTTATTTACGGTTTCTAATTCATTATTTGTGTACCTTTTCACGACAGCTCATTTTTCTAATAGTGCATCCAAAATAGTAACAAGCTGAATGTATTATTTCGTCTTTTGATGGCATGCAGCTTCATGCAGCTCCACTTGGTGTCGCCAAATTTGCATTACATCAGGAAGCGTCAGCCTCAAACGTTTTTGGGGCTCACAGTTATGCTCGCATGTAGCTGTCACATCTTGTTTCTAAATAGGTATTTGTTTCGTCAGAATAACCAACTGATCCAGTAGTTGTTTTTTAGGTGTTAATTTAACGTCTGAGAAATTTTTACTACCTGAACCCAAGTGCCATATCCTTTAGTTTTTTTTTTTACGCCTCACAGCACAGGTTCTGACCTGTATTTGTGTGAAAGTAGTCGGTCAAGATGGCATTTGATGTTCTTATGGTGTAAATTATATTTTATTATATCTCAAAAATAGCGTAGGAGCAAATACTAATCACAAAATATAAAAAACTATAAATGTCCTCTAATTAATCATGTCCTACCCCATATCCCCTCACAGACAGCCACTGAGCTCAGACACTCTTGTACAAAAGGAAAGAGGTTTTATTCACAGTTTGTCCCTTTTTTATTCAGTACAGAGGAAAGGCAAAGATGAGTTGGGACGTCATGGACCAGTTTACGGAGGAAGAGGAGGCGGATGACCACGCCGGGAAGGGCAGAGGAGACAACATCGCCGAAGACATAAATGTTTTCTTTCGGGGACATCCCTCCTCCCCCTTCTTTGTGTCATCCCTTTCAGCCTCGGAGGACCTCTTCTGAATGGGAATGAGGACCCCCCCCTCCCTCGGGTGGTCTCAAGAGGGCGCGCAGAAAGAAGATGGCTGGCGTATGTGAAAGGTGATGTCATGTTTTTATTGAAAAGCATCCTCTATTCCCCCATAAGCCGACAAAGACATCCCGTGAGTCCCCACAAGTCTCTGCTTTGGATGAGAGAAGGGGGGATAGGGTGGGGGGGTGACCCCACGGGTACACACGGAGGTTGGGTTGGAGGGAGGCAGGCAGGGAAGAAGGATGGAGGGGCAGGGCAGGAAAAAGCGGAGGGATTTGTCGTCTTTCTTCCTGTCCTCTTACTCCTCCTTCTCCTCTCCGTGTGTGATGACGTAGCAGATGTTCTTGTAGTCCACGTTGCCCGCGACGTCAGGGGGGAAGGCGGCCCACATGTTCTTGATCTGAGTGCAACAAGAAATTGGTCAGAGGATGCTTTTGGTTATAGCATATCAGCCAGCTAAATTACGTAACTACACACGTTCTTTGAGCAGCTGTATCTTAACATTATGCCATGCCATTTTTTTAAAATTACTTATGACTGCTATACTTGAGGGTTCCAGTTAAAGAGAAAAAAAAACTGACCAAAATATTTTGCTCCATTCCCTGATTCTTGTTTAGAAGCCACTTTTGTAGTCTTTTTTTCCCAGAGTTTAAATCATCTTGTTGGGTTACAGCGCTACCCACCGACAGGCAGATTTAGGTACTGCAATGCTTTGTTAAAAATGTTTTATTTGGACTGGACTATTCTTCACACGGTTGGGTCTTTACAGGCCACTATCATCAATTGGTAAAATGTACAAATCACTAAAAAGAAAAAAAATAAGCCGACAAAGTTATTTATCGTTTTTCTTGAGTTGAGAGTCTTTTGTAGCATTACAGCGCCACGCATCCACAGGCAGGTTTAGGTACTGCATTGTCTTTTCAAAAGTGTTTGATGTGGACTGGACTATTTCCACACTTTTTGTCAAGTTGTGAAATGCAAGTTTTGAACATTAAAAAACGACTAAAACTTCACTTAGCACTACAAATAAATATCAGGAGTCAGTTTTACCTCTTCCTTGGAGAACCTGTCGCACTGAGTGGTCAGGAGCTCCTCAAGGCTGAGGACAGAAAACGGACAAAATAATCACAACCGAATGATATTACAATTGTCGTTTAGTTGTTTTTGATATGATAAGCATATATGCTCAAAGTTTGAACTTACAACTCCTTCTTAATGGTTCCGGTACCCTGGGGGTCCAGGACCTTGAAGGCGCTGAGAATGACGTCTTCTGGGTCAGCACCTGTAAAAGAAACAATGTCATTAAAAAAAAAAAAAAGGATCTCATATTTGGTGTAAAAGATCCAAAAACCTACCCTTCAGCTTCTCGCCGAACATGGTGAGGAAGACAGTGAAGTTGATGGGGCCGCTGGCCTCCTTGATCATGGCCTCCAGCTCCTCATTCTTCACGTTCAGCTGGCCTGTAGCCAGGATAGAACGAGATCAAGATCCAATACTTGAGACTGGGTGCCACATATACCTCAGCGAGAAGTTCAAACTATGTCATCAGCTTCTCGGGCATTCTCTTTTTGGGCTCCAGTATTCTGGTAGGCCTTACCTAAGGAAATTAGCGTGACTACCTCTTTCTACATTCTTTCAGTGCTCGACTAACATTAGTTTTTTTGGCCTGTTTTACTGTCGCTTCACCGCCTCCCCCCCACAACTTTTCAGTGAGGATTTCGCATCAAAACAAAAGCCAAGAAACTTACCCAGAGAAGCCAGAACGTCCCTCAAATCATCTTTGCTGATGATGCCGTCTCTGTTCTGGTCGATGATTGTGAAAGCCTGCCATGAGACAAATTGATGGAAATATGAAGGACACTGAAGATATATTTGGTGCTATTTTGCCTTCATGTAGAAAGCCAAAACCCTCTGGATGCTTGTCAATAAGAGTCTCCCCTTACTAGAGCTAGGTCCTTACGGTACAGTAGTCACATTCCTAAAAGCGCCTGAGCCGGCTTTCCTTACGGGTTAATTTAGGATGGACGCGGAGCAGCTGCGGGATCCATCTTCTCGGCTGAAACTCAAGAGCTTTGATTCGGATCTTGGCCTAGCTAATCATTCCCGGAAGATGGCGTCAGGATCGAAGATAGTCATAAATTTGATCGTCATTGCCCTTATCTGAGGAGGATTTATGAACGGCGCTGGTCTAGAGGTTACGATTTTGACCTCGGGGGAGGTGAGTGACAGACGCTGGAGGTCAAAGGTAACCACAACAGGAAGGAGGTGCGGGATATTTTATCGCAGTGCAAACGACATGCTTGTTGAAGTGTCGGGACAAACGGCAGCTGCGGTAAAAGTGGCTAAAGTAAACGCCATTTCAGCTTTGGGGATGAAATGAAGTTTGCGGGGGCTCTCACCTCCTTGTACTCCTGAATCTGACTCTGCTCAAACATGGAGAAGACGTTGGACGAGCCGCTGTCTCCGGCTGCCTGCCTCCTCTTGGTCTTCTTGGGTGCCTGCAGGGCAAATTTGGGGTAGACAGGAAAGGAACTTAGTTAAGGTTGGGAATCTTCTTCGCGGAAATTGTTTTACACCTTGAAAGGTTATACTTAAATTCACATTTGTGTTTTTGCTGATTTACTATACACTCTCACTTATATATTTGCTTAATTTTACTTACATATTTGCTTACTTGAATTCCTCACATGTTTTTTCGTACTTGTTCATTTATCACTTTCATATTAACTTTCTTGCTTGCAATTAAGTATCTTTTGTTTCGCCTTGGAACTTTAGTATTAACATACTTCTCTTCTGACTTTTTGAACTTACTTGGTTACCAATTTATTGTTTTTATTTTATTTTTACTTATTTGTTTTCCTTTTCCGTACACTTGCTTTTTTACATCTGTTGTTTATTACTTTTGCTTACTAACCTACTTTAACTTTATGTGTATTTATTTGCTTTAGTTTACGCACATTTACATGCTTACTTTACTTAGTGACACTCTAACACATTTATGTTCTTTATTGCTTATTTTCTCTCATGTATTTAGTTCCTTGCCTGTGCACTTACTTGTTACAGCTTGCTTACTTTTTTTTACAATGGTCATGACTATTTATTTTTTTTATTTTGCTTACTGACATTATTTTTTATACTTATTTTTTTAATATATTTTTTATATTCACGCCTTCTTATAGACGTTCTAATTTGTGCGCTTTCATACTAACCTTTATTAGTTTTCTTACTTTTATCATTCTTGACCCTTTAATTCCTTACTTTTACATGTATAGTATTTGCTACTTCCCTACAGTTTTTCTTAAGCTATTTTGCTTACTAAGTAAAACTAACCCATTTCTTGAAATTTGCTTATGTATGTACTTTCTTGCTGACTTCCTTTTACTTACATTGATTTACTTGCTTTCAGACTTAATTTCACTTATCTTTGTCTCTCTTAAAGTACAGCCTCTTAGTTGCTATGTTACTTCCTTTTACCTAGTTGTTTTCTTACTTTGACTTGCTAACACATCATAACCTGCTTGACTTCTTTTGCTTACTTGCGTACTTACTAGCTTTTGTTTGCTTCAGTTTCACTTCCTTCATTATATGATTTACTTTATTTTTTATTCTCACTCGCCCAATCCTAACCTCACTTGGATTTAATTAGGCTGCCTTGTATGAATTAGAGGTGCGGTCCTAGTTCCTGTGGTCCAGCATGCATCTCTCTTATAAATATTACATTTTGCATCTTCAAAGCTTTGCACTTGTTCCAAAGTATACATCAGCAACAGGAAAAAAAAGAAAAAAATCCCTTAACGCAGGCTGAAAACAAATATGGAGTGAGTCGATGGTGACGGGCATCTACTCACCATTTCGAGACGTTGAGAGCGGAGCTTTGGAACGACAAAGAAAGAGAGGAGAGGGTGAAACCGCGTTGGTCCTCCGCCTCCGGGGGGCTTATATAGCCGCGGGCCTCCTCGTCTAACTTTAGCCACAGCCTCAAGTTTGGATGGGGGATAAAAAAGAGAGCGAGAGGGGAGGATGCTTGGGGACGAGCGAATGGCAAAACTCAAGGAGAAAGAATGGCGGCGGCGGCGTATCCGCTTACAGGAGAGCCGAAATAGACGTGGGGAGTCTTGGAATTAAGTCAACCTGATAGCCGAGGGAGCTTGCGGCAGGTCCTCCGTCCCACGTGGACTAATAAGGACATTGAGGACACGGATGCTGGGAGAACCGGAGGACAGAGCGCCCCCTCCGCCCTGCTCCCTCCTTGTGTTCCACGCCGACACCCGCCGCCTTTATTTTTGGGTCCTCGGTGGGATATCAAGCAGTGGGACGGGAGCATGCGACCCAAGTCGCCTTGACCGTGTATGTGCACGGCTTCCGTGTCACTTGATGGAATCGCGTCACATTCAGTAACACCTTGTAATGAACCTGATCGGATTGACAGACATTCTTGAAATAAGTTAACTTTTACAAGCGCACCCTGTGGTTCCTTGAGATACAAGTAGAATTCATTGGGATCAGACTGAATCTCAAATTATCTTTCCTAGTGGAGGGCCATTGATGCCCCCTAAAGAAATTGTAATGTATTTTAAATGAGAAAATTAGCTACTCCTTCTGTTGTACCTAACACAACCACTGGGGGGCAGTATATTACAGTCATACGGACAGCAAATCAGAACAGTCACCATTACTCTCAGAGGGGCAATAAAATTGTCCAGAGGCCTTAATAGAATTCGTTGGTCTTCACAGAGGATAAAGAATGTATAGGTTTGATTATTGGGAAACTGTCCATCTAAATGTTTTGCTCCACCATTTTTGTTCACACTCTATCTATCTATCTATCTATCTATCTATCTATCTATCTATCTATCTATCTATCTATCTATCTATCTATCTATCTATCTATCTATCTATCTATCTATCTATCTATCTATCTATCTATCTATCTATCTATCTATCGAAATTTATGAGACTCAATCGACGTGTCAAAATGTGCAACAATGTGTGATACATAAACACAGCGTTACCCAGTGATCGCCTCCAGGCGTCTCTTTTTGTGCGAAGGTGTGACTCTGTTGCTCGGCATTTTTGCACCTGTTTGTCAGTTGGGACTACCACCGCTCGTGTAACCCCACCCCCCGCTCCCCCCCATCAGACGTTTACTAGAGAACGGGGACAGCTGAGGGTGACCGAAATAGCAAAATAAACTTGAGTCTCTGCCAAGTCGCGGAGACGGGTGGCGGACGGCTGATGGAGGGCCTCAAACGTCTGTAGCGAAAGGCTTTCCCGTGTTTGTCTTTTTGCATCCAGATTTACCCGACGGTAATCCGCACTCTTTTCATTAAGCAATCACTCGTGGGCGGAGGCTATTATTGGCTGTTTATATTTCCACGGATTCTTTTCCACCTCCTGCGCCGCCGGTTCACCTCTTTACCGCTCACAATCTGGGCTCGTTTGTTTATCCTAGCCCACACCTGACCCCCTGTCGCTTGTGTGCCCGCTGACCTTTGAACTCGGCCTCACGTAGCCGTCACCACCTTGTTGGGCGAATGACGTATGATGTCATATTGTCATTGTGGCCTTTGAGTTAACGTTTTTCTTCTTTATGGTGATTCAACGCAAGATATCCAAAATGCGGAATTTGACCCTCAGGTATTTTTTTAATGCCTGCTGTATACTGTAGAAGCTAAAACCAGTTTCACCAAGCACTAATGAATGAATATAAACGATTAAATGAATTAAAAAAAATCGAAGGAGTCATGTCTAAAAAAAACACAAAAAGTCTTCAATTTTGTTTTGATGCAGCCATTTTAGGATAATGTTTGCAATTTTGAAAAGTCCAGCTACTTATTTTTGTACTCTTTGTTATTTACTGATGACCTTCCATCACAAATGTGCTGACACTCACCGTTAATCAATTTTGACTTGCTTGGTATATATGTCTGTCTGACTGTCTATCTGTCTGAAGGTCAGAGCTGGAATGTCAAGATGCTCCTAGCTTGACCTGTGGGGCCTCGTTTGAAATGTTATACATGAGTGTGTGCCTCTGTGTTTGTGTACTGATGACCAAAGCATATAATCTGAATTAATATAGTAATAGTAATGCCCATTCGTTTTAATTTTTTTCTAGTCAATGTTGCAATGTGATTGCATAAATGTAAAAAATCCGATTTTATTTCAAAACATTGCCATAGTCCTGTAGATTTGCTCCATTAACTTTTCAAGGTGACAAACTGTTTATCTGGACTGTAGCGCCCCCTTTTGATTAAAAACCTCCATTGACAGATGACCAACATGACTGTGAATTTAAGTGGTTTGATGGTGGTTTGTGGTCTGTTTTAAAAATTGAACTCTTTGGACTTTTTAAGTTTACCTTCCCCTAATCTAAACTCGTGTTGTTTGGTAAATAACATGTCAAGTTCAATTTTTTTTCATCTCACATTCTCCAAAAGAATCTTTCTCTTTTCATGTTAGGTCGATAAGATCTTCTTGAACGTTCTCCAATGGGGTCTGCTGACTGGTCAGCCACACTTCACGGATCTTCTTCACCTCTCGTCCGTAAAGTTCATGCAACTCGTGGAACTCGTCCCACGGATTGGAGCCCACCAGGGGCCACTCGGCATACGAACACGTTGTTGGCATGTTCAAGGGAGTGACGTGAGCGTGCCATCTGTGCCACGGCTTTGGTGACTTTTTAACGACTGCTGCTGCTGATGATGATGATGATGATGGTGGTGGTGGTTTTGGTGGTCCAAGGTTCAGGGTGCTGGTGGTAGTTTCACTGGATCCGTGGTGTTGCTTCACTTCTGCAAAAAAGATGAAGTTACTAAAATAAAGTTTCCGTCAACAGCAAATTACAAAATGGTTGCACCCTGAGGAATTACAGAAAAGTGAATTTTGTTGCTTCAGTCATATTTCACAAATGCACTATTTATTAGAATACTAAGTTTAGGCACATTTATTATGGGAGATGTTCAATACAACTTTTCTTTCATGTGAATACAAGTTTAAGTGCTCTTTAGTAGTCCCTTATACCAATATCAAGTATTGCTACTACTAATACTTTGGATACTCAAAATTACTCCGCTCAAAATCACATTTTAGAAAAAGACCTTTGTACTCCACTATATAACATTTTTCCTTAAAATTTCATCAAAATTAATAACAATTCTCTATCCTTCTAATTTGTCATTTCTATTTTGTGGTCATAAACCTGCTGGCAAGCGAACAGCTGATACAAAAATCAGTTGCCATCGCAAATGCCAATGCTTTAAAATATTGTAAGGCCACGCTCTAAAACCAGTCGAGTGAAAAATAACACAATTATGGGTAAAAATAAAGACCCAACTTTCTGCATGATTTTATACAAAACAAATAAAAATTGAGGTTGTATTGTGGAAAACAACCCATTTTTGTTTTTAGTTTGAGCAAAGCAACCCAGAATGCTGGCTCAATTTTACCTAAATATTGTTGACCCATTACTAGGTTATTTTTAATCCAACTGTTTTTAGAGTCCATCCCTAATTTTCAAGATCATTATATTAAGTAGTATATTTAATTTTCTATTCCAAAAACCCAGTCTCCCCCACAACAGAATAATTGCATCCAAACTGTCACGTGGCATCTTGCATCACCTTGATACTGCATGTGCAGGTCTCGTAGCAACAACGACAGGTAGCGATGAGTTGCAGACAGCAAAGTCCGCACCCATTTCTCCAACGTGTCCTCATCCTCTGCAGCAAACCGGTAGCTCTTTGGTTCGGGCCCCTGAAAGAGTAAAGAGAAGCCGAAGCGTCCGTCCGCATCCGCTCGCCGCACCGCGCATCCCTCCAGCACGATGACGCCCAGCAGGTGGCGGTCTGCGGGCCGTTCCTGGTAGAAGAGCAAGTTGGCTTTCAGGACCAACCAGCGCCGATGGTACGAGCCGTTTCGCTGTTTCTGGGAGGATCATTGGAATTATTTGATGTATTTCGTAGAATTTAGATGACTTTTGCAAAGTTTGGAACCTTTTTGAGTAGATATCCTTCTTTGTCGACCGGTGATGTGCAGGATTGGTAATGAGCCAAAATCTTCTTGTGGAGCTTCATAACATCACTGAACGGAGGAGAACATGTTAGATTTCGGGTTAGGACCCTAATACCCGAACCAGAAATCCTCTATGTCCTTTTCCTGACATAACCTAAATTCCAAACCTCAAATCTTCAACCGCAAACACAACCTTACTGTAATCCTTTCTTTACCCCGGTGGTTTACAAACACTTTTTTAATGATGTACCCTCTGTGATATACAGTGATATATTTTTTTAGCCAAATATCTCCCAACCAGCAAGGCATTTTTGCATTAAAAAATAAACAAAGAGACAAAAAGACATGAACTTTTGAAAATACACTTGTCGTGGTATCTTTAGACATATTTTATGAAGCAATTCCTGGCGAGATGGTGTATTTCTCACTTACCTGACAGAAAATTGTCACTTTTAGCACAATGTGCATATGTAAACAACGTAAAAAAAAAAACAATGTTTTGCAAGAGCCATTGTAATCCAATTTAATGATGAATTGCTTCAAGTTCCAATTGATTTGCTCTTCATATGAAAAGAAAATCTAACTGTTCTATCAAGCTAAAGTGCTTTCACTTACTCCTGCCCTCTTTTGAGAACCGTTGCCTGACCCTAACCTTAATCTTGACCCTCAATGTTATCCTTTACTCCTTACCCCGAACTGTAACCCTTATTCCTGACCCTGCTCCACCAGAATGCTACCCTAATCCCAATTTAACATTAACCTCTAACCCTAAATCGTGAATCTTATCTCTTTCCTGTCCTAACGCCAACACTACTCCGAATGCTGACGCTACACTCTTGTAACGTAAATCTAACACACATATTTGTGTGTTATGCAGAGAAAACAATCGCAACATTAATCACTCACCTCTGCCAATGCTGAGTCTCCTGCCAGGTCACTTGCACACACTCACTCAAATTTGCTCTTCTTTTTTTTTTTTTTTTTTACATGTAAGTGCCCTTTCTCATAGCGTTGTCTTCCTCTTTCCTCAGTTTAACTCACAGGCGCTCTAAAAATGTTTGAATTTCAAAGTTTCAGGTTACTTCCTGTCAGAGCCGGTGCTGAAATATAAATAACTCGACCCACTTCCTGGTAACAGAACCCAGATCGTTGTGTTCTCAGTAATAGCATCATGGTGCTCAATGGAGTTGTTGCTGAGCAAAAAAAAAAAAAAAAAAAGCGTCACCTGAATGTGATGCTCGACCACTTCTGCATTCTGTGTCACACAAGGCTTAGTCCAATACGTCATGTGCTGCCTCACTGACTGTCAAATTCTCATTTGTGACATTTTTAATTATCTTAAAGCCTCTGATAATTTGAGTGACTTATTTTTATCAGTGCTGAAAGCTTTGTCCTCTCTCATATGAGGATCCGGTGGAATTTATTTTGCTCCCCCTACCCTCCATGTTTCTTGGCCTTTTTGCGTCTATTTTTGACAAGCACTGATCCCTTTATCCTGCTGGACCTCTGGGAATTTCACATCTAAGAGAGTGGGAGGAAGACTGCTGTAAAAAGCGATACCACTCATTGCATCTCCCATTGCATCATTTTTGTCATTAAACGGAAAAAAAACATTCTTATTCAGTCAGTCGTGTTTGTTTATAATGACAGACAAACAAAACATACAGTATTTGGAAAAAACGTTTAATTTTTAGAAAGTGGTGAACAGCAGTTCACCCTCCGTACACGTGGTAGCGCTGTTGAGCTAGTGATTGCCAAGTTATGCGTAGTAGAAGAAGAAAATTAAACCAGCGAAGAACAGAGCAGCGCAAACGTCGTTTAAATTGTTATCAGGTTACATTTCCGTGCTATTCTTAGTTTATGCTACATGTTAAATATATAAACTGACATTTTCATCACGCGACCATTGCCTTCGCCTTCCTAATCAAACAGCACTTCGTTCGATCTCAAATTGGCTGCCAATGCTTTTCATTCGCGCGTGTGTCGCTTACTGCTGCAAGCTAATATGTTAGCAACAGCGCTGACGTGATTGCTGTGTCAATATTCACGCATCTTCACCCCTTACACCTTCTACTTGTGTGTTTTTGGAAATAATTAGTGGCGTGGATTTTTTAAAGCACCATGTCCAAAAGAAAAGTCACGTTTGCGGATGGTGACGGTGGGGAGCTGGAATTGGACGATGAAGTCCCAAACAAAAAGGTGCGTTCGCCAATTTTTTTTTTTGTGCTCGATGATGTTTGTGCAATAATTCAAAATTAACTTGTATGTGGAATTCTGGCTTGTTGATGAAGAAGCCTTAACTTTTAAATTGTTAGGGTTAGGGTTAACACGCAAGGAAACGGTTTAATTTCATTGATTGCATTGAGATGTTATTGAACACAAAATAAGCATTTTGAATGTTACTTTTTTTGTGTCCTGAAGTCAACGCTTGAAGTTTCGAGCGGCCCTGGTTCCAGGTTCAAGGGCAAGCATTCCCTGGACAGTGATGAGGAGGATGAAGGAGAGGACACCCAGAGTAACAAATATGACATTTTAGCCAGCGACGATGTGGATGGTGAGTCCATTATTCTGCCGTTTCATCAGTTGCGTACATAATGTCTTTTGTGGTTTTCAGGCCAAGAGAATGCCACAATTGATTACGATGAGGGTGTTTCCATCACACCCTTTAACCTGGAGGAGGAGATGCAGGAGGGACACTTTGACTCGGAGGGGAACTACTTTGTCAAAAAAGAGGAGCTGATCCGAGACAATTGGCTTGACAACATCGACTGGGTAACTGGATCCGTTAGCACAAAATAGCAACAAAACACATTTTCACCAAAATTATCCAGAAGCACCAATGTTATGTACCTTGAACTGGGATTAACAGCCATTTTCAAACTGTGAGCTACTTATTTGGTACAGAGTAATAAGAAGGGCTTATAACTATTTACAGAATGGGCACAAAAACACCGGAGATGTTTCACAATAACATTCAATTTCAACAATTCAATTTCAACAATTCAACAATTTAAGTGTCCAAAAATTGTGCTTTTTTTTCAAGGTGAGGATCAAAGAGCAGCCATTCAAACAAAAAAAGAAAGGACTCGGCGCCAAACGCAAGCGCAGAGCAGGTGATGAAGATGAAGCAGAAGAGGAGAAAAAGCGCGAGGAGCAGTTGGAAAAAAAGGAAGGCGGCGGAGATGAGGATGAGGACAATGACGAGGAGGAGGCGGAGCCCGCCGAGGACCCTCTGGCCTCCCTCACGCAGCAGCAGCTCACAGAAGCCCTGGTGGAACTCTTGCTGCCGGGGGAGACGGTCACGACGGCGCTGCGGCGACTCGGGGGTCTCGGCGGCCGTAAGAGGGGCAAAATGTGGGACTCCGGCGACAATGTGACAGAGAACAAACGGGACACAGAGAAGCTGGACCGCCTCACGTCACTCGCCGATAGGCTGGTCGCATCGGGCATGTATGGCATCTACCAGCAAACCCAGGAGAAGCTAGCTTACACCCTCAAGAATATGAGCAGTAAGAAACCCGCCTTGAAGGGCAAGGAGGAGGACGAAGATGAGCTGGATATGTTTGGAGAGGAGTTTGATGAAAAACACGGCGCAGGGGACGAAAAGGAGGAGGACAAAAGAGGTTTGACGCTGGATCCGCCCTCTCGCATGGTTGTACGGCTTTCGCTTCATGTCGCGTTATTTCTTGGCAGTGAGTGAGGAGGTCATGTGGGAATACAAATGGGAGAATGAGGACAAGTCGGAGGTTTACGGACCCTTCACCAGTCAGCAGATGCAGGTAGACCACTTTGACGGACCCTCGTAGTCATAATGTGTGAATTGAAAAGTGACACTTTTTCCAAATTTTAGTAGAAAAGGAGATATACATACACACTTATATATTTATATATATACTCGACTAATCCTTTGGTTGTGTGTTCAGGACTGGGTGGACGAAGGCTACTTCAGCAGCGGCGTGTACTGCAGGCGCCTAGACCAGGAAGGCTCGCAATTCTACAACTCCAAAAGACTGGACTTCGAGCTCTACACGTGATCAACCTCATCCCGTGCAGCATGCTGTCATTATTTCTCGTGTCCACGTTGTTTTTAAATAAATCGCCCAGTTTGTCATTTGTTACTTGGACATAATAAATGAGAGCTAGCTCGTCGATAGGATGAGCACGCAATGATTCTCTGTGGTCTTATTTCATATAATAGGATATTACATTTGATCACACATCCATGCTCTTGTACACACTTGGAATTTTCATCAGAATAGAATAAAATGCCTTTTATTGTCATTGTATAGCAAGTATACGACTTTATTTTGGGCAGTGAACACAAATGTCTTTCCAGGAAGATTAAATTAAAACATTCGTGCGTCACAATTTACCTTTATTTTATAATCTGTCGTCGTTTGAATGATTATTTTCAATATTCATGTAATTTCTTGATTGGCCACCCCTCCTTCCGTGATGTTTTCAATGTCTTCTCCCATTGGCCAGATGTAGTGTCATTTTCCGCCATACCTTCAAAGCCTGAATGTGATTGGCCAACCTCGGTGTCAGTTTGGATTTATAATAAAAAACACCCATCTTCTGTAGCTTTTACCCGCTGTCTGTCCGGCGTGTCTTGTTTACGATGAGGACGTAAGCGTTTGTCTGCCGCGGTCCAGCTCGACATTCCTGGTAAGGTTTTGTTTCTTTTTTAATATACGTCACCTTCTAGTCTTGTATAAACAAAAGAATAGGCAACGCTTCCCTGTAGACGTAAATTCACACCGACCGACCCGGGATCCGGCTATACCCTGCCGCATGGACTAGCAATGCATCCCACTAAAAAGATTTATTGAAAATCCAACAGTCGATTCGGGTTGAAATGTCGAGAGGACGCATTTTCGAACCCATGTGATCGCATCTGATGCGGGATGAAGAGAACACGAGTATGCCAAGATCGCTCACGCCAAAGTTATAATTTGACACGGCGTCCAGGAAGTAGACTGCAGTCCTCGTCGCAGCACGCCATATTTTCCTTTTTTTTTTTTTTCTAAGCACTAAATTATCCGAATATCTCTCACGATTTAAAAATGTCAATAATGTTTGAAGATTGACTTCGCCCTTCATGTTTTTTTTTTCCACATCTTGTTTGCGTGGTTTTGTGA
The DNA here is from genome assembly GCF_059441005.1 of Hippichthys cyanospilos. NCBI lineage: Eukaryota > Metazoa > Chordata > Actinopteri > Syngnathiformes > Syngnathidae > Hippichthys > Hippichthys cyanospilos. Next base: position 11,856,848 of record NC_142384.1, read on the forward strand.
GTCACTCGCAAGTATCTTGACGTCACGCTGAAACAACTCCCCAAAATATTAATATTATTACAGTCACGGTCCAATATCACAAACTTATCGCTTCATTTAAATTAAGTGCTACTTTTTGGGCAGCTTATTCACATACAGTCGCAGTCATTAGTTTGGAAACACCCTGTAATTCTTTTTTTTTTTTTTTACTTTCCTTTATTTACAAATTTCCTGGATTGTAGATGAATACTTCAGTCATCTGCATTACGAAGAAATACGAACAGAATTTTTTGGTGGACACAAAATGAAAAAAAAAAAAAGATAATTCATATTTATTGAAGTAGGCACCTTTTCCCCAATAGCAGCTTTGAACATCTTGGCTTTTTTTATGTGGATGACACGTTATATCCTGGACTAACTAAATTCACACTGTGCATTTTCAAGATTCAATCGCTCGAATTTGTTGACTTCTTAATGTATTTGGAACCATTTGAAATTGAAAGTGTTTCCCATTTTTTTTACTGCTACTGTATGTACCGACAGACTTTCGTCATACAACCTTCGTAATCTAAACATATTCTAACAGTACTTGACCGTACCTCACCCTTGTGTCATAAGGTAAATTAGACAATTTTATGAATTGATATGGCCGATATGTTCCACTAAAATACTTCTTTATATCTGCAGATTCAATACTTCATAATAACTAGTGTAAACGCCCCATTTTTCAATCAAGACTTGAAAAACAATGCCACATATTGTTAAACATAAGAAGTCAGAAATAGCAAGGAACAGTGGAAAGCTGAAACGGAAATCTACACCTATGGATAGCCCGCTTTAACCACAAGGCTACATTTTGCCACAGTCATACTCATTTCGATATTATTTTAACAGGTAGCCTCTCTGTAATTTATTTACACTCAATAATGAACTGAGCAACATGACAGGAAATTCACAACACAACTGGTCAATCTCCATCAAAGCCATCACAGAAACGAACACATAAAAGTAATGTCTTTTTCACTATACCAATTTATTCATTATCAAATATTCAGATGTCCTTGTTTTAACGGTATGGTGACATGTTGTGTTATCGTTGTTTGCAGAGGAGCGAGCGAGAGAGAGCCAGGCCATGTTGACTTTTCCCTCTGATTCGCTCCCCCACCTCGTTTTCCCGATGGATGGTGATGCATTGCCCCCCCACCCTTTCTGTAGCGCACCCCCTCACAGTGAGCCTCCACCACCACCTCCTTCTCTCCTCCCCCTTCCCTCCATCACTCCCAGGTATAGTCACCCCTCATGGCTCGCCCTCCTTTTTTTTTTCTTCATACGCAAGTTCCCAAATTTATGCGTTTCTCCAGAATCAATCAGTTTTGGCTGGCAGTTCTTGGAATACATTAATATAAATTAGCAACTCTCAAATGGGGGTACATGGAGACACTTCTGGGGGTATGTGAGATTTTAACAGTTTCTGCAGGAATTAGTAAATCTAATTTAACACTTTTTATTGATGTGACAGGAACAGTAGGTTCTTACTTTCAAATGAACAGCAAATTAATTGGAACACAAACCAAATAAATAGTTGTATAGTGACTGTATTTTATATACGCCCTAAATGATGCAATTTCCAGTAGATGGTCCAGAATTAGAATGAGAATGATGATGTTACAGAATTTTTTTTTTCTAGTTGCTGAATGAAGTATGCCTAGAAAAGAGATATCACAAATAAAGAAACCAGACACAGATTGCACAGCACTCAGTTTTAAGTCTCTCTTTTTTTTTTTTTTTTTCTTCATCCAAAACTGATTTGCTCTCATTAATGGGTACTTTGAACATTTAAACAAAGGCAATAAATGGAAATTTGGCACCTATAATTACAGTTTAAATTGGAACTTTCATCCTCCCCTTGATCACATGCTTGAATTTAAACATTTTTGTGTGTGTTTTGACCTTGCACTTTTTTATGTTACCACTTTCACTGATGTCACTTTTGATGGACTAAATGACAACACGACACGGTTTCAAGGTGTTGCATGTCCATTCTTTAACGCAATCCTTGTGGGCAGAGCGAGCGATGGCACGTCGGGCCGCAGTGGGAGCGTGCGCACACAAGAAGACGAACCTCAGGACGCTCGGGTGGAGGAGATGCCGTCCACATACAATCCGTCCTCCTTCAAGAGACTCAGCAACAATACGGTGCCACCTTAAACGCCACGTCTTTGTCTTCTGGGCTGATATCATTTAATCACGCGAGGTCGTCCCCCCCCAATAGGTGCGAGCGTCCAAGTCCAAGCAGCCGAGAGTTGAAATTACATTTGAAGATGACAACCACAAGCAGGTCAGTCCGAGCTGCTGTCATCTGGTTATTATTTTTTTTTTTTTTGTTCTTTAAACTTTTCATCCTTGTGTTTATCAACATAGCTGACCCACGCAGTCAAAGGGGGACGCGGGGGTTAATAGGATGCCGCGTAATCCTCCTTTACAGTCTGCTGCATCCGCACCATTTGGTGCTTTTCTGCTTGACCCACTAATATGACAACAACAGGGTCCATCTCAGTTTTTCATAAAGTCCTACAAAACATGCAACATTCAACAAAATATGCCAGGATTGAAAGTTTTTGTATAGTTTTGCTTATGTAACTCATTTTGAACCCTGAAATGATATTCATTTGGGAATGATATATGTCTTTGAATTTGGAGAAAAAACAGGAGGAAATGCCAAAAATATTATATAATTTGAATATATTTTTACCAGATTAAACGGGTAATCAAGACAAAATATCAAAAAATCGTTACTTAAAAATAATTTAAACTTTTATATTTCCTTATAAATGTTATTTAAATTTTATTCACCCCCAAAATGATGACAGGATGAGTTTTTTCTAGATTACATGGTGTAATCCAGACATATTTGTAAATGTCTAATTTGAGCAGTTATCTTCATATATGGTTTGCTTAAAATTTACAATAATCAAAAATAAAAATCCCCAAACACTTTTCAGTTGAAATCACCTTCATTTTTATCTTCAGCAGAATATACAAGACGATTCAAGATTGTGGGGGAGGAGCATTTTTTTTTTTCTTGAAGTTTTTGATGAGCATAAAAACTGATGCTTTTTGATGTACGCAAAATGTATTTGCTTTTGTGTTTTGCGCCGGTTGGGGGGAAAAATCATACAATATATATATAATATAATATTGTATGCTATGTTTTGAAGCTGTTGAAACAATGTACAGTAAAATGCTGAATTTTCAAAAGTTATTGAGGGTCATTGAATCATGCTTTATATGAATGGATATCATTAAGTAGTCTATCATTGCTGCTTCTCCGATTAACGACGTATTCATTTTGTAGGATGGCTGTGATATTAACACTGCGGTCGAGTTCCAACATACGTAAGTGCATTTTCGTGGACGGCCATCTTTTCCACTCGCCCTCCTCCTGATTCTCATGCCTTGCGTTTTTTTGTCTTTTATTTCAGCGAAAAGGACTTTGCAGAGGAGCCAGACGAGCGTCGGCCGGAGAGTTTGGCTCTGGGGTCGGCGTGCGCAGACGTGAGCGCTTTGCCCCCTTCCGGGTGGCTGATGGGCCCCCTCTTCCAGTCCTTCAAGTCCAAGATGGCCAGTTTCACAGAAATAGTCATGAGTCCCACCAAGCTGTTTAAGGATAAAAACATATTGACTCCTGAGATGGAAGCGGACGAGACGGACGGGTCTTCGGAAGCTAACCGGGATCCACGGGAAAATGGTTTACATGAAGAAAAGGAGAGCTTGTTTACTTGGGAGCTACCGAACGAAAGTGACTTTCGCCATTCTCAGACATTACTCGGCAATTCGCCCGATGACTTACAAGTGCCTTTGCCGTCAAGCCAGGGGCCCGCAGAAAACACCGCTGACGTTATTGAGGAACCAAACCTGTTAACGGAGCTAAAATCGCACCAGGAAAAGCCCAACATGGAAAAGAGTCTAGCCTTGTATGCATGTAGCGTCCAGCTGGAATGTCTTCACCACGCTTTTCTCAACGTTAGCCCTCCTAAAACGAACCACGTGGACGGCGCACGTCATGAAACCAACTCGGGTGCGGCGCGATCCAAAAGGACGCTGAGCACCCAAGTCCGAGTGGAGAGGAAAAAACTGAAGTCAGAAACTAAAAACGATACAGCCGGACCCCCGCCGCTCAAGCAGAAAGTGCCGTTGGCCGCTTTGGATGAACAAGCTCTCGCCCCTGCCGCCAAATGCCGCAACGCTAAGCGAAAAGCGGACGAGGGCGAGCGGGATGACTGCAGCGAGAAGAGCGAGCGCCTGAACAGCAACGTCACACTGCGCAAACGCAAGGTGCAGGTCCCGACGCCGGCGCCGGCGGCTCAAAACGAGGGCGCCTCCAGCGCAAGACGCAGCAGACCCAAAAAAGCTCCCCGAGGTGAGCTTCAGACACAAAAAGTCGAACTCGGACAAGCCCCGACGTCCACAGAACCGCTTTACTTTGAAATGACACCTTTGGAAGAGAACCAGTCAGAATGTAGCGAGCCGAACGGCGATCAGGATGCCGGTACCTCCAGGTTACGCAACGGAACGCTTGATAAGAAGCCGCCCAGAGGGGATCCCCGTTCCCGGAGGTCCCGGTCGATTCGCGGCCAGGCCCGCAACGAGTCCACCTCCGCCACCGCCGAGGACATCTTGACATCCGCCGGCCCAAGCGAGAAGGCGGGCGGCTTGCTGCGCAGCTATTCTTGCCCGGAGATCCCCTCGCTTTTTGCACCTCTACCTCATCGGCCGCCCCTCGCCTCCGTCCCTCCGCACGTCCCGGCGAGCCCGCGGCGCGCCCGCCGCCACACGGTGAGCAGCGTGGAGGTGGAGCGAGAGATTGCGCCGCTGTGCCTGCGCAAGGAGGTGTACCCGTCCAGGCGCTCCTTCCCGTGCGACGGGCACAATCTGCCGCCCGCGCTCTCGCCCGGCTCCTCGCTGTCCACGCTGGCGTCCTGTTTCCTGTCGAGCCCGCTGGCTTTCCTGTCAGGGAGGGGTGAGAGCAGAGCGCCAACCGCCGGCGGCACCGCCTCCAGCCACTCGGTCTCTCCGGCTTCATCTTCGCTGTCTGTCGTGAAAGCCGATTCCTCATTTGATGCCCCCGGCGCCTGCTCGAGGTAAAAAAACAAAAACAAAATTCCCCCGCTTCTTTCTTTTACAGAATACTATCAATCGAAACGATTAAAAGAAAATGTAAATAATTATTTGAATTTATAGGTTGACGCGTCTATTTTTGCTGTTGCGTTAAACCCAACTTTGGTTCTAACATCACGTTAAGTACTTATTTTTATTCAAAATTTTAAATTCAAATTTAAAATACCTAATTTGTAAAAAGACTGAAATTTTGATGTGCAATATCATTTTAAAGTATCATTTTTAAACATACATTTTATAAATTTAAATAATTATTTTTAATTTAAATAGAATTAAATTAGCTGTTATCAATGTCATGTTGTTTTACCAACAGGGTTTGAGTGCTATAATTATTGTGCATTTTTTTGACGCTTTGTTTTTGTAGAGCACTTGTTTATTCATTAATTAAAAAAAAAAATTAATAGATGGTCTAAATTATTTTAATGAATAAAACTTGATGAATGCAGTGCATTTTCATTAAATGTTGTTTTTTTTGCGGGGTAAAACACAAAAGATTGTTTTCACTTAAGTTGGATTAAAGTTAAGCTGGTTGAAATTGAAAAAAAATAGTCAAATGTATATTTGTGTCTTATTTAACCCTTTCACTACCACGTTTAAAACTGCGGCGTTCTTGACAGCGCAAACCTGCTGGCGTGCGGGATTGACGACAGACTGCCGGAGGAGGACGAAGACACCGGCTCCTCCGGTCACGAGTTTGACGAAGCCGCCGCGGCACTGAGAGAAGAAAAGTCTCTGTCCGACTCCGAGCTCAAGGTAGCGGTTGCCGCCATTTTGCATCGCGGCGTCCCGGCCCGGCTAATAGACGCATGCGGCGTCGCCCTCGCAGGTGGCGCAGAAACACGAACATCACGGCAAGGTGTCGTCCATTCGCATCCGGAGGTCGCTGCCAAAACCTCAGAACAACCTGACGCCCATGGGACTCCCCAAAGCCGTCAGGTGGGTACGCTGACAAGCGGCCATCTTGTGGGCGTGACGGCACGGGGAGTATGATGCCATTTTTCTGTTTTGGGTAGGCTGAAGAAGAAGCAGTTCAGTCTGGAGGAAATTTACACCAACAAGAACTTTAGCAAACCGCCCGAAAGGTGAGCTCCTGTATTTAATATTGGATAATGTTAAGAAGGGATTCATGGCGGCTTTTCTCTTCTGCGCTTCAGCCGGTTGGAGACCGTCTTCGAGGTGCCGCTCAGCCGCCGCGACGGCTCCGAGTCTCGATTCGGCCAACGCCGCCTCAAGCGCTTCCTGCAGTTCCCGGAGGCGGGCCAAGCCCGGAAGCCCAAGAAAGTACCGGTGGGCGGCGGCGGCAAGGCGTGGGCGGCGGCGTCCCGCACCAGACGTGGGGGCTTCGCCCGGGACGACGCCGCTCTCCTGCCGCCGCCCGACGCCGACGCGCTCCTCCGTGCCAAACTCAAGCAGCTCGACTTGTGGCTCCTGGGCGACCGGGAGGATGCCGCCTGTTGACTTTTCCGTCCGCGTCTCCAAATGGCCTCGTGTTACTCGGTAAAACGGCAGCTTATTTATTCGAGTGCAACTCAGTCACGTGTCACTCTTGGTATTTTGTGTGTTGTTTTTGTTGCCCGGTTGAACGAGGCGGCCTTAAGCACATACTTCTTGTTCCTTTTGTATCAAAGGGTCCATTTTTTTTTTCTTTCCGAGCATTTATTACCACAATGTCTGTATAAAAAGCACAAGTGTCCAAGCAAGAATGCAATAACGCCGCTTTTTTTGTTACCATGGTGGCTAATTTATTACCTTTTCTACAAGCTTTGGTATTGATTATCGTGCTGAAAATTTGTCTTGTATGAATGTTGTCTACTTGGTTTTATACTTGTCGAATTACAAGTATCTTTGCAATGGGGAAATAAATATCAACTTATAAACGTGTCCTATAGGAGTCCTTCGCCTCAATCTTTCAGCGTGACCAAATAGGAGAAAAGCGCCATGAGTGATGGCGTCAGGATCAGGATGATGAGCCATGTCACGATCGAGAAAATGCCCAGTTTTCTGGCAGTGCGTGAAAACCTGGCTGACTCCTTTTGGTTCGGCTCCGTCTCGGCCTGTCGGGAGGGGAAAAAAGACACCCCGTTTGTTTAGTTGCATGTCTCCATATTGTCTGTTTAAATTGCAACAACAAACTGTTCACTTGTTACACTACAGGTGAGGGCATTAACATAAGTGCATTGTAAAATATTTAAAACAATTCTTTAAAACATGAATTGTGATACTAAATAAATGGAGCATACTAATTTTCGGTTGTATACATATATTCCAAATGTATCTGAATTTTTTTGTTAGTGTTGTAGTAGTCATAGCAGTAATTAGATGTAGAAGCTGTACGATGTGACGTAACTCGTTTTCGTTTCATTCTGGACTATTATGAGTTCAATTGATTTCATGGACTAAATTGAATAAACATTTAGGGAAAGTCAGCTTTATGAAAAGATAAATTCTGTGCAAAATGTTGAGACAATAATGTACCTGCTACAATTATAGTATTTTCAACAGCCTTCTAGCATTTTGCTATTTATGCAAAATTTCACAAGCTGATTTCAGAAGCATTTTTATGAATAATTAATACAATTTAAGGGATTATTGGCCAGTGCTAATTAATAATTATAATCATTTTTGTGTATGACTAGCTGCAGAACAATAAGGACTGTACGATCAAGTTCATTTTCAGATTTTTCACACAAAATGTGGCATTTAAAAAAGAACAATTTTTGCCATGAAAAATCCTACTTGCATTTTAGTCCATGTATTTTTTGGGAATTACACTGCAAAAATTAAATGGTAAAATTTCTATGGTTATCAAAATATTGCTACTAGCATCTAAGCATTTTGATATGTGAACCCTAATACACACATTTGACACAATAGTCAACTTTTCAAAGATTTTTTTTTCATTGCACATTTTTTCTTTACAACTAACCCTACTTACGAAAAACAAAAAACGTGGTAGATTAACACCAACTCTTAAGCGCACTTACAAAAAACAAAAAACGTGGTAGATTAACACCAACTCTTAAGCGCACACGCACATGTGCGTACATGTACCTTGACGGAGTTGATAAGCGCTTTGATTCCAATGCAGGAGATGCCGCAGATGATGCTGCAGATGGCCAGCCGCCGGTGATACTTGTCGTCGCACCACGCCGCCGCTCCGAATCCGTTCTTCTTCATTATGAGGCCTCTCTGCGGGTCCACTGAGCCCGGCACCGTGCTGAGCGGCATCTCCTCATCCATTTTGATGCAAGTGTCAGATGGCTTATCCATGTCTGCCAAAACAAGGCGAATAACAAACACTACTTTTATAGCTTTGACCTTTGATCCCAACTGAAAAGCTTTGTGTGTCCATGAAAGAATGGAACATGCACCTAGTGCTGTGAAACAACCTGCATTTTGCAGGATTCTGTGTGAAAAGCACCAATGTTGTTGCATTCAGGGGAAGTTTGAAATCACAGCTTTTCTCACACAGGAGTTGTGAAACAATCACAGTTTTTGCTGGATTAAATTTGCAAAAGGGCCTGATCATCTGTGGTGCTTCCAAAGTAACCCCTCTGTGTCCTTGTATAAACTTTAAGATAAAACATATCCCATCTGCAAGCATAAAGGAACAAACATGTTTTTTTTGACAATCTATAACAAAATTTTAGCCTCCTAGAGTTTTTTTTTAATGCCTTTTGTTGAATATGTCAAGTTTAATGGCTCAAATGGGGTCAAAATTGACACTGAGGTAGTAAGCTTGTTGCCTTCAGGACAGTCTGAAATCACAGCTTCATAAATCACAGCAAGCAGGCCACCTTTATGAAACTAGAATTATGAAACAATTTGCATTTTAATTCATCCAAATGTGAAAGCCCCAATGCGAAAAAGCCTGATCTTCCGTGGTGCTTCGAGGTAAGACGTTGCCTTCAGGGGAAGTGTGAAATCACTGCTTTCCTCCCACAAGTGCACCATCTCCTCCCGATTAACCTCGATCCTGTGCTTGTGTTGTGGTCCTTGTGGTGTCCCTCAGTCTTTGTGATGATGTGCTGACAGACACATGACATTTTAACCTATGACTTGTTTACCACCGCCGTTCCACACCTGTGACAACTCCAGTCGCCCGTCACCTCAAAAAATAGTATCACGCCTCCTGCCGCACTCTGGCCTGCCGTGTGAATGCCACCGACAAGCCCGAGCACGCTCGCAGAAGCCCACGGTGACTTCTGTTTGTTTTCAATGCCAAATCCAAAAGCAGAGTTGCGCAATTAGACGTACATGATTGGAGTTAAAAAAAAAAAAAAATCAAAGCAAAAAGCTGACAAACCAGTTTGATTCTCTTAGACTTACGTTGCCTTCACGGACAAATCTCAAATCGTAGCTTTCATCACACAACAACGTCCAAATCTGTGTTGATTTGTATGTTTACCTGCCTCCTATTTCATGTCAGGTGATGCCTTTAAGGACATTGAGAAATTGTAGCTCTATGTGTCTATGAATGTCTATCGGCAGTAACATGTAATAGCACACAGGCCTGTTAATCATTTGCGCTTCACATTCTCGTTGGCGCTCAAATAGCCAACAAGTTAGGAAAAAAATGCTCCCTTACTCAAAAGATGTCGTGGTCGCGTGTCTTCCTTCGTCTTGTCTTTTTCAGTCGGCGTCATTGCACTTTGGCTTTAAGGTCTCTGCTGTGAGTCATGTTGAGAAGAAAAGCTGAAACTATCACGCAAGTGGACTCAAAAACTGCTTGAAAGTGCCACGCCCATTTACTGTTCTTGCCCTCCCAGATACACACACACACACACTTACGTAGTGTGTATGTAGAAGTTGCGCACGGGCTTCCTCTTGGGCCCCGGAGGTCGAAGGAACTGCAAGCGAGGTGTGTCGCGACTCCCAACTCCGCAGGGTGAATCACATTCCAGTCGGCCTCGTTCTTATGTCAACACGCTTTTATCTGTCCTTGCACAAAACGTTTTATTATCTGCTGCGCCTTTGTTAAGATGGCACAGTGGCGCTTAGATCCTTGACATAAGACTTTATCAGCTTGGCGGGTTGACTTGAGATACGGGCAACGATTTGAGATGAGTGCGTGTCACAGCTGTGGGTTTCGTCTCAAAATTATTCACAAATGCATTTGCGATTTTGATGTTTTTTAGATGTGCAAATACATTTTCAATTTTCAAGTATTTTTCAGATACACAAATATATGTTTTACTTTTTGAAGATCTGCAAGTATTTTTGCAAATTTCACGTTTTTCAGATCCACAAATATATTTACAATTTTTACTTGCTTTTCAGAGCCACTATTTTTCACGTGTTTTTCGGATCTGCAACCATAGCTGCGATTTTCATGCTTTTCGGATGTAGTTGTGATTTTTATGTCTATTTTAATCTTACGCGACTTGTCATTTGTAAACAGTAGATTTTGTTTGCGATTATGTTTATTTTGAAGAAAAACACACGCTCACACGTTTGGTGGGCGGAGTCAAAGGTTTACTGGGCGTGGCAAATATCAGGCTCCACCCACACATTAAGCCAGCCTTCTAACCCCAGGCAGAGCAGTCTTGGCTGACTGCCCACAGAAAGAGGTCAAAATGGCCATATATCGTTCGGTCTCGGTGAACAGAGTGTTACAGAGCTACGAAAGCACGTTTGGCGTTTTAAATGACCCTGAAAGGAGGAGTCCATTTTGCTTCTGAATGCGTAGGCCAACGGGTTCAAAAGTTGTGGCCAAAAGAACGACTGGAATGGATGCAGTACAAGATATGTCCAGCAGAGGACGCACTTCCTGGATGGGTGAGGTTAGTATCTGGAGAGGTCCTGCCTACTGAATGTAGCAGAGTTGAAGAGCCGGGTGAAAGTAAAGACTAAATAAAGGTAACAAAACACATGGAAGTGAAGCGGGGGATGAGATTGATAGGAAAAGGAGCGATTCCACTCGCCAAATGACAAACGGCTCAATTTCTTGATGTTTCCTCACTGCAAGTAAAAACAAGTGCTGCATTTGTCTTTGCCTGTTAGAGGTTTTATTTTTTTAAGTAGGATGTAATAGACAAGTCATATGCTGATTTGTACAGTAAAAAGGTTGAACTTGAGGTGTGTGATCAGGTATGCAGAAGTAAAAGTCCTCCAGTGGAAGTAGAAGCCCTCTAGTGGTCGTCAGAGAAAGTGCAAGCAAGCCATTGACACGTAAAATTAGCATCATTTTTCAAATGGCCGAAAATGTTGCACAACTGATACTAGCTGGCTTCGGCCTTCCTGTGTGGAGTTTGCATGTTCTCCCCGAGCCCGCGTGGACTCTCTCTTGGTGCTTCCTCCCACACTCCAAAAACATGCATGGCAAGTGTATTGGACAATCTAAATTGTCCTTAGGTGTGATTGGATGCATGAATGTTTTTTTTGTCTCTGTGTGCTCTGCAATTGGCTGGGAGTTCAGGGTGTGCCCCGCCTTCTGCTGAAAGTCAGCTGGGATAGGCACCAGCAAGCCTACGACCTTTGTGAGGATATGCGGCTATAGAAAATGGAGTGATGGCTGGATGGACTATTTTCTGGGTGTGTATCGCCATCTTGTGGACGGTATTTGGGTTATGCTAACCACCATTCTCCTTCATGCATTTGTAGGTGTTGTAAAAATGCCCCCACAACAAAAAAAAAAACGTGACCCAGAAAAAAACTCTCAAGACAACCCAGTGTGCATTCTCTGTTTTTTTTTTTTTTTTCATTTTTTATTCTTTAGGAAGAGTTCAGTTTGGAATTACAAAATGCACTGGTAGAAATTGTGGTGAGACAGGTTGAGAGTGAGACGAGAGATTAGAGACAGTGAAAGAGACAGCGTTGGAAAGAGAGAAAAGGACAGAACGAGAGAGCAGAGGTATGATCCAATTTGGTACCCCGCTGCCCATACGAGAAATATCAACAAAACACATCATCATCATTGGATCTGCACTTCTTTTGTTTGCATTTTTTTTTTCCATATTCAGTGGTGTCTTCAACATTCAGCATTGCGTTGTGCCTCGAGCCCATAACAGGAAAAAAAAAAAAAAAAGACTCTCACCAAAGTCTCTTTTGTATTTTGATCCCCTATTTTTTATTTTTTTTTGGTCCTTTTTTGTAATATTTTTTGTTTTCAAAAATAGAAGGAAAAAAAAGGTCGCTTTTTAAAAACATCTATTTATATATCTTTTCTCAACATCTATGAATTCATTAGTCTGTTATTCTTTTATGTCCTGAAGATGACTGTTAACCCACAGTGTGGCATGCACATAGCACATGCAGTTCTTGAACTAGATATTTTAAAACGTTTTTTTTTTTTAAACATTTCTATTATAAAAGTGTTCTTTTTTTTTCTCTTCTCGTTTGCGGCTTTACATTGCTTTTTGAAGACTTAGTGTGGTTAATTAGTGTGGCTTTCATTGCAGCATACACAAAAAAGGATGGGGAGAGAGCTGAGCTTTGCGCTTCATAGACGTCTCACACGCACGCACACACACACACAAAATCACACACACACACCATCTTCTTTAAAGGTGTGGATCACGCCCAAAAAAATCGACTCAAAATGCAAATTGAGGTGAAATGTCAGTGGTTGTGCAGCACAAACATCCGCCCCTGTCTCATCGTATTTTTTGGCGGACGCAAAAAGAAATGTAGGCAACCGATAAGAAATGACAAAAAAAAAAAAAAACCACAACTACGCACACGTATATACACACACCACAAGTATTCGCTACATACCTTGTGTGCTATCATTCCAAAGTGTTGTTTAAAAAATACTTGTCTGTGACATTCCGCTGAGGTTGGAAAGACACTGATAGGTTTTTCTTTCGTTTTTTTTTTTTTTTTCTGGGGTGCATTCTGTGGTCAATATGTGATCGGCCTCCGGGTAAAAACAGAAAATGACACGTAACGCTAAGAATGCTGACGGCGGTGTTGTAAAATGTGTTAGTTGGAGGCACGCGTACAGTAGAAACACACAGAAAGAAATTCAAGATATATACACGTGAGTGATACAAAGTGTTTTCTTGGACCATAATAAAGCCCCGGACGTCTTTTCGGTAAGTGACTGCGTGAGTATCCTACACGTCCTTTTTTAATAGCTCAAATGTTGCATAAAGGCTCATGATTCTCTCCTCTAAACTCAAAATTCAAAAATACAGCGGAAGCTTCAATGACCACAATCAAAAGTAAAGAATAAACTGTCCCTTCCAGTTGAAGTTTACTAATAAACATAAAATCTATTATCTGGCTACAATATATGTTTGAGTTTTCTTTCTTTCTTATTTTTTTTCTCAAATTGTGGTTTCTTGTGGACTACAGGCCAGTGCTCATTTTATCTCTGAGAAGTGTCTGATCGCAATACTAAAAAAACTATGGGTCCCAAACAGAAATGTTTGGAGTCCCAAAAATCGCGCAGTAAAAAGGATAAAATGTAAGGTTCAAACTGTATTTACAAAATGTGAGCAAAAACCAACAACAGATATTAACAAATGTCACAGTAAAATGTATTAAAATAATAGAATGAACCTACATATGGCCTCTGTCATCATCTTCTTCATAGATTTGATACAATGGTCCATTTTAGTCGAAAAGTCCGCTTAGATGCAACATTTGTTCCTCTTGTCGATCTTCCAAAGCGTTTCATTTTCGCTTTATACTTTCTGGTTCATTGTTACCTGATTGCGTATTACTTGACTTGTCATTGATACTGATAAAATTGTGTTGTTGTTGTTGTTTCGGGCCTAAAGATAGCACTTTCTGGAGTAGTAGCAATTGGCTAAAGCAGCCAAAGAGAGTGAGTTACAACAAGAGGATAAACCAGGAAGTGAACGTGAAAATGTGATTATTTAAGGCAGCCAAAGGGTAAGAGTCACATTGAGAGGATACCCCCCCTGCAGGCTGCATTTGCTTCATGTGAAACAATTTTCCGGGGAACTCACGTTGATTTGAAATTATGCGTCCCACGGCATAAATCATGCGTCGGGGACGCAGGGACGCAGGGAAATGAGAGCACTGCTGGTTATAGTTATATATTATAGTTATTTAAGAGTGAAATTTAATGTCTCTTTGATTATACAATTACTAGAGTTTTCACACTTTTTTTCTCATTAAAAAAACCCGAATAGATCGTCAGTTTGAAGGTTCCAGTGTAGCGTTAACCTCCTGAGAGGTGGTCTATTCATTTGTGTCCACTGTTATGTCTATTTTGTCTCAGCAAGACACGAAAGTAAATTGCGTCCACCCACATGAGACATCATTGTAAAGGTCAGGTTTTTCTCGACTGAGCATATTAGGACTTACTTAGTAAGGTTGCCCTAATGTTAAAAAGACATAGATTAAAAACACATGTCCACTACGGTGGACACAAGCAAATAGGCTGGGTCACAGGAGGATAAACTGAAAATAAGTCGAAAAATAACTTTTGGGGACCTTGTACAGCCAATTTCCCATAATGCATTGTGGCATAGCAGCTTGATAATTTCCTGATAATTTACACGTTCTGTATTGTGCTTCCTTATTATGGTCAAAGAAAACAAGTTTCTCTCCATTCTCCTCCTTTCCGTCCGTCAATTTCTCTCCGGAGTATCTGGAAGAGCTGGGAAATATTTCCGATGAAGACGAACGTGGCCACGCCCACTTTACCCTGCTTGCCAGTTGATCGTTGTAAGATTATCAGCGTTGTTAGAAAAGTTCAGAAGAAAAAAAGTGCATTTCCATCCGTATGAGTGGCAGGCATTTGGCACACAACATAGAGACACGCAAGCAAAATTGTTTTTTTTTTTTCTCATGACACGTGACTTCTCTTTATGACCTTTCCGAGTGAATATGAGGTTATAAAGAGAGGAATGTCAAAAAGGGGGAGAAAGAGAGAGAAACAAAAAGGTCATTTCTACCCCAAAGGGCAGAAACCTACAAGCTACAGGAAGAAAAATGCCCCTCCCCCCTTACATACAGTAGATTGTTGCTAGTGTTATCTTTTTTTTTCTTTTTTGATCATTCATGCAGGATCACACAGGGTTTTACAAGTCTTACAAAAGCCGTGTGGGGTTGCAACAGAAGATTCAAGCTCGCGTGTTTCGAAGAAGAAGAAGCAGCCGCAGCAGTAGGAGAAGAAGAAATGCTGCAGAAAACTGCTTTGGTGGCGAAACCCGTCATCGTTTTGTTTTTCTTCATCGCGGCGGAGGATGGCGTGAATAGTCAACATCCTCGGGTTCCAGCCAGCCCCAAAACTCTTGCACCTATTTATGGTGAGCCCCTCGCCTCATACAAGGCGGAGAGCTCGTGGTCAGGTTTGTTCATATTTAAAAACAGATGATAAAACTCATCGATATTCAACAGGTGGCTGGGCGGGTTTGGGATTGACTTCCTTTCAAGCTAACGCAAGCTAACAAGTTAGCTTGAGGAAGCGAAACAAAAACTTTTTTTTTTGAGTCGCAACTCTTGACATCTTGTAAGTGGCTGTAACGCTTGACCAGGCCACTAGAGGCAGAATTTCAACTCGCGTCCTTCGAAGCCGGAGGTTGACACGTTTTGTACCTCTGTTTTTTTCATTTGTTTTCCATCTCAGGATTGTGTTTGAGCGTTCCGCTTTTATTCTTCCCGACGCCTGGTCAAGGATGGCGTCGCTGGGACGTTTTAAGGACCGGCTGATGTCGCGTCAGTCCACATCGGACCGCAGTCCCCGGGGGCTAGCACCAGTCGTCCTGCTCCTTCTCGCAATAGGGTTCATGCAGACCCTTGCGGGGTCCTCTAGGATGCCCCCCCGGGGGCGGGACCTTGTGAGGCCCACTGTGCTGGGGTCCGTGGAGATGCGTGGAAGGTGACGAAGAGCGGTAACCGTTGGGCAGGCGACGCTGGACGGGGGGCTGCGCTTGGCCCTGGAGGGGCCCGGTGGTCGGGGGCACGTGGTGGACGGTCCGAGGTGAGGTACGGTTTGGCTGCGGGTGCGGCGGCAAGGGGTGAGGGTGAGGGTGGGGGTTGTTGACGGGGTGCGGCTGGGGTGGGGGGATGGGGTGCAGGTTGCGCGGCTGCGGTTGAGGAGGAGGTGGCAGTGGGTGGCTGGCCAAGGGGTGCGGGTGGGGGTTGCCGCCCGGCTCGTGGGCGGGCGCCTCGTGGTGGGGCACGTAGTTTTGGTTGTAAAAGCAGCCGTCCCCTTCTAAGGAGCCCCCGTCTGTGTCCGCCCAGCGAAGCGGGGGGTGGTGACCCTGCCTGGGCACGCCGTGGTGGGCCGGCGGGATGCCGGCAAGAGGGAACTGACCTTGGGGGACATCAGGAGATAACCGGCGGGGCGCCGGGGCCGGCGCCCGCCCCTGAGGTCCCGCAGGTTGGGAGGGCATGGCCTTACGGACTACCGGGGAGTACGTAATGTGGGGGCGGGGCGTGGCCGGCGTCTGAGGCAACTGACGGCGGCCTCGGCGCGGCGTGCTAGTCCCGGAGGTTGATGGAACAGGACTTCCACTGACCGAACTACTGCCCTACACGAAAAGTGAAATACAGCAAATAAAAAGTACGAACCACAAATTCAACGACGGAACATAGAGTCAAGGATGGGTGACGAAGAGCCAGGATAAAAGCACGAGAAGACACGCACAATAAAAGCACAAGTGATGCGAGTGGAGGGATGAGGGAAAATAGCGGTGCGAAGGGATGTGGATGAAGAAGACATGCCATGCAAAGGAGAGAAAAGAAGAGGAGGGAAAAGGGTTCATTTCTAAGGCATCCATTGTGGTACACAATATGTAAATGTCTATTCATGCAAGTACCATATGTAATATAACGCTATACTGTCCGACTTGCATAACGGGAGGTCGCTCTGTGGATTACCAACTGTGCGCTATATATATATAATTTGATGCGTCAGGTTGTAGCGTATAAATCATTACGTTTTTTTTTTTTTCAAACCAAATGTAAAAAATGTTGCAAAGGTAGAAAAGGGAGTGAGGGAAAGGAATTTAGATTTAGCATTCCAGTGAACAAATACAGTATACAGTACCAGATGTATGCATATTTGTTGAGTTATTGACAAATTATTCTCAAATTAGACTCAGCTATCTATTACACTAACCATAACATCCGTGAACCTGAACAATGTCATGATCCAATACAAAGACTATAGCAAACGTCTGTCAAAAATTTTTTGATCAACGATAAGAGGAGAACTCATTCAAAAATATTTTCAATTATTGGGGGGTTTCAGTTAAAATTTACAGTATTATTTGCAGTATTATATATATATATATGTATTATTTGACCTCTTGATTACATTAAAATATTGTTTATATGCCAAGACCAATCAAGAGTTTAAAATAATGTAATTATGATTCAATGAAATAGTAACCTTAATGATTTTAATAAAAAAAACATTTTTTTTTAAATCTAAAAAATGTTTCAGGATTTATTCTATTAAGTTGTGCGTTTTTTTTTTCAAGAACTCGCTGTTTTGGCACCTTCTCCCCATATAAATTGCTTAAAAATTGGAGCATATATTGCATCTAAAAATTTCAGAGAGGGTATTAAAAATTTGGAATTGTAAAACAATCAAAATTTAAAGAATTTACATGGCGACAAAGTTATATTTTTGTTTTGTCCTCCAAAAATGAAAACTCGCGCACCTTTTGTCACCTTTGTCACCTTTTGAGAAAATTAACATCTTTTATGTGCACCTCATAGTGCGGAAAATATGGTACACATTTATAAGCGTGTTGTTAAGTCCCTCATCAGATCAAAATGGAATATTATCTTTAAATGGAAAAATTCTTGATGCAGCTCTTGTATTGGATCCTATTAGCCAGTGACATGCCAATACAAGTAAATGACATTTATTTTACTTGGATTTGCATATTTTTGTTTACTGACTGACATCACACTGTGCTTAATATGAGCAAATCCAAGTCCAAAATGTGATTATGAAATTACCCAGAAGCCCACCTGTCTGTGCGTGATGCAGTCGCGACCCTCGCTGGGAGATCGGGACCACCGCGGGTCCCGTTCTCGCTCCCTCTCCCTGTCGGGCTCTCTGTCACGAGAATGCTTGCGGCCGTAGTCGCCACCTCGCTCGGCGGTGTAACGTTCTTTGTCCATGGAACCGTGATGGTGGCGATGATGGTGATGGTGCTTGCGGTCTTTGGACCGCCCGCGATCTCTGTCCCGATCCCTGTCCCTGGACATCAGGTCACCTGACTGGGTGTCTGTGCCAAAACCCGACAGTAGAAAATTAGGTGACCCGACTTGATAAACACGACTAGACAAAAAGCAATGACATTCATACCTCCCTACACAGCCCCCCCGTGCTGCCTGTGCAACAGTAAATACACCCCAACTTTATCCACGTCTTTTAGTTTCGATTTGGTTCCAGGGCTGAGGAGGAGAAATTTTATCCCGCGTCGGCCAATTAAACAGCAACCTTTCATGTATTAGTTGCAATGTTTTACAGTGGAAAATACGGAAGTGGCAAAAATGTGTGTTTGGGAGCACGCAGACAGACTTTCAGTGTCAGTTAGCCACGAGCGAAACTGTTTATGGATATTGGGTTCCCACAGGGAGTGATTTGGTAGGAGAAACATGTGTCAGTGACTGCAAATGCAACTTATATGCATGTATTTAACTGCGGGATGTGTAAAAGTTGAGGGTGTGGAATAACATATCCAACCTGTGTCCACCTCCGCGTAGCGACTCAGTGACCTCTCTGAGGCACGGTGACCGCGCTCTTTCCTCCGGTGCCCGTGCCTTGAAGCCCGACCTTCCTCGGGTATGACGCGCTCCATGTTGTAGACATCTGGGCCTCCTTTGTCTCTGCTGCCACGCCCTGACCTGCTGTGACCTAACGATGAGGCCGAGCGCTTCATGGGGCTGTTGTCACTGATGGTCTATAGGAGAAACAAGAAGAGATGCGTGCTGGGAGATTCGTTTTGAATCTTGTGGTGTTTTCGAGTATGTTTGCATGTGTTTAATTTGATCTTTTTTTAAATGTAATACACAACCGCATCACAACTGCATCTTTCCACTTGAATTAGTATCAATATTCCAGTAAAGTGATCTCCACAACATTATAAAAAGCTTAAAGGGAAAGAAGGGGGCAAATATAAACAAAAAAAAAATACAAAGAAAATCAGAAATGGTGGTTAACAGCCATGCCGTCATGCTTCTGCAAGTTGGGAAAAAAAATCATTACTCCATCCTGGTTTCCCATAACACATTCCCGACTGTAGGAAATTTCAGTATTCCTGGTCTGTGCACCAAGCTTTGTTCTGGCCATGCAGGCGCGAAGAGACTTGACTGTGCCCAAGTTGTCTAAGTTGTTATATAAAGTACACTATGTGGACAAAAGTAATGGAAGATCTGGTGAAGACTATTGTACTCAACTAGGCATGGGACAATAACTGGTTTGATGGTTTACTGTGATATTAAAGATTCAGGGTTTCAATAACCGCTAATAGTGGATCGCCAGTAATGAGTGCTTTTCTTTTTTGCTTAATCTGATGATGTTTGAACAGAGTATGATTGGCTGCTTGCAGAGTTGACTCAACAAGCTCCTCTAAAATATCATTATTTTAGAGGATTTTTTTCAAAGCTTAGTGTGCCTCACAGTGGACATTTGTGGAAATGCAGTGCAGTTTGACAATAACAGGACAAATAACATGGTATCACTAGTGCTTGCAGAGTTGACTGAAAATAATTCGAGGACAATCGCTGTGTATTTTTTTTTTTTTACCTTCTTGGCATGCATGGAGGTCAGGGAGGAGGTGATTGTCTTAAAAATATCTTACCAGAGACAGGGGAACTGTGACTTGGTAAAAATTACCATACAATGGACCTTACTGGGGGTCATAGCGTAACAGAGGGGGGCTTTCTCAAACTTGTCACAAAATTGGAAGGGAAAAATTGTCTAAATCGATGACTCCATTGATGAAACGTTGTCCATATAGTGTACAGTAAATACTGCATGTTAAGCACCATATTTAAAATTCGAGGAGTAGCAGCACTAACACTCCCAACATTTCCCCTCATGTCATTCCTCTTACGTCTCTCCTCATCTCACACACAACATGCTTCCATCAACACACGCCCGCTTACAATCAATCCAAATTTTGCATGCGGGTAGGCAGGTATGAATGGACACATAAAACATTCATGACAAGCACATTGGCATGGAAGCATCGACAAGAGAAGACAAACAGCGGGAGGTCGAGACGGATACACCGAATCAGTTAGTAAGTGGCGCTGTTGGTAATGAGAGGCAACGTGCTACAAATCAACACCCAGCCAAGTTGCTCAAGAGCTTCGGATCACATGAGAAAGTCTCACTAGGTGAGCTCACGATGAAGATTCAATTCATTTGAATGTAGATGAACAACCGTAGCATCTGAGGAGGGGGCCACCTCAGTTCGCTCACAATGGTTCCAAACGGAACCGAAATTGCAATTCTTGCTGGGAACGAGTCAGAGTGACAAAAAGGAGATGACAAGAGCTGGGAGGGGGGGGGGGGGAACAAGACAGGGAAGACAGGGTACATACACTGAGGTGACTGCCACGGTGCTTCCCCTTCCTCCGCTTCTGTGTGAGTACAGAGAAAACACACAAAACACACACACACAGAGCCACAAATGAAGCAGAACCAGGACAACAGAGGAGCATGGGGACCAATAATAAAGATGAATAATTTCACAATGGAGTTGAAAAAACATACAGTAGAAAGGACGATAGAGTAGTTGGAGGTGCAGCTCAAAAAGACGCAGAAAGAAAGTCAAATTATACTCTAAAGCAGCAGTGAAGGAGGGAGGAGAAACACTTACCACACACAGCAGGTGAAAGACATCAAAACACTCATTTATAGACAGTCACAGAGGAAAAAAAGCCAAATTGTCGCCATGGTCACAAAAGCAATGATAACAAAATAAGTACTATACACACACACACGCACACACTTGCACAACTGTTTGATAGAAGCGGGGTGAACTCCATCATACACACACGCAGCGCATGCTACTTGGAGCCGAGAGAAACTCGTCAGAATTCATCAACGGTAAAATTAACCTTCATCAGGAAGGGCGAAAAATACAGCGAAGTTTAGTAGCGCCGTTTTAAAAATAAGAAAAAAGTCAAACGAAATCAAGGTCCCACTACGCAGATGTGCACATTGTGTCTCTCTCAGATGTTTTGTGCATTGACAACCAGAGCACTCACCAGTGTGAAACAGCACAAAATGGATGATGATTTTGAAGAAAAGAAGGACAATAACGTGCAAGAGAACATATGGGAGGAACATCAACGGGAAAAGAAAAGAATCAAAGGTCAGACTTTGCCTTTCTCTGGTTCTATGGAGGCAGTGAAAAAGTTTTATGTTCAAGACAGGGATTATTCATTTAACCCCGAAAATTGAGGCGAATAAATAATCCATGACTCACTTCTCTTGAGAGAAAAGGAGTAAGCCACAATTCAAAACAAATTTGGTTGTATTTTGGGGGGGTTATTTAATTTATATATGTATGGGCAAATCTTACTGGGTTATTCATTCAATCCCAGACATTGGGTCAAATGAATGACAGCAACAACAACAAAAACAAGGTTTGTTTTGTAGATTGCAAATTTTTGTTGAGTGAAAAGGAATAATCCACAAACCAAACCCATTTTGGGTTTAGTTTTTTACTACTTTTTTTTTGTTTTTAGCTACTTTTTTAGTCTTTAGAGGGGCTTGGGTGGGGGTTGTTAAATTTATTTATATATATACACACTCTAAAACCTTTTGGGTCAAAAGGGGACCGTCTTTGGGTTGTTTTCTTAAAAAAAATCCTTTTAGGTATGTTTGTTGATTCATTTGACTCAACCTTTCCTGTTACTTATTTAACCCAACTTTTTGTCTTATTTACTTAATCCAAAACAGTTGGCTTGAATGAATAACCTTCTAAAAAAAAAAAAAAAAAAAAAAAAAAAATTGGCAATTTTGTCTTTTTGGGGTATTTATTTAAAATTTGGCCTAACTTTTGGGGTTATCCTTTTAACCCAAAATGAATAAGCAACAAAACAAATAAACATTGTAATTGTTTCTGTTGAGTCAAAATGAGTCAAAAAGAGACTAGCACCAAGTTGTTCTTCTTTTGGCCTCAAAAATATGTTATGGATAATTCATTTTGACCCCGCATTTTGGACTAAATGAGAAATTGGACTCAACTCGAAATTTGTTTTTTTTCTTTATTTTGTTTTTGTTCTTCTGTCCTTTTATGACCCATTAGCTTTTATTTTTGACTCAATTAGCTTATTTTTGACCAAAATGTTTTGGTGTTTTGGCGTTTGCAGATGGCGTTGGGTCTTACTTAAAATGTTTTCAAAGGCCCGGTATCTGCCTTGAACCACATCAATGAATCGCCTCGGAAAGGCCCGTTTGATCAGACAAATGATGAGGAGACAAAATGAGGAGGGAAAGACAGTGAGAAGGGGCGGAGAGGTGAGAATGCTGCTCACTTGGTTGTCGCCTGGTAGGCGGGGCATGGAAGCGGCCCTGCCGTGGCCTTCCATTGGTGGAAAGTGCTCAGTATCCGAGTAACCATCCTGCCCCATCTCTCTCATCTCTACCGTCTGCAAACAGAGCAGGAGAGCAGGAGATGTTGTGATTGGCTGCTGAGACATCGGGGGAGGCACGGGTGGCGTTGGGGGGGGGTCGTCATCCGGAGAGGCAGAGAACCAAGGGTCTTACACAGGAATGTTGTCGATGAGCGGATCAGATGAGTACAATGATGAACGCTTCCATTTCCACTTTGTTTTTTTGTAATTCTAGTTTTGGAGCATATCTAATGGAGTCTCCATTAAAGCATTTGGCTCCAAAATGACCCGAATTGGGTCAAAAGGGACTGACCCAACTTTTTGGGTTATTCATTTAATCCCAATAAAATGGGTCAAATGAATAATCCTCGCCAAAAAATAAAGGTTGTTTCGTACAAAAGATGTTTGGTCTATTTTTTTTAACCCAACATTTTCAGCATAAATACTGTAATTTATTTGGTTATGGGTCATAAGAATAAATCACACAACTTAATTTTATTTTTCATGATTTAGGCAATTTTTAGGTTTTTTTGTGGATTATTTATGCAACCCAATTTTTTAGGTTCTCCATTTAACCCCAAATTTTGGTCCAATAAAAAATAACTAACCCAAAAGCTTATTTAATTGAGCCGAAAAAGTTATGTTGAATAAATAAACGAGCATGGTATGCACAAAACAACCTAGTTATTTTTTTTCTGATGGGTTATTCATTCAACCCAACATTTTGGGGGGTAATGACCCAATAAAGTGGGTAAAAAAACTTCTATACGTCTCAAAAAAGGGATTGTTTTACACAACATATATTTAATTTTTTTTGTGTGCGCAAACAACATTTTGGGTTATTTTGACGAAATAAGTTAGTAAATAAGTTTTGACAACCACAAAATTTGTGGTTCATTCGTTTGAGCCAAATATTTGGCGTTAAAGAGCCCAAAAATGTTATATCCTTTTTACTATTTACTTTTGACCCAAATACATTACTTCAATTTCGTTAGTTTTTGTGCATAACAACAACTATGTTTTTGGTTTATTTTATTGATTACTCAGTTAGTCTAACTTTTTGGGTTAGATAAATAACCCAAAAAGTTGGGTCAGTCCCTTTTTGACCTATTTTATGCTAAATATGTTTGCATTCACCATCATTAAATTAAATGTATTAAATTAAGGCAGCTATGACAAGCTTACATTGAATGATGGCCAAGTGAAATGCAAGGCATTCCTAACGTTTGTTCATTGTAAAAAATATATTTTATTTTGTTAAATATATTTTAATGACCTCACTGATGTGTGTATTCTATCCCAAAATGAATTCGAAAAGCCTTGTAAGAAGGAAGTTGCACTGAAACAAATAAACGGAAAAGCCAACATCACAAGTGTCAAACTCAAGGCCCGCGGGCTAAATCTAGCCCGCCACATCATTTTATGCAGCCTGCAAAATGAAATGCATGTGCATTGACTTCCTGTTTCACACAGAACCACTTTCTACACTTTTAAAAGAAATATAAAAATACTTGAACAGTCTGATCAATTTGCTGCATTTAAGTACCATCGCATGAGCCGATCAATACATTTATTTGGGTTCACAGATATAATGCGGACTGATCTGGGTTTTGTACGTAAGGTGTTCCAAAGTGGAACAATGATTTCTCAGGTTCTCATGATTGATGGTGAAAATGATGGAACAGTTCTTTGGATTTTTTGATAGTGGTGGCAAAACAATGGTGACTGACTGGACACAAGAGCGTCATCACATGAACTGACATTTTATGTACGTGCAAATCGTACGTGCGTGTAATCCTGCCTGCATTGGCGGGCGTGTGCGAGCTTTGTACCTGGG
Organism: Hippichthys cyanospilos; assembly: GCF_059441005.1. Classification (NCBI taxonomy): domain Eukaryota; kingdom Metazoa; phylum Chordata; class Actinopteri; order Syngnathiformes; family Syngnathidae; genus Hippichthys; species Hippichthys cyanospilos. The sequence goes on from NC_142384.1 coordinate 11,881,356, forward strand.
AGGTGGTCATGCTTCCCAGGCCATCTTCCGGGCTCCAGTTTCCGACCTTTTGGGACATCTCCTGAGCACGCGCCGTGACCCACGAGTGGCTCTCCGGGACCCCCCCTTCCACCGGGCTGTCACACAAAATACACACCGTTATTTCAACGCAAACACACCCACGATCATTCGCACGATATCAGAACGCGAACTCACAGGGTGCTCATCGTCTCTGCCGTCTCAGGTGGGGGGAGAGCATTGTTGAGGCCCGGACCCCCGTCCTGGGTGGGGGAAGGCGGTTCCACGCGCTGAAACAGTAATGGCGTTCGATTCTGTGTAAGATATACGACATGGCCATCGCCGGCTATCAGGCAGACCGACAGGGAAATGGGGCATGGAGAGGAGCAAAGCAGGAACCGGAGGGGACGGGGGACGCTGGCAACCGACCATGCCTATGTGGACAAAATGTCTCCAGCCTTTACTGGGTTCATAACACAAGGTAACTTGACAGTCGTTATAGCGCAGTAGCACGAACAGCGGGCAGTCTACATCTGCTCGTGTTCAGGTGATGCATTACACGCCAAGGCAGAGCTGTGGGAACAAATCAGAACAATAAGGGAAGGCGGAATAGGAGGAATTGATGGTGGCCATGGAGCTAGAAAAAATGCAAGGCTGAAGGGATTTCTCTTTGTTTCAAGCATTTTAAGGATGGAAATACGTGACATGAAAAGGGACATTAAAAGCATTCACCATGTAAGGCAGGCCTTTAATATAAAAATCATAAATGTGAGAGCTAGAATATTTCATAGGGAGGGTGGAGGTACAGTATGCTGAGTATTTATGGTATGCATAGTAGTGTAGGAAGAACGATTAAGAAATAAATTGATTAAAAGTGCTTGTTTTGAAGATGTTATTTTACGCCTTTGACCAGTGGTTCTCATCCCCTTTACAACGATGTCCCCCCTGCGCAATACTTTTTAAGTCAGCGTGCATGCATTTTAGGGTGGAAAAAAACGACGTTGTAACAGTATTCGTGAAGTCAATGATTTTCTTTTTTTAACTTTTCATCTGCATTTGTAGTAGCATCTTTTTTTATTCAGCAAATCAAGAAGACAGCTCTTATAACATCATAACTTTGATTTCTGGCTTGTCTGCTGAAAAATTGCTAAAGCAATGTGTATCCGTATAAAACTTCAAAATAAAGCATACAACCTTTAGCAAAGGAGACACAATTTTGCAAAAAAAGTTGCTGCATGTTTTGATTAATATTGTCTTGGTGTGATAAAAATGTAGTGTTCCTATCAGGGCATTAAAAAAAAAAAAAAACATTTGTTTTTCGAATACCTGCAAAAAAAAGATCTCATGTACTTCCAGGGGTCCTCGCACTCCTATTTAAGAACCACTGCCTTAGGCCGAAGTTAAAAAAAAAAAAACCCAAAACATTGTCTCTTGGGTTCCAGGGAAGTTGGAAACCATAGAGACACAGAGAACCTTACGCTCCAAAGACATTAAGGTGAAAAATAACCCAATTTTGGGTCAAAAAACAACCAGCCCAATATTTGAAAATAGAGAGGACGTTCCAAATACTGCTGTGATAAATTTGAATTTCTAGTGTAAACTTCCCTGCTTCATATTTGGTCAGCTACTGGCTCCACTCCGAGTCGACGTCAGAAGAGTGCCCGTGGCATGTGCAGTTACAGTCAACTCATCTGTTTAGCATGCAGGAAACCTTTGCAGCGTGTTTTTTCGCAGTTTAGATTTGTTTTTTTTTAAATGACAAAAACCGAAATGAAACCTGAAGCGAAAAGTATCAAGAAAAACACTGTATACTATAAGAACGTGGGACAGTCTCTTGAGGGAGGAACATCTTTTAAGCAGCAGATGGCAGCACTGTTACTTCTACAACAGGGGGATGCTTTGAAAAGTTGACTAAAATTAAGTCCAGACATTGAAACATTGACTCTCTTCTCATCTCTTTGGCTCAAAAACGACCACATTGAATTTAAAATAAAACATAGCGTGCTTCTGGCATTAAATTGAGGTGATTTCCATCCAAATTACTTCAACAGTTTGTATATACTGTAAATGATGTCACAAGAAGACCTTATCATTTCATGTATGATTTCAATTCCACGTCAGAACATACTGTAGACCCAGCCTGGGTGTGTGTGAACATGAAGGCGATGCCGGCCAAGTCGGGCCCTCGCACGGGCATGCGTTACCTGCTCGTCCCGGAGCGCCTGCGAGCGCTTGGTCTTGCTCTGCCGGTAGTACTCCATGATCATCATGGCAGCATAGATTTTGCCAACTGTCAGGTCTGTCGCTGCTGAGAGAATGACAAGTTACCCTGCAAGATTAGACCCTTTGGTATGGACCCTGAGCGCCAGAAATGGTAGAGAAGAGTGAGGCATGCACACCAACGTCACATTAACACCAACACGGACATTGAGCAAAATGTCTTTTCACAGGCAGATCTTTTTTAGTTTTTTTTTTTTTTTTTTTAACAGCAGTAGCAGCATCACAGCTTAGTGATGCGCTATAGAAAGTAGGAAAAAGAAGCACTTCAGAAAATTGTGACTTGGCTACATGTGGTTTTTTTTTTTCATGGTTTTTGAACTACAGTGGTGCCTTGAGATAAGTGATTCATTCATCGATACCACACTTTCAAATTTCCCCGTTAAAATGAATGGAAATGCCATGAATCCCATCTGGCCCCCCCCAAAAAAAACCAAAAAAAAAAAAAACCAAAACAACATAATAACAATTTTTGTAATGTGTAAAGAAGAATAGCACTCTATATTATTGCACTTTATAAAAACAAAGTCATCATTGTAATAATATACTAAATGAACAAGATGAAACAATTTATGGACAAATTGCATGTGAATGCTGAAAGATGAATGAAAAATGATGGAAGCATGCGGAAGAAATTAAGTAGTTGAAGGACAAAAAAAAACTGTGAAATAAGAAAAAGGATATTGGTGGAAAATGTGCAAATCATTGATGAAAAATTTGATCACAAGAGTCACGAATTGGTACAAATTTAACAAGTTCCATTGGGAATAATGGGGATTTTTGAGACAAAAAAAATGCTATAAAGTGGGAAAACTGAAAAAGTTAGGAATAAAAAAAAGTCCAGGAAAGGTAAATTTTACAGAACATGTTGAAGCTATAATAATAATAATAGTAGAAATGAAGGTGGAGTAGCATCAGCATTCACACATTTAAATTGGAATCACGCACCACCGAAAATTGATTGGTGCTTCCTCTGTTGTACAACTGAGGGTAGTCTAATACAATCAACACAAATCATTTTTTGCAGAGCATAAAAAATATATGCTTGTGGCAAGGCGTATTGTTACATTGTCTGTCTACAACAGTTGCTCCACCGTTAGTGTTTCAATGTATTTTTTTATGAGCGTATGAGTTAACCTGCAATTGATGTTTTTCATTATGCATTAGCATTAAGATAGACACTCAAGTGAAGTTACATGCTTGTATCTCAAGGCATCGCTGTACATCCATAAACAGGCATGCATTAAACAAACCAGAGGATTTTACGACTTTAGCGTCACGCTATTATCGTTTCAAAATGAAAACCGTATTGTTCAGTATTGAATGTACAGTATGCACAACTCAGACTGGCCCCTGTAGTGAAAAGACATCTATAGAGATTTGCTCTATAGAAAGGCACCCTCTGATTTTAGGCTCTGCTGTTGGGAGCCTGCTTGGTGTGCGCACTTTGTGACACTGTTCCGTGCCAGCTGTATCAGAGGGTGCGGCAGTGAAGAGAGACTGGCAGAGAGAAGCGATCCTCAGGTGGCGTGGAAGAGAAACACCGTTGAAGTGGTAGGAGACGCGCGGCGGCTGCAGCCGGGCCACGTGGCACGCCCTTCTACACTGTAACTTACACTTGTGCGGAGTAACCAGCAAGTCCAGATGCTTCTGGGAGAGATTGGGCCAGATTGCCATCATCTCTTTCCTCAGCTCTGCGTCCATCTGGTGCTTGTCAATACCACCTGGCACAAACATGCACGCACAGCAAATACAGAAATGCAGTCATGTTTGAACACGTGTGCGCATTATTATGCATTTGTGTACAAATGAGAAAACACACAAACAGAAATCTAGTGAAGGTCTTTGTAATGACTGTATATATTTATAGAAGATATTATATATAATTATATAAATATCATTATATATCAATAATCGCACTTGGACAAAATTATGTTTGAGATTTGAGTTTCTTCACAGTAAACATTGCATTATTTTGATATTTCTTTACAATGTGTATAATCTTTTATGACATTCATCATGCAGCTGAATATTTTCAAAAGTTTGAAGATCATGAACGCTTAACGTTTAAGTCCGTTTGAATTTGAGTTTCGACACTTTTGATGGATAGCTGCAGGCTATGCACCATGAAAGTTGTTTAACCGAAGAATTAGGTTCATAATAGACTCTTCCATATTACCCCTAAATAGTAACTACCAGTTTAATTCTACTATTTCAGGTGAGAGAGTTTGTTCAACAAAAAATTTAATTTTTATGTCACTATTTCAACCGCTTGTACCTTGGTTAGCAATAAAGGGCTACAGTAAAAGTTGCTTGGTGCAATTGTGCTAATTTGCCACTTAAAGGATTCACTTCCAACAATACGAAGCAGAAGCAACAAAAAATTGCCAGGGTTTACCAGTGGCTTAGGCACTGTCAAGGATAAATTTGTAAAAAGAGAGAAAATTAATTGGAAAATGAAGCAAACTATTGCTAAACTGTGTAATAGTGACTTCTTTAGAAATGTTACATGCCTTTATTTTGGTAAGATTTATTCAGTTGGGTATTTTCATTTGTGGCAGAATTTGGGGCAGACGAGGCAGAAAAAAACTAGCAATGTTACACGATGTATCTTTTGGGGTGGCTAAATGAAAAAAAATCAATAAGAAAAAAAAATCAATAAGAAAAGTATTTTGAATCAGTTTTAAGTCATTTTATTTTCAGGCAACTAAAAATGTTTTGCGCTAGTTAAGGACTACTTGGCAAAACAAAAAATCTTTCACATGGTGTACATCATCGCAAGAAAGTGTGCATGCAGTGTGTGCGCGCACCTTCAGAAATCTTGGCTATCTTGATATCCAGCGCCGTGCGAATCAAAGCCATGAGGGTGGAGTTAAAATGGACCGTATTGTCGTCAGCCACGGGCAGATCCATGCGGAGCAGTCTCTGTTGGGGAGGGTCAATCAGGTTGAGGAACAAAGATGGTGGAAATTTGTGTGGAACCTCCAAGTGACTGGGGGAGGGAGGGGGGGGGGGGGGGGGTAAAAGGTAGTGTAAAGGAGCTGTGCATAGCATTTGTAGTGAGTATGACCCAAATATGGGAAAGTGCAAATGAAATTGATTCAATGTGAAGGCTGCGTTAGATCTTGGAGGCAAAAATTGAAGAAGAGTACATTTCCGCTACCAACAGCTCCTCATGTGGGGATTGGAGGTTCACAACAAGAGACCTATTCTGAACCAATAAACCAAAACCAAGTGTGAGACATCTTGAGGGAAGGGGAAAACACTTTTGGTTTTTGCTTATTGGTTCTTTCCTTTACAGGCCTTGTTGGCTTGAAAGCATATCAGACGGAAAGACACACACCAACTCGCACGACAATCACGTGTGCTCGGGAACAGAAAAACGGCGAGCGCCCTGGCATGCAGCAATCCATGCACCAACCCTCTCCTTGGTCTAGCACTTTTTTTTTTTTCAAATGTCAACCCTCCCACTAAGACAAGTCACCCACCCCCATGCAAGCATGCAATGCACACACAATATGCCTCACGGGACAAGCAGCTGCGCAGCCGTACACAAAAAAAGCATCCCATGTGGGCTAGCATTAAAATGACTGTGCATTGTTTTCATATCGAAGAGAATTGGAAGATGTGTCAAGCCTGTCGCTATGTTGGGATGATAGAGCTCTTTTGGTCAAACTTTGGCGTCCTATGTGTGGATAAATGAAGACAGACTTTGAGGGTTAATAGGTGAGAGAGAGCAGCATTCTGCGGAAATGATGAGGGGGGAGGGGGGGGTGAACAAGAATACTGTCGAAAAGCAAAAATGTTTCATGTGTCTTAAATGTCATACGGGAAAAATCATATGTCAAAAGGGGGCTAGACTGAATGAAAAAAAAAGACAGATAAAGGAATTTGAAGTCACGTTAGTAGATAAAGTGAGTCGAAATGATCAGCAAAAGCAGAAGAAACACCACTGTCCAAAAGCGGTCCTGCCTGAAGACCCTGCTGTCTCCTGCCAAGACTAATAAATTCAACTGCGCTATACTGTATAGGTCATTGTTCCGGGAAGAAGCGGACTAGGTGAAAGGTTACGAGGGTTTCCATTTGGCTCAAGCTTTGGTTATAAAATGAGAATAAAAATCACTTGCTGTGCATGCAAGACTTAGGAACATTATCGAGCAGGGAAAGTTTTGGGTCTAAGGTGTAATTCAGGGAGGAGGCTTTCATTGGATAATCTGCCAGGCGGAATCGAAACAAAAGGGGACTAACAAGAAAAGTGATTGCATGAACCTGGTACAAATAGCGCCGCGGATTGATCACTTTTAACGAATCGGATCAAATCCAAAATTCCAAGATCTCCATTGTTTAGAGTTTATGTGCTTTATAATTGTCATATTTGAATGACTTTTTGACAACATTGGAGGAGAGTTTTAAGAACATTTTGACCACACTCTAAAAACAGGTGGGTCGATAATAACCCAATTACGGGTCAAAAAGCAACCCATAGCGGACTGATTTCCATTTGGGTCAATTTGACCTGAATTTTTTGTACTAAAGGAAACGTTGCATGGTTAATGTCTTTTTTTTTGCATACTTTTTCTATATTCTCCTTAGGCCCAGTCGATTTATGTGTGCACACTGTTGTGTACATTTCGTCTCAGCAAGACAGCAGTCATAACTTATAACTCATTCCATCCCAAAGATGTAATTATACAGCTTAAGAGTCCAGACATCCATTCCCATATACTTATTTTGAGTTTTTTTTTTTTTTTTTTTTTTTAATATTAAGGTAGAGTCTGAAAATAGCAGACATATTGAATCCCAAAGACGTACTTATGCATCTTTACAGAGTTCAGCCACCAAGCCCATTTACCTATTTTCACTTCAATATTATTAACTTGAAATGTTTGGGTAAAAGTGTCATGGATATTCACTTCCAAAGACATAATTATACATATACATATACAATATGTTGGGTCAAAATAAAAACATGAATTGGGTTGCACTGTACGATTCATTAAACCCCCAATTGACTTAACTATTTTTAGAGTGTGATTATTTCATTATTGATTTGAATGCCAACGACAGTGATTTAGATTTGCAATTTAAATATCTAAGTCACCAATGCAAAATTAATTCAAATGATGCTTTTCAGCCCAGGTGCGTTGGATGATAGCGTTTGGTAGGGCAGTGTATGCTGGTAATGAAGTCATCCCCTTTTTCTATCGGACAACGTTGGAGTTGATCAGCGATCATTAGAATGTGTTAACGACCAGGTCACCTTTGGGGTCTTGTATATTTCTAGCCTGACATCAAATGTGTCCGCGCGTATCGATCGGAGTGGCGCGTTGATGGAAATGGCAGTCGTGCCGATGGGCCATGCAGCAGGCAGGTGAGGTTGGAGAGCTGGGAGGGGTTATGCAGAGATGTGGAGGAGCAAGGAGGAGGAGGGGAGGGGGGCTGGAAACAGAATAGAACTGCATTGACGACAGAACCAAAGGACAAAGAGAAGATTGGATTGCAGATAGAAAAAAAAAAAAAAGAGGCAGCTTGGGGGCTCGGCGCTGCTACATGAAGGGTGACAGAAAAAAGAACTGCTTCTGTATGGCAACCAAAGGCTCTCGGAGGAAAACACATCACTGACACAAGCCCTTCTGCTCTCTCTACCATAGCAAAGAACACATACTGTCTCAGTGCGGGTGCGTGTGACCTTTTTTTTGCATTTGCGTGTATGGAAGAATGCTTTTACCCCATCCACAAGAAGGAGCGAATCAGAGGACGGAAGTCTGGCGGACTTTCCAAGCACTGCTGCACATGCATATTTTTTTCTGATGTAATGTATGTGGGACGTGTGTGATAACTGCAAATTGTGTAGGGCGCGCCGGCTAAGGTGCATGGTGCAAACGAGCTGAGAAGGTCCCTCCTTTTGTTCCTTCTTGTGGATAAGCATCCCTTGCCTCACCCTGTTTGTCTTCCTACCTCCGCTCCAAATTCCCACACTGCCACACAAACCACCACAACAATGACCAGCCCGCCCCCACTTTCCACAAAACAGAAAAAAATATAACCAAACAAACAACACCAGTAATTATTACACCATGTTGACATCTTACTAAGACCTTCTAAAAAGAAAAACCCCGCCCTTGCCCCACGCCCTTTCATCCCCCAATAGAGACTGAGGGCGGGGTCCTCTCTAACCTTGTAGGCCACCCGTGCAGGACACCTCTTCCCGAGGCCTAGTGGAGGACACATGTGCCTCAGCATGTCATACATTTGCCTGCAACTGATCCTGCCACTGCACCATCAGCCAGTGCCACCAACCCGTTAACCGACAGAGAGAAGAGATGGAGGAAAGCAAAGAGGAAGAGGGGTGGGCGTTAAGAAATGTGGGTAAAGTTAGCCATGGTGTGGAAGAGAGAGAGCGTGAGACAAATACCAAAAGAAAACAAAAGAAAGACAAGGTTATTGGGCTGATTTGAAGACATTTTGGCCTTTATGAGGCTTCTCTTTCAGCTATACAAGTCACTGACAGGTTAGTGAGAATGCCAATAAAAGATCATCTCATGTTGGATTAAAAGACATGTGTGGATTCTCGTGAGCGGTTAGCAGGATTTGGTCCTTCCAGCTGTCGCTAAAAAACACGTTGTTTCACTTCCATGAGCTTTCTCTAACGCCTGAGCGATTTGTATCTGAAGGCTACGGAGATGTGAGGACATTTTCCAATTGGAAACAGATTTTTCTTCCAATTTCGTCGTATACCAGCTATGCAATGACAATGTAAGTGACTTTAAAAAAAATCGATATGCGTTGTGCACTTTAAGAACGGTTGGGTTAAAAATACCCCAATTATGGGTTAAAAAAAAAAAAAAACGACCCATAGTTTGGTTCAATGTGACCCAACTTTCTGGATTGTTTGGTACAAAATAATCCCCAAAATGATTTGTTAAAAAAACAAAACTCAAAAATTGGGGTTTTGTCAGAGACAACCCAGAAATAATGAGTCGTACTTTATTGTCCCATAATTGGGATATTTGTTTGTATTTATTTGAATGGTTTTCACAGTGTAAGAGAATGTGGTAGAGTCATAGAAAATGGCGTGCCTTATATTGGACAACAACTCCTTAACAATTGGGTCGAAAATAATCAAAATTGGGTCCAAAAGGAACCCACTCAAACATTTTGGGTTATATATTTAATCCCAAATGTAAGGTCATCTGAGCAAAACAAACAAAAAATATATATTTGGGGGGGATTGTTTTGTTAAAAACAACCCACATTTTTACTTTAGCTCAATCTCTCATTCAGCCCAAAAAGTTGGGACAAAGTGGGGAACCCATAAAATAACCCCAAATATGTTTATTATGCACAGGTATACAAAAAAAATTGTCCAACTCTATAAACAACTGAAAAAAATGATCTGTTTTGTGCATTACTCATTTCTATTGTGTCAAAAGGATTAATCCACAAACCAACCCCAAAATTGCAGTGATATTTGTATTATTCATATAACCCAAATTTGGGTGTTAAATATATAACCCAAAAAGCAATTTTGTCAAAACAACCCAATTTTGTGTTCATCCCAATTCCTTATTTATCCCCAAAGGTCGAGTCAATGTGAATAACCCGTAACCAACTGTGTTATTCATTTTAACCCAATATACTGGGCTAAATAAATAACCCAATAAGTTGAGTCACTTTCTTCTCGCCTGAATTTATTTAATTTTTTTTACCCTTCCACAAACTAACAAACAAAATCGGGTTGATTTGAGGGTTACTTCAATGAGTAGTCCAAATAACAACTCAAAAATGGTTCGACACGTAAAACAATATGCTCATTAATATTCACTTGAAGATATTTTTGGGGATTAAATGTCTCTTTTTGACCCAACTGTTTCCAGAGTGGAAGTCGAGTGTCACAACCTTGTCCAATTTGTTCTGACACTCATCATTTACTCAGGCGTGGCCAATCTCTGCTAATGGCATTGTTACAGAGCTACTAGATGTAACTTTGTAATTCTTGTGAGAGCACTTTGCTGAGCATGTGTGTGCGCGCGTGTGTGCAGGGCAAGAGCTGGACAGCAGGCACTAAGCCACTCCTGCTCACACGGGAAGGGAGGGGAGGAGGAGGGAGGGGTGTCAATGCAGTTTCTGTCTTTCCCCAAACCCCCCCAAAACCAAGAACAATGCAACACTACAGTAGACCACCGTAGTTTGCGACATTACAGCCACAACCAAAAAAAAACAAAACAAACAAAAATAAAACCTTAGGAATAAAAAAATTATTAATTTTATACTTCAAATGACAAAGCAACCTCCATTTTTTTAAAAAAAAGATTAGACTTTGAGAATTTCACATGCATCTCTAGGTGTCTGCATTGTCCCGCACATTCTCTGGGCATTTCAGAATGCAAGTTGATAATGGTAGAGAAGTCGATATATCAAAACTGAAATGAAAAGGAAGGACCCTCCCAAAATCAAAACAATAAAGCGGCATTCACTCCATTCCTGGATGCTGTGTCTAGCAAGTGTGCTTGAGAAGTTTTGTTTGAATGGGAGTCAAACCTTGCAGGCCACCCTATGGGGGCATTTCTTGCCTAAGCCCAGAGGCGGGTCGATAACTCGCAATAAACTGTACATGTCCTTATAATGAATGCGCCCGCTGCAAAAAGAATACAGGGGAGTTAGGAGACGCTCACACACAGGAAAACACACAAACACTTATAAGAAGAGAAAACATTGGGAGGAAGAGCACAAGATTCACAGTATTTGAAACATACTTTGTAATATGTTGACTGTAAGAAAAATACTGTGTTAAATTGTATCAACTGCGCAAGAATGCACTTGGTAATACTTTGACACCAAACAGATAAAAACGCCACACAGTACTGCATGCTTCACGTCGGTAAATGTGGTCCTTAGCACTGCCAAAATACTACATTTGTTTAAAAATACTGTTATTACAAATTGAATCCACAGGCGCTTTAATTAAGCTATCGCTAAGCGACTACGATAGCACACGTGGCAAATCGCTTAATAGCTGCCTGCGGTGTGCCTGACGCCTTTTAAATATGGGTTCAACCTTTAACCATGTTAGTGTGTTGCCTCCGCTTTCTGTGTCCATCTGGTGGTGAGCCTGTTAGGCGTTGCGCAATGCTATCAATGCAGTAATTCATTTAGATGCCCTAATATGAATGTAGATTCATCTAAATTTGATGAAATCTGCTGCTTGATCCAGTGCAGGCATTAGGGCAGGCTGGGATGTGCAATGACTGAATAAGTCGTTTTTTTTTTCCCCTCTCCACACTATCAATTTTGTATTTAATCCAGATCTTGTTTTATAGCTCTTCTGTCTGTTTGTCGCAATCCCATACGGGATTTAAGATAGGTCATTGAAGTGTTATTGAAGGTAAAATATCCTTAAAGCCCCCGTAAAGTGAAAAAAATGTCTTCAAATTTTGACACGCCGCAGAGAAGCTTGTTGTTAACAACCCTAAAACATTTTGAGGACACAAAAGGCTACGTACACAACATGCCACTTCAAACTAATCAAAATTCAAGCTATTGTATCCACTCTCAAAGGCTACAAGTGTGCACCAAAAAAAAAAAAAATCCTCCTCTGAGCACACATTACATTTAAGGTAGACTCCCTCGGCTTATTGATCTAATATTTGTCTAATATAAAGACAAACAATTTGTAAGTAGTCACTACAACACAATTCAGCAATAAATCGCTTGATGTTGTAATCCATCTGCTCTTAATTTGAAAAGAAAAGCGCACTGTTCCTGTCACAGTAATTAGCATTCAAATTGTCGTAGGCAATGCAAGTAAACTAATCGATCAACTATCCAGATAACCTCTGATGATGCTGATAACTTCTTATAAGTGTGTAAAAGCCGACTTGCTGAAATCCAAAGTATTTTAAGCAGCACCATTTTTTGCATTGCTCCAGCCCCCCCCAAAAAATTCTGAAATCTGAAATGAAACGGTTAAAAACACTAATCCGAGATTCTCAATCGAGTACTATTATCATCAATATTTATTTAATTATCTTCAAATATATGTAACATAAGAAGAAACAAATCTCTAAATTCACTTTACAGGTTCTTTAAGCGGTCGGCACCCAGCTGTATTTAATGACCGTGACTTGCTGTGCTAGTATGTGCAGTCTACAGGACAACATGAGTAACAAGCACACAAATATTGGAATACAGAAGCCATGAAACTTTGCGTGTCTACAGTAGATGCTCACACTGTAGACTAGGATGGAAAAAGTCCTTGTAAAAAATGTGGACTTTGCCACAGTAAGTTTTTGGCTGTATTCGGATACCAGAGGAGAAGATTTGGGATTGGATTTGAGGGCTTTTTAAGGACAACTTGCAGATGAGGAGAGGAGGGGCACGAGTAGGAAGGAGTGGTTGCTGGAGTGAGATAACCAGATGTCCATTGTAGTTATTCTCACATCCGTCACAACTCATTTGGCAGAAAAATAGAAAAGCAGGTCTGCAATTGTTGGTTAAACACAATCATTTGGCTGATGATCTTTGAAGTGAAACTACCTCAGGTATTTCATACTGACTCTGTAATTCAAAATCAACATTAATGTTATGGTCAACAACTGTGCAGTAGGGCTGGGCAAACATTTTTCAATTTGATTTGAAAAATGAGCTAAATGGTGAAATTGAGATTTAACAAAAGTGGCAGAATGCTGTGGTTTACAGGACATATTTGCAATAGGTGCTATTGACTAAATTGTGGTTTTTAGAGTGATAGCCCACTTATTTTTTTAGTAAATTTTACTTCAGTAAAAAGTTATGTTCATAAATAAATGAACAATCAATAAATGGCCTTTTCAGGTACAATAAGATGTTTAAAACCCATTTTTTTCACTTATTCTCGACATCTCAAATGCAGAAGGCTCAGGAAATGGCCGATCGTATTTCAACCAATGAATATCACATGACCACCAGGTGTCATTTTCAGTTGATAGAAAGATTTGTTTTTGAATATATTAATTGTACATGAAAAATAGCTATCAAACTAAGTTTGGACAAACTAATTACTTTTTACAGCTAGAAATGGCAAAATATCCTATTGGAGTATTGCAGAAGCTACAAATGTTCATTTTATATTAAAACAAATTTTTAATCAATGTTTGTTTCGTTTGAATATTTTAAACGGGATTTTTATTTAATACCTTAAAACATTCAATATTGTTCGTGGGATTTATTTCTTCAATTAAAACCGATTCAAATTGATTAAAATGAAAGACAACAAACATTTTATTTTTTTGGACGTATTACCCAGCCCCGGCACAGAGCAGAAAAAATGATTATTGACACCAGATTCCAAATCAGCTGGTTTGGATACAATTAATAAATAAATAGAATCACTATGAAATAAAATAATCCCAGTGAGTTTGGGAGACCACACTTTCAGTTTCTAGCATTTTACACCCAAAAAAAAAACAAAACATGCTGGGTTCTTGAGATGATTCATGGTTTCATAGTACTTCACGCGTGCTAAACAATTCTATGGAAGCAAAATATCTGTGAGATATGCTCATGGTCATGGGTACAGCTACATTTTTGTAATTGTGCAGTCTTGTGGGGTCTCCCACTTACCAGGCAGCAGGATCATACTCGGCCCATATCCTGACATACTCATCCAAGTGATGAGGTCCAAGTATGGAAGAATCTCTGGTCAAGTACTCAAAGTTGTCCATGATGACGGCCACAAACAGATTCAGCATCTGCACGTGAACGCACCCGCACGTTAGCAAAGGGATGTTCAATGGAAAGGGTGAGATTTTGAGGGTTTTTTTTTCGGTCAACTCACCAAGAATGAACAGAAGAAGATGAAGGAGACAAAGTAAAGGTAAGCCACTTGGCTGCCGCACTCTGGCTCCGGATTCCCCGACAGCTCGTCGCATTCTTTACCGCCCAGACACGCCAGCATGATCTCATGCCACGCCTCCCCGGTGGCGCTCCTGAAACAGCCACGGTACGATTATCAAACATATTCAAAAGAAATCTCCATTAGGTTTATCTCAGGAATCGCACCTGAAGAGTAGCATGAGAGCCTGAACAAAGGTCCTGAAGTTGTTGTGTTGGTCGATGGCACCTTCTCCATCTTCTTCAATAGCAATATTCCCGAAAAGCTGCAAACACAATCATACTGAAAACATTGCAGGTGCTGTATACGCAACCTATAATATTATAAGTCATTGGGATGCTTTTTCTTTGGGGATTTTTTTTTTTTTCTGAGAGAAGCAGTACATGTTTCTTTCCAAATTGAAAGCAAATTAACTGAAACATGAAGCAACTCATTCTTAAACCGTTTAAATCGATAAATGCCTTTGTTTTTGTTTTACACAAAGTGACATTGTCATTAGTGACACAAGCCTGAGATAACAGATGCTAAACAATTTATTCATGAAGAACACATTTTTTCCTTCAATTTCTCCTTTCGCCAAGAACGAGAGCCGGCGTTTTGATGAACTCGTTCGCTGCTATTGGCCTTCACAGAATTCAAATATTAATTGTTACTGGATTTTCCTTCAATGTCATTGACAGCTACGTTAAGTCAAAAACTCATTTAATTTCTCCAGCGGCGAATGAGTTAATAATAACTCCTTTCCCATGCATCCAGCGTAGGTTTCCACACACCTGCATCCCAATGATGGCGTAGATGAAGAAGAGCATGGCAATGAGGAGGCAAACATAAGGCAGAGCCTGAAGACAGAGAAAAAAATGGATATTACGTATGGAACATTAGCATTGTTTTCCAATTCCGCTCAGGTAAATGCAAATCTTTCTCACGGCTTGTAGGATACGCTGTATGATTGAGGACAGACCTTGAAGGACTGAACGAAGGTCCAGAGCAAGATGCGAATGGTTTCTCCTTGCCTCAGCAGCTTGATGAGACGAGCTGCCCTGAACAGCCTCAGGAAACTCAGGTTGATGAAGTTATTCTACAGCGGAGCCGCGCCACAATCAGGGAGAGAGGGTATAAATTCAATTAGGATCGGTCCATACGTACAGAAAAGAGGAGGTGACAGGTGAAAAGTTGGGGAGGCATCGAAGAAAGTAAAAGAAGTAAACAAAAAGTCAAAGGAGGATTCCAACTCAAGTCAAAAGCAAACCAAACGCAGCAAGGCTCCAACAAGCGTTTCATAAACCAAACAGTACAAGACCAAAACCAAAAAAATGAAACAGAAGGAAAAAAAAAAAGGGGGAGGCAAATTTACATCGTTCCATCCAAATCGGGTTTCAAGAGTCAATGTGGTCGAACCGACTGGTGAGCACAGGTCGTTCAAAGTGCAGGGACGTTTGCTCGGAAAGACAACCAAATGCACTAATTCTCTCAAGGCGCGACAGCCTTTTCATTCGGCGAAGCAAGTCGGGAGCATGCGGATGGGACTGAAACGAGACATCGAAGCTCAAAAGCATCGTCGGGATTGACTCCCGCGTCACAAAGAGGGTGCTCGAAGCGCGAGTAAGAACAATTTGATGTTCGTTTCAACATGAAATAAAAACAGACTGCTATTCTTCCACCGTTGCAAACGGTAAAGAATAGAAGAACAATTGGCATCTCAAGTCTTCAAATGGACATGCAGATTTTATCCACATATGTGAATAGAAAAGAAGGCGTGTTCTGACATGCAAAGGGCTGCATGCACAATTGCCTCTCTTTGCCACGGTCTATATTTTGGACTCGTTCCAAAAAAAAGTCCTCCCAGTCACTGTCTATGTATATGGCCATTATATACATCCAGCAATCAATCCCATATGTGATAGATATGACAATCTATTCAGCTTGATACAATTCAATCCTTTACAAGTTTACAACACCAGTTCTTAGTAAAGGATATATAGTATGGATGGGATAGTAAAGAAATTAAAGTAAGACAGTGAGTGGCAGAGGGATTAGTATAATTCAATTTAAGGTTTGATATGAAGACTAGAAAAAAAAAAACATGCACGTTTGACATGCCAAACATGCGATTGAAGCCGATGCAGAAAAAAAAGGTCAACAAAATAAATTACAAACCATCTACATGTAGATGTTGCAGACACATGGTTTATAGCAGCACATTTGGGGAGTTTTGGTTGTTTCGAAGACACAACCAGAGCCAGTTATCATGGGTGGACACAGAGGATTCATAGTGCATTTTGATTGGATGGTAGCGCAGGAAGGAGATTGTCGGAAGGTGGGGTGGGGGTGAGGAGCACAAGGGGGCGGGGCCAAGTAGATTACAGCAGATCGCCATTAAGTTTGTGGAAGATTTAATGAAAGCATGTAAAAAAAGATAAAAACAAGAAATGAATCAATAGTCAGTACACCAACAACAAAAGAGAGTAAGGTAGTGATATATTATGTAAGGTACATTTATGTGAGAAGATTTGCAGCAGCAGGTAAGGAATCATTTACTGAAGTTAAAAATGGTATTCAAACCAAATATGCTTTTGATTTGACAACTTTGGACATCGTTTTTCTGACCCCTAAAGTTGGCTCTCATCAAATCTGTTAAAAACCGATTGTCCTATTGATTATTCAATTCGCTAGCTACTACGAGGTCAATAATTTCCCGTTCTTGTTCTTTAGCTTCTTCTGATTCTTGCACCAATACAAGCAATGGAGCTCTGTCAAGATGGTCTTTGCCTATTTTTTTATATGATATGCCTTTTTTACTTTGCGAAAATTAAAACATTACTTCCATCCATGCATCCATCCATCCATCCATTTTCTAGAGCCACTCATCCTCACAAGGGTCGCAGGCTTGCTGGAGCCTATCCCAGCTGACTTCAGG
Source organism: Hippichthys cyanospilos (assembly GCF_059441005.1). NCBI lineage: Eukaryota > Metazoa > Chordata > Actinopteri > Syngnathiformes > Syngnathidae > Hippichthys > Hippichthys cyanospilos. The sequence goes on from NC_142384.1 coordinate 11,898,419, forward strand.
CAGTAGGCGGGGGACACTGAACTGTTTGCCAGCCATTTGCAGGGCTCACAGAGACAAAAAAAAAACATTCACACATCCAATCATACCTAAGGACAATTTAGTATTTCCAATAGACCTGTCATGCATGTTTTTTGGAATGTGGGATGAAGCCAGAGTGCCCAAATAAAAACCACAGGCTCAGGGAGAACATGCAAACTCCACACAGGTAGGCCAGAGTAAGGTGGATTTGAACTTGAGTCCACCAACTGTGAGGCAGACGGGTTAACTACTGCTTCACCGAGCCACTGAATATTATTTTTGCAAATATTTTCATTAAAATTAGAAATACTCCCAAACTGCTGTTTTGCAGGGCATCTATGCATCTTGCCACTTTCGCAAAAGTGCCTATGTCTGCATGAAAGGTCCGTATGGAAAATGATGGCCCAAACGTGAGTCAGACATAGCTTCAAAACCGACATTATTAGTCGACCTATTTTCGAAGTCGACTTACCCGACTTGGTTGACATTTTTCCCAGCCCTAACACACTAAAGCAAAATGTTGAATATGCTACATGCATTTTCATTGTGCAAAGAAAGTCAGATAAGTGTAAACTTCACTCCGGCAAGGTCGAACAACCAAAAATATGAAAGGGATAATTTGCCTGACACTCGTTGACTCAGGTGACATTGAGAACCGATAGTGCCATTTTGGACCACCCCCAAAATTTTAAATGTAGTCACTGACAGATGCAAATGCTGCTCCGCCCTTGGGCCTTCACTTTATTGTTTGATTGGCTATTAGGTTGCATGAAGAAGTTGGTAGCGCTGCACAGAATCAGCATTCTTCAGGCCCGGCTGCCAGTGAGTCAGTGGCACAATTCCAGGAGCGTGGTCTCTCCGGGTCCCACCAAGTGGGGCAATTATATAAGACTTTCAAGACAGATTCGTGCATGGCTGAACAATACGGGCATAGACTGTCTCTTCCGCTATATGTTTTCAGTCTGTATGACAGATGTGCAATTCTTGAAGAGAATATTAATAATAGTTGACTTCATGCATCAGAATTGATAACTTACCCCAAGTTCAGTGACCAGAATGTCAGTGATGCTGCCTAGAACAGTCACGCAGTCAAAAATGTTCCAGGCGTCTTTAAAATAATTCTGCCAACAGGAGAGATAAAGGGAAAAAAAAAAGAGTAGGAGAGTAACGGTTTAATATAATGAAATTACCGGGTTGAAGTAATGAAAATGTGTCATGAAGGGAGAGGAAGAAAATATAATTCAAAATAATCCAATAAGAATGAGAAAGAGAGAGAGAAAAGTGATGAGACAAATGGGCCATCAGTAAGGACACATTGGATCTATTCCAGCAGACAAACTGCAGGAAATTGTTCTTCATCAAATTACCACACACTCTAATCATTACACACATACAGGACACACAAAAATTAAGAAGAAGAATTAGACTTCTTCAACTTTGGAGAAAGTTTCTTGCTTAGCAGCTTCTAATTAATGAACCCCATCCACACATAATTTCCGACATTAATCCTTCTTAAATGCTGAATTCCCACACGTGCGCACAGTTACGGATTTCTTATGGGAAAGCGACTGAGCAGAGTGGCGTCTCGCTTCCCTCGCACTCCTACATGCTATGCTGCCTGCAGCCAAAGTGTGCATTAGACCAGCGGAGGGCTGCATAAGCAGGGAGGAGGCTATCAAAATAAACCACCTTGAGACACACTCACCCTCGATATGGTTTGTCTGCGTAATGCGTCTGTGTGTTTTGGACTCCCAGATTTAAATCCTCTCTCACTTAATCTCCTCCCGTTTTCGTAATCCATGCTCCTCTTTATACCGCATATCTGTCATGCACCCTAATTCCTCTAATTATCGCCACTATGTCTGCTTAATACTTATACCTTCAACTATTAGTATTGTTTTCTTTTTTTAAAAGGACCACGTGTACCACATGTTGTGAGGTTTTTTTTTTTTCCAAAGACAACCGTGTATAGTAAGGTGGTAAAAAAAATAGACCCATTTTTAGAAGGGCATTATTTCTTTTTTATAAACATCGATATATATTTAGGAGTTTCAAAAATGTACGTAAATACTAGTAATAAAAAACTTGAGTAGCTAATACCTAAAGTAACTTCTTACCTACTCCATAAAATAAATTACTTTCAGACTTTAGCAATTTATATTTTAACCAGAGCCCTGTTTCAAAGCCCCATATATACTGTAAGAATATAAAAAAAAATACGTATTAAAATTTCAAGAGGAGCCTTGCAAAAGATGTGAATTACTTATCCAACTCACCTAAGGAATATGAAACTTTTTGTATCTAAGAAGGATTCAATATCATAAATGTGGGTCAGTCTCACATTTTAAAAGGGCCTTTTTTACATATCAAGTTGGACATATTAACTGTTTAAATGATAATTAATAATTTTAATAATAATAATTATAATAATAGTAATAATAATAATAATAATTATAATAATTTTGTCATTTGTAATCCCAACTATTTTAGAATACAGTAGGCTGTGTGCTTATTCATATTCCCCTCTATTTTAGAAACAGTTGACTTTTTTGTTGGCTCGCATAAAATAAAACCTGTAAACCGGAAATATTCCAAAATCTAAATTCCATGTAATGTGTAATATAAAACAGTGCAACAATAAACAGAAGAAAAAACATGAATTTACAAACGTGACATATATTTTAGAAAACAAACTAAACACAACAACAACAACAATCATAAAAACAACAACAACAACAACAATAATAATAATAATAATAATAATAATAATAATAATAATAATAATAATAATAATAATAATAATAATAATAATAATAATAATAATAATAATAGGCTCCAAACCACCCTCATGTGTAAAGCTGCTGAAAACATCACTGTCCCACATACACAGGACACAGACAAAAACACACACACTCGCTCACCAGTGCTCCAAAGGCAATAATCTTGAGTACACACTCCATGGAAAACAGTGAGGTAAACACAATGTTGAGGTTGGCCAACACGGCTTCGTAGGTATCAGACGCTCCGTCGTACTAAAAATAAACAAACACAAACAGTCACATTCAGTGTCACAGACATAGAAATACAAATCCAGGTGCTCGATAACTGTATTACCTTCATCATGAGGACGATTGTGTTGAGCGCGATCATTGCCATGATCGTGTACTCAAATGGCGGCGACACCACAAACTCCCACATGCGGTACTGAAAACTGAGCTTGTTTTTGGGCATGTGGCGGGTCAAAGGCTTGGCGTTGATGGCAAAATCTATACAAGCTCTCTGCATACACCAAACACAAAAGATGAAGTTTCACGCTTACGAGCATCACGACTTTTTCTTAAGCCTCCGTCAGTCCTCACCTCATTTTTTTCCAAACTATAATCCTCCATCATTTTGTCTCCTTGCTCCTGGAAGGTGATGATGATGAGAGCCACAAATATGTTGACAAAGAAAAAGGGGAAGACAACAAAATACACCACATAAAAGATGGACATCTCCATCCGATATCCCGGGCTGGGGCCCTGATTCTCGTAGGTGGCATCCACGGAATGTTTCAGCACGCTTAGAAAGAAAATACGAGCGGCGGAGATTAGATGTCACGGTTTGGGGCTGAGTGATCATGTGACCCTAGATGGGTACTCACTCTGGCCACCCCTCTCCAGTTGATACGGTGAAGAGCGTGAGCAGGGCCCACGCCACGTTGTCGTAGTGGAAATCGTACTTCTTCCACTCCCGCTTCTGTGCTTTCACTTCGTTGTCGCGTCCATACACCAAAAACTCGCCTCTAAATGTACAAAGGACCACATTGGCATGTTGTGGCCATTTCGCATGTTGTGTCACATAAAACATTTTCTTATGTGTTCTATGTAAATCAGCAAATTTCTGACCTGCAGTCCCGTTCGAACTCTTTGGATTCGTCACTACAGTGAAAGAAACGCCCCTTGAAGAGCTGCACGGCCACCACAGCGAAGATGAACATGAAGAGCAGGTAGACGATGAGAATATTGAGGACGTTCTTCAGAGAATTCACCACGCAGTCAAAAACAGCCTGAAAAGGTGGCGTTTGAAAAGAGAACATTGAACGAAAGGGTTTGATCTGACTACGATATGAAGGAAGACTAACTGGAAAGTCTAATGGAATGTTTTTGAAAGTAAAACCACACCTTGAGTTTAGGAAGACGCTTTATAGTCTTAAGTGGCCGCAGCACTCTGAGCACCCTGAGAGACTTGATGGTGCTGATATCTTTTCCTTTGCTGCTCCCCCTAAATGTGCAAACAGAATCATACAGGCAAAGCATTCAGAGTCAGCAGGTGCATTCCGCTTAGTCCACTCAAAGCCCAAAATAGCAGCAGGCAGACACAATTTGATGTCATTTGTGTCCTAGTTAACTCAGAATGAGTAACTGTGTCATGTTAAATACATAGCAACACATGCAGCGTTGCTATTCGTTTACACTTAAGCCTATTTTGAAGTGTGAAGCTTTATTTCTTAAGTGCTGGATTATCTACATGCTCTACTAAAATAGCTGTTGTACAACTACGGTACATGCTACAATTAAACATCTTAAAAAGTCGGCAATGTATTTCAATGCTGTATAAAGATGACTCGGAAGAAGTCATTTCGACACAGTAAACGTGAAAACAGTATACTCATGCTGCATTGAAACCTTGCGCTTCATGATGCAATACTTAGATTAAGTCACATTAAAAGTGATGTCCAACTCTATTCTACACAAAGAAGCTTGCGGAGAGAGTTTAGCCATCGTCATTAAAAATTGAAACACATTAAAAATTAAAATTGAAATACAAACAAGTCCAAATCAGGTCAAGTCTGTTAAGCGGCAAGAAGAAAAAAAAAAAGACAAACTCTCTCCTGTCAGTATGAGATCTACATTGTCTACAAATGCCAAACAACCGCTAGGATGGTTGTTTTCACTGCATTGTTCAGTAAGCATGGAATCTTCTTGTCTTCTGAGCGCATTTTTTTTTTTAAGCAAGCATCTCTGCATGAAATACTCGTCCAAAATTCTTAAACAAAAATTCCAACGAATTCTTCCTGAGCCCACAGCTACTTCCTTTGCTCACTAACGAAAGAGCACTGAACTGGTGTGAAAGATGAACCTACTGTACATGACTTCCTGTTTCAAGCTCAAAATGGCTGAAAGGTCTTTGAGGCTGGCCAGAGGGGCGGAAGCACGTGTTAGCAGCTGTGCATCTTACAGATGTGAGGCCAGATGGTGCACATGCTGTACAGTGGACTCCTGCATAATCGCGGTTTGGCACCTGTGGATTCACCTATTTGCAGATATTTTTCCCCGTTATATTAATAAAAACATTATAAATGAGGTTGTTTTTGTATACATTAAAAAATGGACATTTCTGAGGAAAATTCATGTTTTTGTCAATGGCTGGTGTTGTCAAAAACATGTCACACATATATTTTTTTTTTCCATATATGTACATATGCGTTTATAATGGTAGTCAATGAATCAATAGGTTATAATGGTAATTTCAATTTTCACAGGCCTGCCCAAAACTCCATGAATAACCGGGGTCCATTGTACTGAATATATAGTGTGTGAAAATATCATGTTGTGCACTCTGACCTTTGTCTGTATCAAACTAAAAATACATCTCTCACAGCATCGTTTATTGTTTTTGTTACATTTCCATTCCAGCAGTTCTTTGTAAACCTCTGCCATTTATCTGCAATCTTCCATTCGTTTGACAGGTTTTCAGTTGAGAAGGTTAACTGCTCGTTTTGTCATGTCTGAGTCGGAGTTCTTCCATGGTGAACAATGAAACAGAACGACAGACAATCTGCTATGAAGGATGGATGGAGAGGTGACGAGTGTCATGTGTGTCCATTGGACAAACAACGAGAAAGTAGAGCGAGGGCATCGAGAGAGGAGAGAGAGAGAAAAAAAGACAACTTTACCCTCCGCCGCTGTTGATGGTGATCCAAACGAAGAGATGGGAGAGGAGTGAGATATTGAAAACACGGAAAGGAGCGAGACAGAAAGACAAGGGTGGGAGGAAGAACCGGAATGGGATTCAAAATGAGGGGCCAGATGTGGAAGAGAGAGAGCAAAGAAGAAGTGAGGCCCGTGATATCAAACGGCAGCAAATATCTTCATCGCTTCATCGTTAGTGATGACTCAACTGGTCAGGGGCAATATCTTGGAGTTAAGAAAAACTATACGGATATTCCATATACTTATTTGCAAATGACGATGAACATTTAGCGCCAGAATACAACTGGGGAACCCATCTGACAATTTTTTCAATTGGAGTCACAAACAACACTGCTTATTGCCATTATTACAATATTTATAACTAGAGGATGTCATTTCTAAAGAAAAAGTGGTTAAAATAAACAGAAGAATAACATTAAAGAATAGGCCGTCACACAATAATCTTATTATTTGGGATCAATAATCTTATTATTTGGGATCCATATTAACATAATGTGGTACTACCATTCTACAGTCGTTTGCAGTTCTACCAAACAAATCGCAGTCGTACACTAAATCTGCTGTGGGATATTTTGTTTTTGGTCTAGCCGGACCCTGAACAGTTCAAAACCAAGTCCAACACACTCGGGATCCTCAGACAGACTAATTGGATTTGAAGGAGTGATAAACATCTCCAATGAGATTGCTGAGCCTTTCTGGAGTGCTGTTTGATTTCAGTCAATTGAGTTACGACACTATCAGGATGTGTATGAGATTGCAATGCCTGTCATGATGAAACCGACTTTTAGTCTTCTCATAGGCCGAATTTGCCTATGCAGGCTTGTTTTCCCTCATACAGAGATTATTCATAGACCAGTCTATTATGATTATTCGGGGAATAATCTTTTAGCAAATTTTCAGACTAACATTAATTCCAATGCGGATTCAGACCCAGTGGGAAACGGCCATGTCCTCATTACATGTACTGTATTTCAAAAATCGAGTATGGCAAGTGGTCGTGAGATTAGAAACAAAACAAGTGGAACCTGCAGAAAACTTCCAAACTGAGACAGCACAACAAGCACCCAAGGGAGCTTCATGCTACATTTATGTTTTTTTTAATGGGACAAGCAATTTTTCATCTTCATGGTGTCCTAGAATCTATGAGTACGTTGAACAACAAAATAAGGAGCGGGTCTTTTGCTGGTCTGCTGAAATAAATGTATCGTCCCCTCATCTCAGGGAACATTATAGTCAAGCTTTTATTTATTTTAAATAGAAAAACTGATTTTTTTGTTTGTTTTGCCGAACAGCAGACCTGACCACATATGGACCAACCTCCTCAGGTTATTTAACCTCATGCAACCGTGGCCGTTAGCTCGGTCACGTCGGCTCCCCAGTTCATTCGTAGTTCATCAATAAATCTTTGGAAAGGCTGACGACAGGATCAAAATATATACACCAAAAACAAATGCCCACTACAGTGGACACTAATTAATAGGTTGGGTCTCAGCAGGATATATCCTCTTTTCATGTGAGTAGATACAGATTAAGATATCATTAATTAGTAGCTATTTTGAACCATAACAGCTGGCTGGATGGGTCAGCTAAATAATTTACTCTACATATTCCAAAGCCATCAACAATAAATTTAGTATAACCCTCACTATTTCAGATGTGGACTTATGAACTCCAGAACGTGCTGGCACTAAAGGATTACTGGTAGGTGGCGTGCTCATTGCCACTTGCAGAATAGACGAGAAGGCAAAATTGTCTAAATGTATTTGCAAATGACAGGAGGAGAGAAAAAAGGTCAACAGGAGAGGATATTAAGTTAATGGAGAAGGACAGAAACCAGAGTGTGTGAGAAGGAAATCCACAAAGAGAAAAAGACAGACTTTTGGAGTCGGGACTGCGGATAGAGGAATCAAGAGGAAGCAAGGAGCTACTTACGTGAAGGCGAAGGCCACCAGCGCACCACTAACCACAATAAAGTCAAGGATGTTCCACAAGTCTCGGAAGTAAGAGCCTTGGTGCAAAACCAAGCCCAGGTCCACCATCTTGAACAAACCGAGAGAACATGATGAGAAACACTAATCATCTGGGTCTGCTGTAGAAAAAAGTCCAAAAAACAGTGGCCTCACCTTAATTAGCATCTCAAATGTGAACACTCCAGTGAAGACATAGTCAAAATAGCGCAGGACCTATATATAAACAGGGGAATTAGATAGATGACACTCACAGATTGCTTAACTTTCTCTTGGCCGGCAAACTGCATTTGTTTTTATGGAGAGGAAACTGCACACAGGGTCATGAATGGAGGAAGAAAAGTAATTAACATCAATCTCTTGCTGGCTGTCTGAATAACTATACTGTACCTAATTAAGTGACTGCTGCGTGTATAGACTTATACTTTTCTTTAAAAGATGATGTTCTATTTTTTTCCACATTTTACTGAGGGTTAACCATGGGGTTATTATGGAGTCGATGACTGATCAGCAACTTAAAAACTGCACGGTAAAACACCGCCATTTGCAGGGGATTGGGACTGGCCAACATTTGTATATCATTGATACCCAATAATATGCATTGGGGAAGGAAAAGAATAAGCTTTATAAATTTTCCTCATGAATATTCACAATGCAATGAGCCAATCTATCTATCTATTTATCTATCTATAAATAAGTTGGTCATAATTAAGTGGAAATATGTTCTTCTATGTTTATAATTATATTTCACCAAGCAAAAAAAAAAAAAAGCACATTTAGGATATTTGTATATCAAAAACACTCTATAGCCACATTTTGGAATAATAATTTAGAATAAAATGACTGTTGACAATTGGTCCATACTCGAAAGCATTAGGCACTACAATTCCAATTAATTCCAATAAAAAAAAAAGATAATTAAAAATCATGACGTTTTTTCCGACAGCATAAAACACCATTCTTACGTTGTTGCGAGTAGAATCAGGCCAGACGGGGTCTTCGGCAGCGAGGGCGATACTACTCATTGCAATGACCAGCAGAATGCACATCTCAAAGTAGCGCAGGGTGCAGATGTAGTGACAGGCTCGGCGAAACCTTCGAGCAGACAAAGTTGATCTTTTCATTGTATTGCATATCACCCCAATCTGCGTTGTAAGAATATATAATAGCTTAGGCTGCTGGTATTAGAGTAGATCCGCTTTCCTTCCGAGATTCCAATCTAAATCCGATGATCAAACATGGCCAAGTCGGCTTGTTCATCCAAAGCCATTTTTCCACCAAGTTGTACAATACACTCCTGTAGTACAGACTGCAAACCTTCATCTTTCCACTCAATGGTGTACTCACGGGTTAGTGGTGGTTAGTATGAACATGGAGGTGAATGGAGGCATGGGCCTGGGTCCCCCTTCACCTCCCTTTGCATCGTCATCGTCGTCCTTGTCCTCTTTTGCTGGTAAAGGCTCTGTGTTTGCATTTTTATTGACTGGATTAAAAAAAAATACATTAGTGGAAGATTAGTCAAGACAAAAGGATGAAGAAGTAATTATACTGTACATGGCGCTGTTTTTACCCTGCAGGATGGCATTAGTTGATGGAAATATTGGCATGTCCACGACGGTGTGATCGAGGTGGGGCTGTCTGATGATGCTGTTGGCTCGGCGATGTCCAACATTTCCGTAACCGTCCAATCTGACTAAACTCCCTTGAGTGGCGCTGTTAGCCAGTTGCAGGGCAGATCCGAAGCCGGGGGCCGCAGTGTGATTGGCGTGTGGATTTGGGTGCTGTTCTTTGCAAGGGGTGGATTCAGAAACCAGCTTGGTATTCATCAGGTTGTCCATATCTTCACTGTCCTGCCTGTCCTGCCTGGACAGCCTCTTTTGGATGGGTCTTGTGGTGGAGAGGTTCAGAACACTACCATCCCTGGGGAGATTCAAGTGGACAAATATTGAGATTGGAAGAGAATATAATGAATATATTTTCAGCGTTGCAAAATCAAATATCATTTTGAACAATATAGACTAAACAACCCATTGGTGGTACATTTTTTGGACCTTTATTGTCCAAAGGGGTGTAAAAAAGATGACCCTCACTATATAGCGATCGGTATGATCCCCCTGCAAAGCTTGGGTTGTGAACACTAAAAAAAAATTAAAAAAAAAAGAAATACATTCATTCTCATAAAAAGACAACAGCTTAATGATAGAGATAATTTTCAGCATAAAACAGTAAATTCTTTTTCTTTGATGACAATTGTACTCTTTTTACAGTGAAATTATTACCTTTAAAAACTTTTGCCACACGCTTATTATGGAAAATACATCACATGTGCTTTAGGCTCAAGACCAGTCATAACTCAGCTTGTGAATGTCACATGACCAAAACCCAGAAATCAGATGAGCCATGATTTGTCCTTACCTGACCCCAGAGCACATCTGATGTCATTTTCAAATGACAAAGAGTGGAAAAATGTTGATAAAACTATGAATTGTAGCTGAAAAAATGGGGAAGTTTCAAATGAACTGATTTATGACAATTGACGGCTGTAGACGTCAAAGATCAATCTTTACTGGCCTCCAATGACAGCTATAAACGTCAGATGCAATTTTACCGGGCTGGCAATGAATGAGTTAATTATAAATACGGTCGAAAATAAATTCATGTTTACTTTTAGTCATTCTGGAAAATGATGATTTTAATTGAAGTAATAAATCCATCAAACATTCATTTAAAGTTGAAACGTATTAAAAATCAGTCCTCTGCCGAGATTGTGTCCGACATTAAACCAGCTTTAAAACAAATCCAATCATTAATACCTTGTGCAAATAAACGTTAGCTTAAATACCACTATTAACTTTTCGGCAGCTCTCGTAAACACATATTGTAAACTACCGATCCAACATTCTGCCACTTGTGCAAAGTCAGTTTCATGATTTGGTTCATTTTAAAATGGCAAAAAAAACAAATAAATTCTATTTATTGCCCAGCTCCAATGAACTTTTCACTGCTGAAAATGGTTAGATAAGCAAAGTATCCCTTTAAGACCCAGCCAATCGGCGCTCAGAAAAGTTTGGAAATGCGTTCCAATTCAAATGGTCCCAGACACAATTTAAAGGCAAAAATATACGATAAATTGTTTTTTTTTTTCTTGATAATGCACAGCTGTGAGCTGAAAGTCATTCCAAGATGAGTCATATTGTTATCTGGGAAAAGGGTGCCTATTTTCACATGTTAATCTCCATTTAGAAACACAATCAGAAGATGATTTTAATAGTGTTGACTGTTATTGTAAAACCGTGTGTATTCAACTTACTTCCTTCGATGCTGGCACATCTTCTTCCCCTCTCCTTCCGTCTGGTTGCTATGGCGATTCCTTCTGGGCCTCCTCTCGCTTCCATCCCCAGCTGCCTCCTTCTCTCCTCCCTCCTCTCCTTCATCGACCCCTTTGCTCTTGCGTCTTCCTACTTTTCCTTCTCGACCGTCCTCATCTTCGTCATTCCTGCGATGCAATTTCGGTTTCCTGTGCTCGGACTGTCCCGCCCCTCGACTTCCGCTGCGATTATGATGATGGCGCCGAGTCGGCCTCTCCTCCGAGCCCGGCCCGGGAATCACAGTTGTATCCAATCGTACGTGAGAGCCGCGATGGTGGTGGGTACCTTTTCGGCTCCGCCTACTTTCAGTGGACTCGCCTCGCTCTAGAGGAGCTTTGACGGGGGCTCCTTGACCTCCGTGTTCGGGGTGGTGGGTTTGTCTGTGGGGGTCATCGGCAGGATGCTGCTGGCTGAAGCAGAGGTCTGGATTGTTGTCAGTGTTCTTGTTGGTGTTGTTATTGCGGTTCTCGAGGGGGTCAACCACCAAAGGCCGATCCAGGTGAGTTTTCATATCAGGTCGGACATGGCGTGAGTAGTTGACCTGACCAGGAAGGGTCGCTATGTTTAGACACTGTTGTATTGCCTAAAAACTGTAAAAGTGAACATTTCTGGCCAACATACAGTGGAAACTCTAAAGTCGGAATATGTCAAGATGTTGTAAAAATTGGAATTCAATTGAACAGTTTGTTAGTTGAAAGCTGCGCTGTTAAGTTTTTCATGATGAATTGACCCGGAATAGATTTCAGTTATTTAGATGATTTCTTATGGTGACTGTGAATTGCCAATCAATGCCCATGTTTGGCTTGAGAGCTTCCACCGTGTCAGGATAACGAGCATTCTAAAAACAGTTGGGTCGTGAAAAACAAAGAAAATGCATGTTTTGTTTTGCAAATCAAAATCGCCCAAATTTAACTAAAAAAAAAAAACAAAAAAACTCAAAATTTTGGTTATTACCATTGGATCAAATTTTACTAAGTAATGTACACTTTAGGTTATTTATCGCAGAAAAACTTATTTGACCTACATTTCTTATTGTATACATATTTCCCCCAAATTGTGTGAAACAAATAATCCTGATAATAACCTAAAATGTTTGGTTGCTTCGTGGGTTAATCCCTTGACCCCATTTCTTTTTTTTTACCTATTGAACCCGACCTTTTGGATTCATTTAACCTGAAAAGTTGGGTTCAATGACTAACCTATAAAACAACCGAAATAGTGGAATTGTTTAGTACAAAATAACTCCCAAATTTGGGTTTTTTGTGGGTTATTATTTTTTCCTGACTACTTGAAATGAATACCCCAAAATGTTGGCTCTAGTTCACCCAAGCGGGGCCTGTCCCATTTCGACGCATAAATGGCTTATTTCTTGACCCAGCAGTTTTTAGAATAAACACAACATTTACATAGCCAGCACTTGTGTACACTGATAACACAAGTCTAAGGCATTTTTTTGCTTTGTCCTTTACATTGTTGTGTTCCTCCCTCCCTGTCCTTGCCTTCCAGCGATCTTCAGGATCGAGCTCATTGTAGAGGGCTTCACGGCTGGATGCCAACGTTTGCTTTCTTAGCTCCTTGGTGCGCTGCTCCCACACTGACTTATTGAGCCCCTTATTGTGGTTCTTCTGCTGCTCCTTACTGAAACCAGAAAGAGTGGAGAGAATTAGTGCAGGCAAACGTGAGGGCTTGCTGAGCAAACACACACTGTAGGGATGATGTGGAAACATACAGCAAAATTAGAAATAGCTTATGAAGGGACACTGGAGTGAGTGTCCACACAAAGCAAGAGGAAGGGGGTTTTGGAAGCCATGTTGGGAAAACAAAATGGGGGCAACTTGCAGGTAAGGTGCGAATTTGCTATCATTACCCATGATTAACTACTAGCAAATTTGTTACCGCGTCATAGAAGTTACTAGGTAACATCATTTTCATTTTAAATACTTTCCAATTTAGGATGTGGTGCAGCAACAAAGTGTGAACTCTTGGCAATGGTTTATTGTTTTTAGGTGGACAAAAGGTCGGAGACACGGGGAGAAGATGTGGAATGGTTGTAAGGTCACTTAACAAAAGAGAACTAGAAAGAAATAAACAAATAAATAAATAAATACCAGTCCAGAAAGGGGTCAGTAGCGTTGTGACAATCACTGTGTACTTTGTTGCTGAGGAGGGAAACAGTTGATGAGTGAGATGGCACAAAAAGTGAGGATTTCATTCCAAAATGGATCCAGCGAACCTTAACCATCTTGTTTTTAATAGATCGCATTTGGGAATTAAATCGTATATGTCCATGGAGACATGCACACCCAAACACAATTGTTCATAGCTGAAAGTCTGAGTTACATCAATATTGAATGTTTATTCCTCATTTCTCATGTTGTCTCATCAAAACTAATGCCTATACAAAAATGGGCAAAATAATCAGAGTTGAAGACCTCAGGAGACTTGACCAACATTTTGAGACATTATTCATACTCTATTAATGTCCCTGGGTTAGAAGTTACAAGTCATATAAAACTTTACCCCTTTGTGTTTTTTTTAGTTTACTTTTCATTCATTCATTTTAGTTTAGTTTTCATTCACTCATGTTCACACAGAACAGAAGAATATCAGAAAAATAAACAGTAACCCTAAATATTAGTTCTATGCAAAATAAAAGTGCGTAATTGTTCATGGCAAACTGACACACGCACAACAAAGAACACAACATACATTGTGATATGACATGATCCAACCCATAAATATGTGTATTCATAATCCCAATTCGAGCATGTATAATCGAAAAAACAGGCTGTTGTTTAAAGCAGTAAAGGTCACCATGAGTTGCGTGTGTTCATGCTGTGTTCGCCCGCTGTTGTTAAACCTTTATGAGTGCAAGTTTGTATCAGTGAGTGTCATTGCATATAAAATGTGAATACTGCTCTATAACATGGAAACTTTAAAACCATTTGGATCGTACACAGCGTAGTAAAAAGCAGAAGTCTATTCCATTGCCATGTGTGTGTGTGTGTGTGTGTGCGTGTGTGTGCGTGTGTTTACTACTATATCTATATATATATATATATATATATATATATATATATATATATATATATATATATATATATATATATATATATATATATATATATATATATATACATTTACTGTATATAGTGACTGATACTCACGCTGCAATGGAGAGGTTGGCAGCTGACAGGGGGCTGACTTCCGCCACCTCCTTGGCTTTCTGCAAGGCGATCTTCTGACTGGCAGCCTCCTCCTCCTCTTGCTCATCCTGCCAGGAAGGAGGGGAAAAAGACGTCAATGGAGGAAGTAGAGTGGAGAGAAAAAAAAAGTCTTAGTCATGATGAGGTAACGTCGAGCTGGGTTGCACCTTGGTAAGCTCTTGTGCATTGGCCAAATTGTCCACAGCGATAGCCAAGAAGACATTCAGAAGAGTATCTGTGCACAGAGTTATAGGAAAGCCACTGTGTGGGCGTTGGGTTTATTTGTATTCATTTTTACACAAGTCACAGACTCAATAGAACAATAAACCAACAGTAGTAGTTTAAAGAGTTCCTATGATGGAAATTCACCTTTTTGGAGATTTAAACAATGTTTAACAATATTGATTTCCCACCCTAACCAATACCTTGGTATTATCTAGTTCCTTAATCCATTGGTTTGGATTCCTGCTTTTTCCTACGTTCTCAGCACTGACCCAGATAAAAAGGGCTCACAAGAGGCATATTGACATCGGCAGGTCAAAAATGTTTCATCTATTAGTTACAAAGTTTTAACGTGGAAAATCTTGAGGTGGCAATAATATGTATTTGGACTGGACAAGCACGATTTTAGTCAACGAGACAGTTCTCTGGTCAGAAATGTTGCTACCAAAAAATCAATTTTGATAGGAATTCACTTGCGAGAAGTAAGATTCATCCGTCCATCTTCTGGTGCCTATCCCAGCTTTTTTTGGGCTATACCGCCAGATCACACAGAGACAAAGGATCATTCACACTCACAAACAATTTGGGGTGTTCAACATACCTACCTACCATGTTTTTTGAATTACGGGAGGAAATCAGAGTGCCTATAGGAAACCCACGAGGGCATGGGTAGAACATGCAAACTCCACACAGGAAGGCCGGAGTCAGAGGTGAACTGGGGACCTCAGAACCGTGAGGCAGACGTGCGTACCACTCGACCACCATGTCTCCCCAAAGGTAAGATTTCATCTCTTATTTGCATGTGTTTAACCGTGGACAATTTCAATGCGAGTTTGCAGTATTTACCACATTTTGAACACAGTTCAAAATGGATGATTTGTGGACATGTATCTTTTGATTTGGGCAAGCAAAGGATACAGTTGCCAAAAAGTGTGAGCACGATGAAGAAGACGGAGAAGGCCATGCCTTTGTTGACTCCGCCCTGAGACTTGATGCCGGCGTACATCACCATGTTCCAATCTTCACCTGTCAGGATCTGAACATAAACACGCATGGACATTAGTTTCATTTAAATCCATTATTATTTTTTTAAACGTCACAGTATCAATATGTTGAGTGTCTGCTAGGGATGGGACGAAACACCAATCCCATGAAATGGAATGTCTCACGTGATTGACTCTAAACGAAGGTGTCAAACTCCAGTCCTCGCTCTCCAACACACCTGATTCAAATCCTAATCGTTTGAATCATGTTCAGTTGAATCAAATTTGGTATAAAGTTAGTAATGTCGCAAGCATGCTTCCGGGAATGACTTCAAAATAAAAGTTTTGTGTTAAAGCACAAATTCATGTCCATACATTATGTTTATTTTACGCAACGACGATAAATCTCGTGGTTCTAATTTCACGAGAGCTCGTCATTTGAGATCTTGGCACATTTTTTGTAACTACTGACATACTCTTCACAATGATATTGAAAGAAACGAATATAAACTACCTTTGACAGCTCGAAAATGGATTTTAATCAGTTTAGACCTATTCTAGAATTCCACTCCTGCCCATCACAAACTCCTCTGCTTACCTGAAACACTGTCATTATTGCTGCCGGGAAGGTATCAAAATTTGTTGAAGGAGTTCCATTTTCAAAATTAAACCTGACAGGGAAAAAGGCACATGGTACTTTTGAGAAAAAGTGGATCTTACAAGTACATTTAAACGTGTAAACTAAAGAAATTAAAAGGCACTGACTGTCCTCCGAAGAGCTGCATTCCCAGCAGGGCGAAGACTACTATGAAGAGGAAGAGGAGGAAGAGCAAGCTGATGATGGACTTCATAGAGTTGAGCAAAGACACAACAAGGTTCCGTAAAGACGCCCAATACCTGGAAAAAAAAAGAGACAGTGTTAAATTAAAAAAAAAGATGCCTTCTGCATACAGTAAATAATAATACCAGTAGATCTGTTGAAAACAAGACACTCACTTGGTGACCTTGAAGATCCTCAATAACCTGAGAGCTCGTAAAACACTGATGCCAAATGACGTGCCCGGCTGAATAAAAGACCATAGCACTTCGAATATGCTGCCGCAGATCACCTTTTAGAACACAGGCATATGCAACTCATCATCAATCACTTTATGGTACTTGCAGCTTCATTATATATACTAATATGTGGTCGTCATCAGTGAGGGGGTTAGTCAGTAGCCGCAGTGACACTCACGATGCAGTCGAAGCAGTTGAAAGAGGAGTTGAGGTATGCCTGTCTTCCCAGGCCATACATCTTGACAAACATCTCAGTCAAAAATATTCCCAGGAAGATAAATTCAGCATAATCTATCAGCAGACAAAAATCTGTTATGAGCGTTGTTGTCTTTGAATTGAGAGAGAGCAAAGAACCAGATTCACAATAAAGCTAATTTAGTGTGCAGTGCACAGTATGCACACCATCACTGAGAGAAAACACAAGACACAAGACAGCACGTTTTGTTCGATCATATAGGTACTGTATGTATAAGGGGTAGCAATCTTTGACTGTCTCGCGATTCAATTAGATTTTAGTTTTGATTATTGGCTCTATGATTCGATTCAGAATCTATCTCTGATTCAATCTTGTTTGATTGACAATGATTTCTGCTTCAATCTATAGATGCACAAAGAACTGCCATGATCTACTCTAGCCCGCTTTGAAAGACAGAATGACAAATGGAGACATTAAAATGGCATTTTTTTTCATTTTTTAAGTTTTGAATAGTGAGGAAAGTGTTTTTCCTCCCACCAAAACAGCTCATGAACTAAAATCAATACACTTTTCTTTGTTTTTGATTCATTGATATACCATAAGAATGGCTTTGAAGTTTTGTAAACATAAGTGACTTGAAGGACCACTTTTGTAATTAAGTAAACTATCAAAGTAATTTCACCCCCATCATTCCTCCTAATATATATCAGCTTTTATAGTTGGATAAAAAGCACTGAATAAAATCAATTTTGGGACATTTATATTGATTCTGAATCATAGTGTGTATTACTAACAATATATTTAGTGCTTTGGTTGTAGTTTATAAAATTACACACATACACAACACACGCAAACACCTATACAAGCATATATGTGCTCTACTCACTTAAAAAATCTGAGAGTGGTTCTGGCTGGTCGTAGTGAACTACAGCCACACACAGCGTGTTGAGGCCCACCAAACACAGCACAGTCCAGTAAAAGGCCTGGGACTTCACTATGTGTCGGATGAAGAAGCGCAAGCGCCTTTCTCGCCTCTTGAAAGATGATACTTCAAGCTTGGAGCTTTTTAAGCTAGCGCGGGCAAATGGTGAACCTGAGAGGGGAAGAAACATACCAGTGTTAGCCCTGGCTAAATGTCACAGTACACTGTTGACAAGGCGTGAACATGCATTCACAGGATGAGGAATATGAAGTCAAAGATGGTACAGTTATGCTCATAAATTTATGTACATGGAAGGGAGTAAAGGAGAAAAGGTAAAACAGCTTTTTATTGTTTTGTTTAAAACAGCACCCCACAATTTAAAAGGCAAAGTCAACCCACTGAACATGTTTTTACAATTATATGTTCGATGCATCCCACTAGTCTAAACATGACATCCTAATTAGTATTGTGTGTCTGGAATATGAATGAAGCTGCAAAATGCACCTGCTGCACAGGTTTTGCCACTTGCTGTCAACTGAAAATGACCTCACACTTGCTCAGGTAACAACCAATCACGGCTCAGTTTGCTAACGTCAATTGACCAAAATCAGAAAGCAGGTAAGCCGTGATTGGTCATTACCTGAGCCCTGGGCAAATGTGATGTCATTCTCAGGCAAGAGTCAGTAACAAAATGGCCGACCCCTGAGATGGATTAAAAAAAAATGGATGGATTTTGCTTCTTAATATTATATTCCACAAAATCCAAATGAGTCATAATTCCATGTTTTGATTACTGAGGCTATTGAGAAGATATCATTGTAAAGAAAATGCTAGGGTGGACTTCTCCTTGAAAAAAAATATTCCATGAGAAAAATGGCTTCAAGCTTCTGGGCTTTGAGGTGGGGAAGGAGCGCGTGTGTACATGTGTGTGAAAGGGTAACACGAGAGGAGGAATTCATATCAGCTAAGAGGAGAATGAAGGAGAGACAAGAAAAGGAGGGTCAGATAATGCTGATATGCAAGATAGCATCTACAGTATATTTTCTGTACCTGTGGTTTGCCTTTGTGAGTGTGTGTGTGTGTGTGTTGTCTCACCAACTGCCAGATCTCCTTCTCCCTCCTCTGGGTTTAGAAGCTCAGCCTTGCTCTTGTGGTTCTTGGTGGCTCTCCTGCGGGAGCCTGGAACAGAAAGCGGCAGCCAGTATTTAATTTTTGCCCTCCATTCAGCTCAATTTCCTGAATGGTGAAAATCACCTGACTCCATTCACATATGCATATAAACCATACAGACCATCACATCCAATGAAAGGAAAGAACAGTAAAAATATGTCCTACCATCATAATCATTTTCATTCTCATCATCTGCCAAGAGGACCTCTTCTGCAGGAAACAACACAGGAAACATTGATCATACATTTTACACAAAACACATGTATAAATTAAAGGTGAGGTCAACCCTGTTTTTCTATACAAAAATATGTTTATATTCTGTATATTGTGTTTATGGAATATGGCGCGGAAAAATCTAATGTACTATTTTTTTTTTTCACAGTTCACAGGGTTTTAATCTGTCTTTTGCATAAAGTAAATGAACATACATTTTGGGCCCGCACCTTTGTATTCAACAATTTTTAAAATTTTTTTTATAATCAACCTATTTAGGAGTAGCTCTGTAAGCTCTCGTAAGCACTGTCTTCAATTTGCACAATCCTCCATCATCTTTTCTCTGCATCTGTCCGACAGGCCCCTTTACACTCACAAGGCGACGGGTGAAAGTTATGAAAAGATTTTGTTGGATTTTAAGACTGTTGAGTTTGTATATGAGGTGACACGATCCATTTACCAGCTTTGCAGATCCACTCCAAGTAACCATTGAGTTCCCTTTCAATTTGTTGCTGCCTTCTCAGCTTCAGGAACTCACTTCTGTTTTCCACTCGTTCCCTCTCTTTGGCAAACTCCCTGTGAGGACATACACGCAAATGATATATTGATATTTGGGTGCATTTTTGTTTTCGAAAAGTGCTTCGCTCAGCAGACCCTTACCCTGACAAAACGCCCAGCACCAGGTTGAGCATGAAGAAGGAGCCGATGATAATAAGTGGGATGAAATACATCCAGTTCCACGCGCTCCCTGAGGCATCGTTGCTCTGGAAACACACACGCGCACACACACACATACACAAATAGTCATTAGAGATTTTTGACCTTCCACACACATATATAAACAGTCATCAGAGATTTTTGACCTTCCACACACATATGCAAACAGTCATCAGAGATTTTTGACCTTACACTATTCACACTGAGACAATGCAACTTTAACTCATTCAATTCCAGACATATTTTTTTTTTATTTTTAAAAGTTCAGACATTCAATCCCAGATGATTTAATATAAACAATGTGATGCATTTTCATGAAAGAAGGCTGATGAAAACTAATGTTGATACATTCTCATTCTACACTTATTTCCCTTTAAAATGCAGTTATTTTCCTCTAGGGTTTGGCCAAAGGGTCTAAAATTGCCTGGTGAATTAGGAATAATTCTGTTAATTGTTAAGTTAATTGCTACTAAAAAAATGAATTCCTTTTGTACTTTAAGAATAAACTACTTACAATCACCCTAATAATAAAGAACAAAAGTAATCAATTAGGTACCTAAGTACCTAAGGTAATTCAGATTCAGATTCTTTGTCAATTGAATCTGATGGAATTGATTACTTCAATGCATAAAGTAAGCCTCCTTTAGCCATACAGTTAATATATATATGTATATAGTGCATGGGATTGATTAACTGGACATAAAAGTGTGTCTTTTGGAGTGAATGTGTTAATAACTGACTGGTAACTTCATCAAAGAGCCTCAGTTTCTTTTTTTTCTGTTTGTCTGCAGGATTACTGGGAAAAACAAACCAAAATACATCCCTATCATTCATGTTTCATCACCGCTAGAGAGATGATTACATCCTTTTCATTTTTTTGTTTTGTTTCTCCTGCTGTCCTCCTGTGTCCTGTTTAGTCATCCATTATTTCCATCAATCTTTTCTACTTGAATTCCTTATTTTCGTCCTTACTCTCTCGCATTCTTTTGTAGCTCTTGTCACTCTCACTGATCAACATCCCCTCCCTAGAGCTTACCTCAAGTCCTGCTCCCTTGTTTCCCACTATGTCTTATTGCCCTAATAGCCGCCTGCCTTACCTCCTCTGATCCTCTCTCTCCGTCTACTCGGAAGCTGGCATGGCTTCTGTGTACCCAACGTACCGCATAACCTTTTTTTTTTCTACCATTAAACTTTTATCACTCCTCTCTCCCGCAGCTGCACGAATAACTCCGGCTGAACAGGACCTTTTAAATATAGAGCAGCACCGGGAAGGAGGGACACAGGAAGAGACGACAAACGAAAGGGACAATATAGCGGACGTATGATGACAAAAATGAAAATTGGTAGAGTGTAAAACGGAAAACAGCATTGATATTAGAATTATAACACTCAAACCATGAATCTGGGAAGTGATTGCATGGTGAGGATATGACTAGATGACAAGCTTGCAATCAAACTCTGGTGGAAGAATGAGTACCAGCATTTACATGGTATAGCAGTTCAGTCCAACCCTCCATGGTGATACACTGGAAGACGGTGAGGATGGCAAAAAGGATGTTGTCAAACTGGGTGATGCCATAGTTTGGACCTAGCCAGTACTTTCGACAATGGGTACCCTCTGGACACAATCGTGACGGAGGTTCCGTCCCACATGGGAACTCTTCTCGGATCTCCCCTGGATTTGGGAAGTAGATGAGAGGCAGATGGATGTCAAAAAAGATAAAAAGTTAGTCAAAATTCTACACGCGCAATAAGCATTTACTGTACCTGTGTGATTGTCAAAGCATGTTTTGTGAAATTTTCCCATGTAAAACTCCAAGCCAATGATGGCGAACATGAGGATGGCGAAGAAAAGCAGGAGGCCAATTTGTAGCAGAGGAATCATGGCCTTCATGATGGATTTGAGCACCACCTGTAAGCCTGAAAGGCACGTTTACACACCACAAGTGCATTATTCTTCTACTTACTACCGAAAACTGAAAAAAAAAAGAACCAAATTCAATAATTGGATTTTCCAATGTTGAAACATACTGTACATAAGTGGATTAATTAAAATGACTCTCATCTGCTCATGAATTGTTTCTGAAAATGTTCTCCTTTGATATTAAGATTTGCCAATTTCATCTTGGATTTAATTCCCATTTGCAGCTTGGCAGGATTCAGCTGAGACTGTCGACATTTTGGAACATTTGAAGACAGCTGACATGGTTACATATTTTTCACACAACATTTAAGCACTTATCTTGCATATTGATGATCAGTTTTGAGATTTTACTAGAACGTACTGCTGTGGTATGAAATATGTTTAATCTGAAGGCATATACACCAAATATTTATTTTCATACTGTCAGTTTAGGTTTAAGAACAAGGAAAATCAACCGCTTTGCATGCATTCAATGTTACACTGGCGCTGCATTCACAGAGCACTCTTAAAGTGGGAAATCTGAAAAACACTTAATCAATCAATCAAATTTTATTTGTATGGCCCTGAATCACCGAAGTCTCAAAGGGCTTCACAGATGAAAATTGAGTTATGGACACAAGGAAATCAGAAGTAATTACATAAAATTAGATCTATTGTGTTTTGCAGAAATTGACCCTGAAATTTGGGAATTATATATACACTCGTCATTCAAATGCCACACTTACTTGGAATACCAGAGACCAATTTGAGGGGTCTCAAGACTCGAACAGCTCTGAGAGTCCGCAGGTCAAAATCTGAGCCCACAGTGGACAGGATCCTAACGGGACAAATACAAAGGGGCAATCAATATTCCAGCTTGTGAGCTTGCTGTTAGTCCAGCTCCCAAACACATTCCACACATTCACACTCACTGTATGCAAAAATACACAAACCCGTCTTTAGGGGTCATTATAAGCAACTACTGGTATGTTGTATGTAAATCCTTCTGGAGCTGAGTCAATCAATGGGGTGACAAGTGATGCCGTACGGTGAAGCGTATGAGGGTGGGGGAGGGGCGGGTTGAGGGCCAGGTGATCTGTATAGGCGCGACGGAAGGACGATAAATTCAAAAAAGGAGGACATTGGAGTTACGAGGAGGACATGGTGAAAGGGTCGCCAAAGAAGAGAGATAGGAAATGTCACACGATGAAAATTAGATGCTGACATGTAATTTTCAGCCATTTCATTATGCATTCAAAGTGTTTCCAGACTGGGGAGGAACTGCTGCTGCTGGAGAACGGAAGGCAGGCGAATCAGGAACGGTAAACAAGACGGTGTGCGTGGATGTGCGTGTGGAGAGTCTAAAGACGTTCCCCTGTGCCGCCAGACTTCCAGTCAGTCCCTCGTCTGACGCACAGAGTGAATCATCCCTCCTTCTCACTTCTCCCTCCTGCTCTTTCTTTTTTCATTCTGTCACTTTGACACATTGCCACTTTCCTCTGTTTCAGTGACACAGCAGAGCCTTAATCACTGCAGGCTTCAAATCAGACCGCGCTGCTTGGAAAAACACTCAAATAGCAAGTAGCGTACACCCAGCTCTAAACACTGCATTAAGGTGACTGGAAGGCCTTCTCCAGTGGTATCTATGGTAGACACTTCATCACAAGTGCTAGCCATAGGGCCCTTGGAATGACATTGTGTGTTAAACTCATCATAGGAGGCTGTCGTGAAACTGAGAGGGTCCTGGTATCGTCAAGGGGCAAATATTCTCTCCGCTGTGTACACAGACTGATTTCAATTTGCATCATTGTACCTTAAGGCATTTTTATACCTTCAAATGTCCTCCAATGAACTCATTTTGGAGCCTTCTTGAATTGTCCTTGTATTGTACTTGTTTTTCTGACAGTCTAACTAAAATGTTGAGGCAGGTGCTCTTAAAAAATCTATAACAATCTTCCCAAAGGTAGGTAGAAAACTAACTCTAAAGCTAGGGCAAACTGTATTAGAGTATGACATTTAACTTTAGTAGCTTTTATCAACACAATAGCTGAAAACTACAAACCACAAGTGGTAATCATTTTAAGAGCTGCCATTGTACATTGGAGTTATTCACAAATCCAGTTATAAACATTGCGAGTACATTTACCTTTTAAAGAAAAAACGTTGCAATTGCATTGATAAAGGTACTGTGATGTGCATCTTTTGTAAGGTGTAGTTTGCTTACCGCCGAGGCAGCTCATTTTTAGCCTACCACATAAGTACAAAGCATCCAGCTGTGTCTGCAGCCACAGCTAAGGATAGCAACAAAAATGCTAAAGCAACGAGCCATAACAAAGCTTTTACCAAACCTAACTGGAAAGCAATGATTTTTTTTTTGTTGACAATATTTTTTGTAATTATTTGATCATTGGTCAACAGCGCCATTTCTCCTGATGGTCAAAATTAAAGGTTGAAACCTGCACTTGGGACGTGTCTCAAATATAACAGAAGGTAAACAACTGCCTCCGTTCAAGTAAATAAATGATTGAGGCCATCTTTCTGTTTATTTTTGTGAATAACAATCTTTTGATCGCCCACGGTAAAACAATCTATAGTTGAGGTATTTTCTCATAAATTTTTAGGTGAGATTAACAAGAGATTCATGACATCATTTGATTTTAGATTTGAATGAATTAATCTATATCTACAATTTTTTTTGTAGATTTTCTCACATTATGGATCAAACTGGCAAAATAAACAAATAAAATAAATAATCAACAAATCATTCAATGATTACAATATTCATTATTTGCAGATCTACAAATATTCTTACTTCTTTTCTTCATTTTGTTTGGACCCTAAATTAGTGATAGGTTCTTCAATGAGTGGCCATTGTGTTACTGCAAAGACATACAGTATCCTGTACCTTAAATGGTCAAGGAAAGTAATCCTTAAAGATGAAATATAGATGTACAGTAAACGTTTGTAGTAGCTACAAAGATGATCTAGAATGTCATACATCAGCAAAAATTAGGCTAAAAAAATCTCAATGACAATCCCGGTTGTTACGTCACTCTACTGTAGGGGTTGCGCGTATGAGAAAATATACTGTATACAGTAAAGAGGCTGGTGGATTTATTTTTAAAATGTAATCTTGGAATTGCAGTTGAACAGTCAGTATTAATCATACTTTTGTGTACACCAAAATAGACTCACAGGAGTGAAGTATCTCTCCTCCTGATTCATTGCGGGCTGGTAGAGGAAATGTAACGAAACATGAGCCACGGTGGGTTTGAAATTGTGGCAGTACAAGGGAACAGCTGCCTTGCAGGCGTTGACATCCCATAATTTCAGAGCTTGTCATACCTAAGAATGTTGGACTATAAATTCACATAGTGAGAATTTGCCACTCGGATCATAAGTAAATCTAAATTAGATTACTGGTAGAATCTAAAGTCGTAGCCTAGCAGTAGCTAGCATCAGTAGTTAGCATTTGCTCCTGTTGTAAATGCTGCTAACAATTTATAAGCGTCACCAAAAAGATGTTCATATTTCTTGAATTTTGACTATTTATGGAAAAAAATGATGAAGAGTAATACACCGTCTGCTGGGACAAACACCGTCAGATCGATAAGGCACTTCCTCATTCACGCTGTCTCCACGGTTACTCTGCCCTTTCTCATTCATAAGTGTTTCCATGGCAACAGCAACCTTGGCTCATTGATAGAATCTCTGGATCACCTTGGTAACAGAGCCAAAGGAGGAGTCGGGGTGTTTTCCCCATCTATCTTTTCTGCGCATCGACAACTTACGTATACTTAGCATAGAGCTACAATATATGAGACACACACACACACACACACACACACTCACACACACGCAGCTGCACACCTGCAGAACAAACAGACGCCGCTAGATCAAACATACTGAATGTGAATAATTTTCCCAAATGTTCTCTGGAAAGTAGGTCATTAAAAATTGCTGGTCTGATCACACAAACGCGTACATGCAAGCCAACCATTTTTAAGAGGCCTTCTCATTATTTTAGTAACATTAAGCATTATCGTGCTTTCTGCTACCCCTTCTCACGGGAGTGTATCACATTATAAAAACATAATCTTATGTGCCCACTTGCCATCTGTGTTCCTGCTGACTTCGGCTAAATGTGGCTAATTAGTTGCGTCTACAAGGCTGACCAAATATGCTCGCCACTTATCTTTTTTGCTGTTGTTATGAAGCCCATTATCCAAACGCTCTCTCATTATATTCACAACATCCCAAAATAATGAGAATGGGCGACAGGTACCGCAGCTCACTCATTCTTTTTCTCGCAGTCTCTAAAGGGAAAGGGATTGCGTTAATTTTCATTTGATTGCAAAGTAATCGGAGTGACGTTTGTTTTATCCCACTTCCTTCATTCATCAGTCGTGCATTATAGAAAGTGAGCTGAAGGTTGCAGAAATGCACTGTAAAAATGGCTGTAAACTAAGCGTAATTGGACTAATAATCAATAGTGGGTGTAAATAACAATTTACAACATCTTATTCCCTGGGCCAAATGACTCATGCAGTTTAGTACAAAATCCAGGAAATCACACACACGCACACTCACACACACTTGAGCAAACATATCAAAACCATCCGACAAGGTAATACAAAAGACAACCAATCTATTCACAGTCATGTTAAGCGTAGTTGTATTTGAATGTCTGAGAGCGGCCGCCGTCCACAAGAGGTGAGTAGAAAACGGAAAGGAATTTTTGAAGTGGAAATGCGCGCATTTGTCTGCGCACACTGATCAGTGTTCTATCAAAGGTATGGGCCCGAGATGGGCGGAAAGGCCTAGCACCTTTCATGTTCAAAGGGACTGTGCTGCTAAAAATGCACTTCTGAATGAGAGCGTCATAAAAGCGTGTATCTGCGGAACTTATGGGGACATAGTTCAGTGAGTATTCAAATGAGAGAGAGCAACAGAGAGAGAGAGGGAGAGAGAGAGAGAGAGAGAGAAAGAGATAGAGAGAGAGAGTGAGAGAGCAAGACAGAGTTTTCTCCTTTTTCAAGATTACTGATTACTAAAAAACTCCAGAGAAGTGAACCCCCTGCCCTGGCACGCTGGCAGCCAATAAACATCTTGCAAGAGTGCCCTTGGCATGTGCGGTTACAGTTAACCTATTTGTTAATCAATGTCTATCTCTCTCTCTCTCTCTCTCTCTCTCTCTCCTTCTCTCTCTCTCTCTCTACATATATATATATATATATATATATATATATATATATATATATATATATATATATATATATGTTTACATTATTCTTTTAATGTTATTTTATCGTTTATTACATTCATATCGTATTTCTGCTACAAGCTTTGATTAAGGAAAATGTTGCTAACAACTAGTTTAAAATTTATATGTACACACAATATATGTATACATGTATACTGTATATATACCTGTGTGTATGTGCAAAGACCACAAGTTTAAAATGAAGAAATCATGTAATCATGTAACAATTTTCTTTGTTATTTTCTGCCTAGTGGGCCCTTGGTGTCGTTTTGCAGCATAAACATAAAAAATTGGATTCAATACCATTTCTTGTGGAAGACTTTGCATTTATTTGCTATTTTATAAAGATTAGATTAGAAAACAAATCAGCCTTTTGTCCTTTCGAACCAAACATTTGTATCTGATGAGAGTTCTATCTTTTGAGATTTTTATGAATATATGAAAACCTCGGAATCGTCGAGCATCTTTTGCAGGCTTGTGTGCATTTTGAGCCCCGCTTGTTTTGCTTCACCTGCTTCTCCCTTCTCGGATGTCTGTTCCCTCGTAGCCCCCTCCCCCGCTCTGCGTGCACTATATTGTTGTGGCATTTGTTCACTACCCAGGCTGCTGGCTGCCTGCGGATCTGCTCTGTGATCTGACTGCTGCCTTCCTCGGGATGGGGCCATTCATTAGAGGAAAGGGCACACACACACACACACACACACACACACACACACAACACACTGCAAAGACTTGGTGGCCCATCCTGACCTCATGCTTTTGTAACGTCATGCGCATAACGTGCCTTTGATATATTTAGGTCCTCCGCAATATGAATTCGCTTGTCACTTACCCTGTGAGCACCACCACAAAGTCCATGACGTTCCAGCCGTTCCTCAGGTAGGAGTTTTTATGAAAGGCAAACCCCAGAGCCAAGATCTTGATACCAGATTCGAAACAGAAGATCCCGATGAAATACAGCTCTGTAGCATCCTGAGGACAGAAAGATGATGGCAGCCAAGTTAAGAAAAGAAGACAGGACTGTTAAATTGAAGAATGCATCGCGCGTCTGCATTACCAGACGTTCAGATAGTGGCGTCTTGTCACCCTCGGGTAAATGTTGTTCCAGGGCCAGGACGATGCAGTTGGCAATGATGGTGGCGAGGATCATCCACTCAAATGGAGTGAGGGAAACGGGTTAAGGAAAAACAAGAATGCCGAACATACAAATTGAAAGCAGGGCACGGCTGATATGAACGTTTTGAGCCCAATGCCGATTTTTGTCAGAAATGATTGGCCAACCAATTAAAAAAATATATAACATTAATCTGAATGTTGAATTTCAATGGGTATCAATTATATGCACATCTTCCCTATCTGCGGGCGTGCCTGATACGTATTCCCAACAGCAGGGATCAGTGGTAAAATTATTAAAAATGTTCCCCAAAATACATTGTGTAGTACAATGTTAATGTAACAAAGTTATAAGGAAATGATTATTTGTTGTGCATTTGTGTTAAGTAGAATGTGAGTCATGTAACACATTTATACTGGATTTAGGCTACATTATGCTATTATTTTTTAAACAAGTGACTTATAAATCAATGTAAATTAAGTTTTTTTGTTTCAAATGCCAGGTCTACAAAATGATCTTAACAAATTTTACTATATATATATATATATATATATGTAAGGATACAAAGGGGGGTGCTTCTGTATTTTGTAATTTTTTTTTTTTTAAATGAACACAAACTTGGATACAGTATCATCCAAATAGCTGATTATTTGACAAAATTTTCAGTAGGATATTTGATTGCAGACATAATAAAAGATGACATCGGTGTGACTTGTATACAATGCTGCAAATGGTTAAAATACATACTGTAAATGTAAAAGGTTGAAATAAGTGGAAAATCTTATAAAAACATCTGATTGGTGGATATTTGAAGGGCCGTATTCATGATTAATTGAAACATGAAAATACCTGTGCTACTTTTGTATGCATCTGTATCTCCCAAAGTAGAACTGACAGTGAATATATAATTCATTTTGGATCCTCATGAAATTTGAAGATATTAACTATAATCCATCAATCCATCCATCCATTTTCTATAGCCGCTTATCCTCACAAGGGTCATAGGCCTGTTGGTGCCTATCCCAGCTGACTTTGGGCACCACTGCGCCCAAATTTGCCATCATTGATATGTAATTAAATTTAAACAGTATACTCTCGATTTACATGAATTTTATTGACTGATATTTCAGACACACGCATGCATGCACAACAAATGCACACTGGGGCACCAGCATGCCCACGCACTGAGTGAGATTTCTTGTGACATCACCATTTGGCTCTGTGTACATAACGTCTTAAGGCGAGTCAGGGAGCCGGATAGATGGCGAGAGATGGTGAAATAAGAAGAAAGACATCTAATTGTGTTTGTCATGATCGCTTTGGAGCGCTTACTCCCTCAGTGTTGACACGGCCGCTTTATCTGTGGGTTGAGAAGAATGCTTTGCCTTCCCAAAACCGACTGTGTCGTAAAGAAGGGATGATCTTATGAGATCAAGATAAAGAGTGGTCGTGTAGAACAGCACTACATCTTACTGAAACATCTTTCTAATCTCTCTTGTGTTACATATGCAGAAGTGTACCTAATGCTGGGGCCAATGTGTATATTGTTCATCCCTTATTTTCATCACCACTTTCCTATGTGCTGAATTCTATTGGGAGCAGCTATTCCCATGGTAGGGGGGGTAAGAGGAAGCTATTTATGGTCGCATAAATCACACCGCATGTGCGTATGTGCATACGTGACACATGTCTGTACCTGCATGTGTTTGCATTTATGTGTATACGCACATAATGGACATGTATGTGTTATCCGTCCGGGTCCGACTCATGGGGAAACGGAGAAGCCGCTCCAGGTGTTAATAGTCTTGTCCGAGCCTTTAATGTGTTTGACGGCCTTTAACAGGCACACATCACAGGGGCGCTCAGAACTCCACCCAATTAGCCGGACTGCAAACGCTAAGCGTGTCGCACGTGTGTGCGTGTGTAATTTGTAGCTGACTCAAGATAAAAAGGTAAGATATGGTGTACTTAAAACACTTTAGCATGATGATCTCCATCTTTATCCTGCTAAGTGCACACACACGCACACACACACGCGCACAAAATCCTGCACATGAATAAATGACATTCACTTTGCCATAAACCTTCAATAATGAATTGCTTCCTGCGCCTTCCTCAAGGCTATATATAGCAATGACTCAAAAGCAAGAAAAGAATCAAGAGGAAGAGAGATGCTCACTCTTTAAGCTTCTTTGTCTTTATGTTTTACGTCCCCACAGCGTTTTATTTTTTGCGTGTCGGTATAACGGGGACGTTGATAGGTCACGCCAAGGAGTGACGCGCAAGCCCCCTAAATGCTCACGATGACGCAAACAAGCAGACGTTTTTTGCTGGAAAATATTTCCCCTTGTCATCCTCTGCCTCAAAAATCCTCAAACTACCCCGCTCCTGATTTTCCTCGTCTTTTTCCTGCCCGTCACTCCACCTTCCTCTGGCGGGGCTCGCTGAGCCCATCAATCATCTCTATCTCTATCATGCCTTCCCCTGTCCAATATCTAAAAAGAAAGAGAGAGGGTTGGAAGAGATGCAGTGTCAGCAAATGCAGAGACAGCCAAAATGAGAGCAGGGGAGCGGGTATTAAGGGAGGAAAACGTACATAGAGAGCAAAATGGAAGAGAGAGAGAAAGAAAATGACCTGTGGGCACAGACGTGATTGAAAAGAGTGAAGGGGGAATAAAAGAGGAGAAAAAGAGGTAGAGAGGGCGAATCAGAAAGAAGAGCAAAAAGAGCGCTCAGATGTGAGATAACGCAAGACAGAGAGGGGTGTGAGAGTATTGCGGTATTTTTTCTCCTGAGCAGTGTGGAAAGTAGGTTAGTGGCAGAACACACACAAGGACTGTGAAAAGGTGGGTGGGTGGGTGGGTGGGGGGTTTACATGCAGGAGAGTGGGAGGAAAAGGATACATTATGCTGCATATGACACTGTGTGTAATCACTGCACGACTCCATCTTTAGACACACTTCACACATTTCCGCAACGCCACAAGAGCATATGTCGCAAACAGCGCACACACGGCACGAATGGAAATAGTTGATCATGATGCCCACCAGCGCAGCGTATTTGAAAATATATATCCTAATCTAGTGATCAAAATGATTCAAATACTTTTACCTTTACAGAATATAGTGTTTTAGGCGGGATCCCCATATCTCTATAATACTGACTTTTCAGGAGACCCCAAAAATAACAAACTTGTTCGACCATTAGCATTGCGTCATTAAAAGGAGCAACACAATTGTACTAGGAATGTCAGATTAACAGATTAATTGTGAGTAATTAATTACAGTCCAAGTTAACGTGCTATTTTTTGTTGTTGCTAAACTGATGTCATTTTTAATATCTAAATTTATGCTCTCTGGAGGGTAATTAGATGCGTTTTTATGCATGGGGCCACTTGTTGGGGATTGGAAAACAAAGGTCAATCACTCTGGACACTGATTGGCTGTCATTTTGTTTGACATAACTTGATAGGCTTCTGTTGTGGGTGGGAGGGTAAGTTCAGGGGCGGAAGGAAGACGAAAACATGGAAGAGCATGGTTGTCGTGGTTAATTTCACGTTAAAAAAACACCTCAGCAGCAAGTTTGAGCTCAAATTTAGTCTACCGCATCAATGCAAAGCACCTAACTGCAACTGCAGCCACAGCTAACGATAGCAACAAAGAAACTAATGTAGCGAGCCACAGCAAGAAGGTAAATGGTTACAATTACATCTGTTGTAGACGAAACAATAATTAAGTAAAAGACAGAAGCCATTTTTATGTTGTATATCAAGGTCATGTTTATGTGTGTTTATTTTTGTTTTTCATGTAGCAAAGGCAAACGTATTTTTGTACATTTATTTCAAAACCAAAATAATCAATAGAAAAAGCTCGACAGGAGAAATACACACCCATCATGGAACTTCATATAGTTCTATAAAAGGTAGGCTGTTTGAGTTTAACATGCTCGGTATAATCCAATATTATAGCTTGACTGATTTATGCTATCTCATTAGCAGATAGCAGTAATTGAGTGCCTTTGCCCCGTGTGAACATTTACTGTAGATGTGGTTGAAAAACATCAATTATGCATCTGTGTACTGTAGTATGTGTTTTAGGGTTTTTTTTTTCAGTCGAGGAACATTGCTGGACTGTCATCATTAATGTAGAAAACATTTGAAATAATAACTTGCACCCATTCAATCCCAAAGAGGTAATTTTACATTTTTTAAATCCCAGGTACTCAAATGTTTGGCACTAAATGTATCAATAACAGTACTAAAGTAACTTTAGTACCCTAACGTAATAATTTCAGTAATATAGTACCAAAAGTAATCACGTACTTTAGTAACCTAAAATAATCATTTACTTGAGTAAATCAATTACTTTGGTGACCTAAAGCAATCAATTACTGCAGTACTTTAGCAACCTAAAGAAATTGACTACTTTAGTAACCCAAATGACCTTAGTAACCAAAAGTAACTATTTACTTTAGTAAGATAAGGTAGTAATTTACTTTAGTTCATTGATTACTTCGGTAAGGTAATCAATTACTTGAGTACTTTAGTAACCTAAAGTAATTGATTGCTCTAATAACCTAAATTGACTTAGTTACCTAAAGTAATCAATCAAGTTAACCTAAAGTAATCAATTATTTTAGTACTTCGGTAAGTAAATTAATAGATTACCTTAGTACCAAAAGAACATAATGTAATGTACTGTATTTTTTTAGTGCGTAAGTAATTGAGTACTGAGGAGCATATACAAAAAGCTATTATATAACATGTGCTGTGTTTCTCAAAGGGCCTGCCCTTCCATAACCTTGACAGTCCTGCTCCACTATAACACCCCTCCTTTAAGCATCATTCGGCCCATCCAAGCACACACATTTGCGCACATACACACACATGACACACACGGCCATGCCCAGATTCCACTTCACCACACAACCCCATACTCTGCCAATGAAGGGCGGACCAGCTGCCACCATTTGGGAAGGTGCCAGCCTTCATATTAAACTAAACAAGCGAGTGGCCTTTTTGCGCACTTACACAAACTACCGTGTCAATTTCTTCTTGTAACATTTTACAAGTTTATTATTTTGGCAAGACGACACGCAAATCGTTTCATTTGCCTGTCGCGACTCTCGTAGAAGGACTCAATTGATTGCAGGAATTGCAAACTCATGAAATCATTCAAAATTATATTGATGAATTGCTTTGCTGTATTTTGCTCTGCCCATGCGTTGTTTTTGTTGTTTTTGCATCAAACTCCTGATTTCAAAATTAGATTTATATATATACAATAAATGCTGACCCTGGACGCTGGCATGAAAATGGCTTTTTGTAAGAAGAGGTATCCATTAATATTAGTTTAAAACATGTTTTACTGCTGTTATCGCACTCTGAAAACTACTGTGTATTCTTGGTCTATAACAGTGGCTTTCAAGACAATCTAATCTATCTCTTCTATCTAATGTTTTTAATAGGCCCTGACTCATTAATCGGCGATTAAATTGGCTCTTCAAAAATAACCCCCCCAAAATCGACCAAATAGCGATATAGTCCTGTACTCTAACCGTTTACAGCAGTTGTAGAAAAGTAACAGTGTTGTCATTATTTTCCACACACAATCCCATATCATAAACTTAAATAAATAAATGTATATCATGAAATTTGTTGGTAAGGGTGTCCTGCGATCCTGTTATTCAACACAACGCCGTTATACATAGGGAATAGGTTGGCCCGTGAACGGTAAACATCCGCACATATAATAACTGTTTAAAGGTATCGAGAAGAATTTTTTTTTTTTTAGTCATTCTAAATCTTTAACTTAACCGGCCAAATAATCAAAATTCAGCATTGATTCAAAAAAGAAAAATCCACATTGGTTGGGCCAAACAGTACAGTTTTCTTTTCGAATCAAGAGCAAATGAATTGGAACACAAACTATCTCATGGCTAAATTGTGTTATTGAGTTGTTAGTGCTGGTTAGGGCTACTTAGATGAAAAAATATTTCACAAGGGATGACACATCATTGACACTATGATGTAGTCAAACAGAGCAAACAAATATTTTTATGCAAACAAATATTTTAATACGTAATCAGTTTACCTTTCCAGCAGGCCGGCACCATGTTTGACTGCAAATTGATGAGCCCGAAGGCCAGTTTAGCCCTGCTTGGCCTCTCTCAGAAGAATTTAGCATCCGTCAGTGTTTTAGTCCTTGCAGGTGGATTTCTCCTATATATTCTATACTGCATATGTTGTGCCTGCCTCAGCCCTGCCACTGCCACTGCCACCGCCTCTCATCACCCAAATACAGCTGAATTGCCACTTTCACAAGATGCTGATGCTGGAATGCGTGTGAGCCGTGACTCTCGGTCTGGCATGTTTCTTTGCACAATCTTTTTGTGGTAATGGTAACTGACAGTGCGTGCTGATCCAACCGGAAGTATTTACATGCTTTTCTCTTGACTTTATGAACGTGTGCCCGGCTATGTGAGACGCCGCAGTAGGCCGTGTGTCCAGGTAGGGAGAAGGCAAATTTTTGTATGGTAGCAAGTCATAGCACGTGACCAAAGTGCACGGGCATGAGAAAATCAATCCGTCGCACAATATCTGCCTCGATTTCTTCTCTTGTCACGTATCCAGACCCCCCAAAATAGCTCGGTCCCCACATCAATCTCCATCCGCAAAAGTACCAACTACAGTCTACACACCCCTATTCAAATGTCGGTTTTTGGGAAGCAAAAGTTCTAGGCCAGATGAATAACTTGATAGGGTTTCTCAAGACCACTGTGACCAGTATAAGTCAATTGGGACGGAGGGAAAAAAAACAAAACAAAACAGGAAATTTCTTGCAGCTTTGTCAGTGTGTCGGCCTCTTAGCATTTCTTGTCCCTCATTAGGCTTATTTTTGTTTTTTCATCAGTTGTGGAGTGACTTCCAGTTCTTGGTAATGCCACTGCAGTGTAACACTGTATTCCATGACATAGTAATGCATTTTTAGATTCTTTGACAACTTTCTCACGACTGATATCTTGGAACAACAAGAGTCCTCCGAAGCTGTGGAATTTATTGCCAAACAATGGATTGTGCTATACGATGTGACAAAAGTGACAAGAAAAGCCCCCTAGAAAAGCTCAATATTGAGGTAAGTCAGTGTAATTTAAAATGTTTTTTGCTGACTCATATTTAAAGAGGGTCAACAAAAATGTTTTTTTTATTATGATGTATATAACATTCTCGACCATTACTCTTAAAATTCTGGTTAAAATAGCATTTTCAGAATATGAATTGAGCAGTAAAAAGCCACCAGGTTCTCAGGAGGCGGCCATTTTGTCCCTTGTTGATGACAGCTTGACATCAGAGTTGCTCTGGGGACCAATCACGGCTCACTTTTTTTCTGCGTTTGGCCACATGACATTCGCAAGTCATTTTCAACTGTCGGATGGCAAAATTGCCGCCCCCCTGAGATGGCGGCCTAATTCGTATTCTATGAATGCAATATTAACCATGATCGTACTAACGGGGTTGCAAAGAACATCTAATTGTATTTTTGAAGGGGGGGGGGGGACTTCCCCTAAAACCGAAGTTTGCATGTGACGAGTAATTATTACAGAGTAATTACATATTTAATTGCGTTAGAGTACATAGGTGATGGTAGACCAATTCCTTATCACAAATCCTCACATTTGAACAAAGGTGTTTTGACACAAATATATTTATACATATACTTTCAATTATCTGCAGATGGAGAGCGTGAGCGACAAAGACAGAAAAAAAAGAGAGTGAGATTTACTATTGCTGTCTACCTTGAATGCCCTCAGTGTTCTCCACCATTAAACTAGGTGCCCAAGCCAGTTTCCAAAAAAAATCACATACACACATATAGCACAACATTTTCCCTCCTAAAATCTGTAATGTTAACGTTGAAAAAAAATCCAATACTCTCCTTCACTTTATGATATTTCTGATTCAATGAGCTACTGTGTGTGAGCCTCCCGTGCCTGAAGGAACTTAAAGTTATGAATCAATTCACACATTTATTAACAGACAGTCCAAAGCAATGGGTTAGGCATATTGAACCTCAAACACAAATGCATTCACGCGGTAACGCATACACCAAAGCAAACACGACTCACAGGTAACAGGATCAAAACACCTCCACAATGCTTAAATTAGCATCATAAAAAGCCGCCCTTTGGAGGAAGGACAAGATGTAGTAGCGAGGAGAGTGAACGGGACAGCGGCGAGGGGGAGAAGCGTGTGAGGGGTGGGATGACTGATCAGGTTGAAGTCAGAGAAAGTAGATAGTGGTGAGAGGTGAGGACAAAACCTCAGGTCCTATCAGTCAAAAATGGAAGTAAAGAATGGGCAAAAGGAGCAGCGGGTTTAAAACGTGGGTTTGCGTGCTCATCGCAAATACGAAACGGAGTTTAATTGCAGCAAACTATGCTCCCACACAGTTACATTGTATAGCAAATGTTTGCTAACGTTTGTCCACCGACTCTGGATTTAAACACATCCTTATGCAATTGTGCTCACAAATTTACATTACGTAGAGTAGCGGTTTTCAGACGGGGGTACACGAAGGCACTTTTGAGGAGATCCTACCAGAGTTTCGGCTGGAATCAGTTAATCTAATTTAATCATTTTCAATGCACTGATCTCAAGAAAACATTATGCTTTTCTAATTAAAAACAAAGCAATTAGAACACAGCACAACTTTTGCTAAATTGTGGTATAGTGACTAAAATATATTGGCAAATGCTGAATCATTTTATGTTAAGTTTTGTACAGATGCATATTGTCATTAGCGGCGCAATTTTACAGCAGACGAGCCAGAAATAAAACAGATGATGTTGCACGAGCTATCGTTTGGCGTTTCTGAATAAAATATGCAATTTAAAAGTGTTTTCTTTTTTATCGCCATATGCTTTGTGTTGTTTAAGTTGTTCTTAGCTAAACAAACACTATTTCACAGCTCTAAAAAAAGGTTGAGAACCAATGTTATATATCAAAAAGTTTCAAGCTCTGGTTCTCGAGGGCAGGAGTCCTTCATGTTTTCCAGGTTCCTCTGACCAGAACACCTGATTCAAATAATTATCTCATCAGCAAGCTTTGCAGAAGATTAAAAATTCTCCTAATCATTCGAACCAGCTCCTTTTGGGAAGGAAGCATTAAAAACATGCAGGATACCGGCCCTCGAGGACTGGACTTAGACATTCATGCAATAGATCACAAATCAAAAATTGGGTGACAACAAGTCCTGTTATCTTTAAGATACTACAGTATAAAAAATAATGACTTCAGATTGAGAAGTTTGAGAACAGCCACTGCAAGATATAACCAACTTGTAAACAAAAAAGAAAGCATCCATAGCGGACCGCATATAACCACACACATAAATTCGACGGATGTTCATTCTGTTACCTACTAACACTTGCATGCTGCAGAAAAAAAAAAAAAACAATAAATAATTTAGATTCTGCAGTAAACAGATCACAGAGTCAATGTCCACCCAAAAACAAGCAAGGCTCGCTCTAAAACAAGCACCCCCCCACCCCCCCCCCTCCTGCTTTCTCTCCCTCTCTCTCTATTTAGGGTGCGACTTGTTTTCACTGTCCAACCCTTCTGATCAATTTAGTTATCATCCCATCTTTCTTTTGGACAATGCAGCCATAAAGCTAAAGAGCTGTGGTGCAAAACAATAGAAAGCCGGTGATATTTGTAAAATTATCAAATGATGAGATCACATTTTACACTTGAACATTTGTATGGGGCTCATAGTTGCTTCGGAGGACTTGAGCGTATTGACTTCCTCTCCATTTACAACAGCAAGGGGGGGAAAAAATCACTTCAATGTAAATGGATGGCACACTCTGCACCATATTGTGCTCATGCACATGAGTGTGTGTCTATGGTTCCGCATTCATTCTACGCACAAATATTATTGGACATAAATATGTGAATAAGATACAGACAATAGCACAAATGTATCATCACATAGTAATGCCACAATATGACACCACTTATGTTTTTTACAAGGTTAAAAGGTCATTTCAGGTCAAATGTCAAAAGGACAATAGATGGGGCAGGATTTCATTTTTGGTACAATCATGCTAGTGACATAATACTGTTTATGAATCATATGTACACACTTGTGCTCAAATGCAGATTTTGTGGCAAAAATCCTCACACTAATCCTCAATCTGTGTTTGATTTATTCATCTTTGGAATGATATTTCTAGTGGCATTCCTCCGCTTATGTTATTCAACAAACCTAGAAGAAAGACCCTCATCACTGAACACAATTTAGCAGTAGGTTTCCTCATGTTTCAATCAATCTACTTTTAATTTGAAAAGACAAATTCACTGTTCTTATCAGTGTATTACAAAGCATTAGATTCGGTTGCTGATACTTGCAGAAACCCTCTAAAATCATATTTTCCCAAATCTGAGAACCACTACTCTAGAATACTGTATGTAAACTTATGAGCACAGCTGTATATTATCTGCGTTTTTTTTGTTTTGTTTTTTTAATTCAGTGGTGGTAGAGATTTTTTTTCCCTCTAAAATGACATTAATTTACATCCCAAAAGTATGCCAATTCTAATTAAACAACCATAAAAATGTCAGTCTAAATGGGGATGTGAGCACATGGTTATTTATGTGTCACTCCCTGGTGTCCAAATTCAGTTAACAAATAAATAAAGGCTCTCAATGAGTCCACTGAGGCACATACATCCTCAGTACATGAAGACATATTTTCCTTTCATGCATCTGGCTGCTGACCGATTCCGGGTGTACCTGTAACTTGGATAGGCTTGGGCACCACCCGAGTAAAGCTAAGTGGACTGAAGAATGAATGAACATTCATTCACACTGATCACTCCCGAATTATCGCAAATAATATGAGGCCAGTCTTTTTGTTTTGACATTAAAATACCACATTGTTTCAAAGTGTGATACTATAGGGCATGGAAGCCATCAAATATTATGTTAATTGTGTTAATTATGGTAAATTTGAGGTAGAGGACACCATTTCAAATTACTGGGGTATTGAAGTCAGTTTAAATATTCAGCTTGCCAGTAAAGTTCATTATATAGCAACACTTTTTTGCAGAGCCAAGTTGGCAAAAATGTTCCTGAAAACACTGTTTTAAAAAGAGGACATAGTCCACAGTTACCTGAGTTGACCTCATAATTGATAAAGAATCATCAACAATTTCCTCTTTCTATCACCATCAAGATTAGTTTTCAATCTTAACGCATAAATGATATGGCTCAAAGACATCTATAACATGACAAATAACCAAAGCTGAAAACAAGTGTACTTACAGAGGGTATCAACAATTTCCCAGAAGAATAGAACATCTTTATAAACCATTTCAAAACAAATAGCGTCTCAACGATTCCAAATTTGCTCAACATGTCCTGCCTCAATATATTATTTCACGTTATTGTTGAATTTGAATCATTGTACATGAAAGCTGATTTAGAAAAAAATAGGATTGGATTCTTTCATCTTTGACCAACATTCATAGTACAGCAATTCTTCTGGACGTTTTCGTTCAATTAATATGAATTAAAAGAACACCGCAATGAAGACAAGCTTTAACTTAACAAAAGCTTTCACTCCAACATTGTTGTAAAGGTCAAAGTTCAAATGAATAGCAGCAAGTTATGTCATCTAAATCTGAGTTAAACGACCTCGGACACCTTGTGAAAGGCGCTGTCGTTTAGTAAATAGACTGTGAGTCATAAGCATAAGTAGCTCCCGCATTTCACTAGAGCAGCCCAATTAGTGTGTGTAGTTATGTCACAGCTCAAGCATCGGCAGCGATCAATACAATCATTACTCCAATTTCCACTCATGTCTTTAACGCTCACGAGCGCAAACTTTAATTTATGCCGCTTGAGACAAACATCACACGCGTTTTGAAAATGGAGAAATCACACGCTATTCATTTCTACAGAATGGTGCAATGTGCAGATTGCTGGAAGATGAAATTGCATAGACATAGGCACACACTGAGAAGGAAATGAAGGCACGTTTACGTGGAGGCATTTGATCCGTTTTTAAATACGAAAAAAACCCCAGACCGTCTGAACATTTCAAAAGATGGCCATGCATTTATGCTCACACACCATAACTAGAAAGACACCTGCAAAATCCTGATAGTATTGTGATACACACATGCACACCCACATAAAAACACATAATACAAAACGAGTCAATTCTCATATGGAAACCTTATATTGGTCTCCAAACGGACAAAGGACTAAAGGCGAGTATGCCACGTACACATATGCCGGTTTTCCTCCCTTTCGGTACCACTCAAGCCTCCATTCCCCTCCTCTCCCATTTCTTTCTCCTCATCTGTACTTGCTGACATCAGCAACCAGCAGCGCCCCCTAGATACCACCCACACCCCTCCTATCTGCATCAAAACACAATTACACACGCACAAGGCACTCAGAGATCATATATCAATCTCCTGCATCATGTGACATGGGATTACTAACACAAGTGATTGATGCTGATCAACAGCTCATAAAAAGGGGGCTGCAGTTTCTGCCGCCACCTTTTCATTAGGCGTAAATTACAAGTCCAGTCTGAGTCACGTGGACACGCATGCTTGTTAGAAATCGGTCATCATGACGAGCCTACCTGGTCTCCCGTGGGAATGTACTTACAACTGTGCAGGTAAAGGATATGGCCATTCGGTGATCTTTTTGGCGTATTTTCTCACAAAGTTATCTTCGCTGAAAATAAACAAGGAGCGGTTGACTGTGAAACAGTTCTGGCGTACTGGGATCGGGTTGTACAAGGCCATAGTCCGGGCCCTCTGCGCCATGGATTGCTTGTACATTCTCTGGGCTCCCGGCCCCGGAGGTGGACCGTGGCCCAGCCCGTGGCCGTGGCCATGTCCGTGTCCGTGGCCGTGTCCGTGCCCGTGTCCGTGTCCGTGTGGTCCTCCTTGTCTGCCTCCACCACGGCCACCCGGGCCCCCTCCGGCGGGCCCTCCGCCGTACCTGGCTGGTACCTCGTCTCCAAACCGCGCCATTCTTTGGAAACCAGAAGCCAATCTTGATGAAGCAACGGAGAAGGAGACCGGTGCTCAGCTGCACAGCCACACATTACATCCCATCCGGATCAGAACATCTCATATGCTCAAATGGGTTGTGGTTCTGCAGCTTCTGGTCTGATCAGCCTGCGGGGGCCACGTAGACCAGAGGGAATCAAACGTTTGCTCTTTTGGCTCACACTGAAGGGCGTCTCAAGTCCTACAGCCGTCTTGGATCCGTCCGAACCCTGAGGACGAACCCCCACCACCAGATCATGGGGGCTTATTCAATATACACCATAGCTTGTCATGCCTTCTGCATCAGAACGCTCCACGGGCTCCACACGATTTAGTTCTTCACTGTCATGACAACATGTCATGACAGCACAGACGCCACGAAAACCACACGGGCCTAATAAATCACATTCACGGCATCTGATCTTACAAAGCAGCTCACACCTTTAGTGTTCAGACGGTGCATGTCTTCATCCCCGAATCCCCCGCGTTCACTTAAAACACATTGAAAATAAAATGCCACCATTATTTAATTATTTCTCAAGCATCCGCAATATTTGGTAGTGTTGCGAGAACGTGGCACTGCTAATTTTACCTTCAAGGAGAGGCTCTGACAAGCCTCGAACGCGACGAGCAGGAAAAAAAAAATGGCATTGGTTTTAAAAATACAAAACACCGTCCTGAAGGGGAAAGGCGGAGAATTCCATGTTGCTTTCAAATGTCCATGCCGCCGTAGTGGAGATGAGAGCCGTGAGCAGCATCCTCCTCCCTGCTTGCAACACCTGCCTAGCCATCCGCGGACGGAAAAAGAGGACGCGGCGTCAAAGACACGCGTGGGACGCCGTCTTACACCCTCCCATGGACAGAGTCTCTCGCCGTGTCCCGATGAAGTCAAACCTGCGTCCTGTCGGACGGCTCGGGTGTCCTGCTCGAGCGTCCTCTCGCTCTCATCCGAGTGTATGGTGGAGGTGGTGTGTAGGGGCTGGGGGGTGGGGGGTTCCTCCACCAGCAAGCAGCCCCAAGGGGAGAAGAAGGAGAGGAACGCAGGAACGGATGGATAGAGAGAAAATAACCAAAGAAATGATAGAAGCGGACTGTGTCTAAACTACACAGCGTTCGCTATATTGTCCCCGCTGGAGCCGCACGTACATTATGACGCAAGCGCCCACTGGCACATTTCGCAGTCTGATTTGCTTCGCGTTCAAAAACAAGCCCTGATTCATATAGGTTCGAAAATGCCACCAGTGCTCATCCCTCTATTTTTTTTTTTAGTTTTTTTCCCCC
Source organism: Hippichthys cyanospilos (assembly GCF_059441005.1). Taxonomy (NCBI): domain Eukaryota; kingdom Metazoa; phylum Chordata; class Actinopteri; order Syngnathiformes; family Syngnathidae; genus Hippichthys; species Hippichthys cyanospilos. The sequence continues at coordinate 11,941,064 of NC_142384.1, forward strand.
CCAAAATCACGCGAATGCGCATAAATTGCTCAATGCGTGCGCAGAGGAAAGGGGTGTTGGTTATGCGGCGCGTACACGTGCGCACCTGCAACGGCACCAGAATGACGTGCATGCGCGAGAGTGAGCGCGAGCGAGTCGTGTGTTTGTTCGAGATGGAAGGAGGAGAAGGAGGGAGGCTATTCTTAGTAACAGACATTTGGAAATTAATGGAGGAAGAGAGCGCTCGACTCTATCCCTCACCCTCCCCAAGTTGCCCCCCCAAATCCCCCCTCCCGCCCCAACCGCTCATAAACGGTGGCGTCTGCAAGGTGCGACCATTTGCCATTCCATGCACAGCTCATGCACAACATAAACCAGTTGGACGTCCAAGAATTATCGAAAAATTCAGGCCTATGTATAGTCAAAACCTTAAGTGCGTGTGTTTTATTTTGGTAACTTGATATTTTTGGAGAAGTTGCGTGTGAAGGCTGAAATGCTGGATGAGGAAATGCTCAAATTGATTTTGAATGATGTGGGCTGATGTTGAACAATATGGTTTGATACTGAAAGACACTTCATGACGTGAAATAATATTGAATATAATGAATGCCCTCAAACGTGTCATTGGGAATGATTGAGAAATCTTTGTGGGCTGAACATTTAAATATTGTAATGTAACAACGTGAATCTGTTTTGTTGAATGTGTCGGTATATTATTTGTGAAAATGTGATTTATGAGCTCCACGATTTGAATTTCAAATGGCGATGCTGTAAATCCGTTTTGTTGAAAGCGATATTGTGATTAACTTCAGATTTTTTGTGGGTATTGGGTTTAGTTTAGTAAACATATTGACTTGATTGTTGGTTAGAACATTTGGCAAGTTAAAAATTGTTCCCGGTAAGAATGAAATTTACATTTCAAAGCAATGTACATGTGTAACATTGTAATAGACAATCAGAATGAATCTACAACTACAAAACCTGGTCTCATGGGGAGTTCCCAGATGAAAAAAGATAATGTTTCAGAAAACTGATTATTTGAAAAATGACTAGCCCCCAAGGCATGAATTTTGGGAATATGTTGAAAATAGACCGCGATGCACCAAATGACTTATGTAGAAGCAGATGAATTTGGCAAGCAGATTTTTGGCAAAAAATAAGAGAGAAATGACAAAAAATCTAAAAAGTAACTTACAGCACAAGCTGCAGAGTATATCCATCCATCCATTTTCTTTTCCATTAATCCTCATTGAGATTTGGAATGAGTTGGAGCCAGTCCCAGATGACTTTGGTGGAGAGATGTTGTACACCTTGGACTGCTTGCCAGACAAACAGACAACAATTCACACTCACGTTCCACAATTTTAGGCACCCTTTCACAATCTAATACCGGCTGTAATAGCAATTCTGCTATTTTACAAATATACAGTAACTGCCGTGACATTGCTTGCGGGTAGCACTGGAGGCAATCACTCCAGGTGCAAAATAGTGGCGATTACAAAAACATAGTGGTAGTGCAGTAGTAGTGCTCTTATAGTCAGTCTCATTGTTAAACATGAGCAACAGCATAACAAAAGGTCTCAATGGATTGGAAGAATACATAGAAAAAAAAATACTTGAATGGATTGGTAGAGCAAGGCAATGCTACCGCATGATTATTGAACCATTTAAAAGAAATGCTGTTGACTGTATGGATTTCTTGTTTGACAGGTGCAGGTAGTGAGTCCCTTTCAGAAGCGACTGTAGCCCACAACATCACATGACAGCTTTTCTTTGTTTCCTAATTAATTGACTCCAGAAATAGCTGCCTCTGTGAATGGGAAATGACGATACATATTTAAGGGTGACCAGGAGAATGAATTGACGCCGCGCTGGAGATGGAAGGGAGAGAGAAACCTTCCTTGTGCAGACTCCAATCAATAACAGCACGACCTTAAACGTCTATCTGATATGCTAGAAAGCAAAGCGATCGTTTCGCTTTGTGTCCATTTAAGCAATGCTTCCGACTGTGAGAGGCTACATGACCCCACCACAAGGGCATGCGGACAGTGTAAGATGGATGGATACCTAGCTAGCTAGCTCGCTGTGGATGAATGTGAGGGTAGATAGATAGATAGATAGATAGATAGATAGATAGATAGATAGATAGATAGATAGATAGATAGATAGATAGATAGATAGATAGATAGATAGATAGATAGATAGATAGATAGATAGATAGATAGATAGATAGATAGATAGATAGATAGATAGATAGATCTGTAACAACACATCTGACATAATTTAGAGATATTAGTAAATACACAAATGGGGTTGCATACAATTTGTATAATGCCTAAGAAAATGGTATGATGCCATGATTTCTGTCATCAGGATCATGAACGTGGTCGAGAGGCCCAGGGGAGCTAGCCTTTATTTGATCACAAGCCATTGTAGGAGGGTAATATCATAAGATTCTAAAATCTTAACATTGACAGCAAATAAAGACAGTTTACTTTCTTTTTTGTTTAATCCCAATTTATTTATAGCATTTTTCTTTTTCAAATATTCGGATAAAGGCGTGTGTCAAAAAAGATGGCACATTCGATACCAAAGACAATTCAGACCTTCAGTACGTTGCACAAATTCACAGTATTTCTTTCTTTCTTTCTTTCAAATAACAGGGTAAAGGAGCTTCTGAAAATGATGGACACATCTGTGGTGAATTCCTTTAATACGCTTGCAGTGGTTCTGGCCCAGCTGCGTTACCAAATCTGCAGACAGCAATGCAGATTGTGATTGAAATGAAGACTTCGCCGACGCAGGCCTCTTGGTTGGAAAAAAGATCTTATTCTAGTATACTGCTGATGTCCTTGCAGACTCTTTCATGAGAAAAATTGCGCGTGCGCCGCATGTCTCTTTGTTCTACTCTTAAATAGTCTTCTGAAGATGCAGTTTTATCTCTTTACGGTCCATATATGCAATCCGATGCACTTACAGTATTTTGTATTTTTCAAATCAGATATTAGGGTAAACAAGTGTCTGAAATAATCAAGCAACAAATTAGTTAATTCGGCCACTAACCTGTACAAATAATTAATTTTTTAAATGAGATCATTTCAAGAGGAAGTAAAACACTGAAATTATATGATTACACAAGTGTGCAAACCTACAAATTAACCAGTCACATTAGAAATCATGTTAAATGGGCGTCAGCAAACATCTAGCACCATTTAGTGGTAGATGTGTATGTATTTCTCGGCCGATGTAAAATAAAAAAGGCGGCTGGCTGTGTCTTGAGATGTGAGGAGAGGGCCGAAAAAGGAGTGTCGTGACTCAATGATTCATAAGACTGAATAATTCAATGGCTGGATGCTTGTAGTGCACTCCGCCCCTGCTGAACCCACTTCATCCGAAGTAGACTTTAGATATGTAAACCTCTGCAGGATGAATCTCCGTCATCGCAAAAAAAAAAAAAAAAAAAGATTGACACAGATATCAGCCAACAACATTTAACGGTAGAAAACCAACTATTGATCATGCCAAATATTTTGCACGAATCCAGAATACATGTCTGCAACTGTGTTGTCGGGCCTCCAAATAATTGCCTTCTGCTGCCCACTGTTAGTATGCTGAATCCATTTTAAATGCATTAAAAAAACGGTTGAAATACATTGATGATGACAAAGGCTGGGGGCAGCGGCGTGGCATTCACCAATGAAGTGGGTACCACATCAATCGCATGCGTCATGTGTGTGTGTGTGTGTGTGTTAATGTCGGAGTGGGGGTATAAGATTTATTACAGATGCTCACTGACCGAGACCACCAGCAGGCCCACAGAGAGAACACTAATCATGCTTGTATAAGTAATGTTGTTTGAACATGCTTGTTCCGTGTTTAAGTATAATGTATGTTTTAACATCTAGAATGAATAAAGCTGTAGTAGTGGTTCATCCATAAGGATAAGCGCCTCAGATTTAAGACCTGATCTGGATCAAATGAATAGACTCACCATGGATGCGACAAAACAAAACAACTCTTCCCGACTCCACTCCACTCGATGGATGAATGGTTAGCACGTCCGCCTCACAGTTAAGGGACCCGAGCTCAATTCCAGCTGGTTCTGGAATTCCAGTGTGGAGTTTGCATGTTCTCCCCAAGCCCACATAAGTTCTGTCTGCACCAGTACACCTTCCTCAAAACACACACACACAAAAAAAAAAACATGCATGGCATGTGTATCGGACACACTAAATTGTCCTGAGGTGTGATTGGGTGGGGCCCTGTGTGCCAGCTGGGATAGGCACCAGCAAGCCAGTGACCCTTGTGAGGATAAGCTGCTATAGAAAATGGATGGATGGATATCTTACCTATTGTGAAATGTGGAGGTTGGATGAGTTTGTGAGGACCACCAAGGAACAGTTGAGCAAGCCCATCTCTCTGAATATTCTCTATTACTGCAGAACATTTCAAATATATACATTTTGGCATAAATAAAATATTTAAAAAAAAAAACTATCTCTGTATCTACTCATTCACTGCCATTGACAGCTATGCAGCTATAGATGTCAAACATTTTGCTGGCCTGGCAATTGAATGAGTTATTTTGCTTGTCACTACACGTCACTGGCTTATATTGAAGTTTAAAACTACACTACTTCCAGTAAATAAATTACATAATCTTCCATTTTGTGGAAAAATATTTGACTCATTCGCAACCAATGTTGGCTGCAGATTTTAAAGATCAGTTTTTACCGGGCTGGCATTGATTGGGTTAATGTCTCAAACACTAACTGTTTTCTGGCAGAAGATATTTCAACACAGATGGGCTGTACCACCAAATTCAATTTGATTTCGTCTGTTATTTTCTACCAACTATGTGTTGCCTGTCTGTTTTTTACGCAGTGAGCAGAGAAAAGGTTTCATGTCCTGAGTATTAAGTAGGTCAATTATTGTTGGTCTGATTTTTCGCCCTTCGGAATCTTTTGTAAGGGGGAATTTTCAGTGATTTAACAAGTGCACGCACATTGCACCATGGGCGATTTTTCTGGTTATCTTACTCATGCATGATGCTTCCCGCAGTTTCTATAGTTCATGGACAAAAAGAACCAAACAAAAACCAAAAAAAAAACAAAGAGAAATTATTTATGCGTACCAGCAAAAAATACACCAGTAAAGGCAATAGCACTGATGATTTGTCTCTCACTGTTGCGTTATCGTACGAATCTTGTGTTGGTGCATTACCAAACATCTTCACTTTTAAGTGTTAATGAATTTCGCCCAATTCGTAAAGGTACTGCGAAACTTAGAAAAAAAAACTCGGGTCTATAAAAATCATGATTTTTACTGACCTCTAGCGGCCAACAAGAAATGTATTCACCAGTTTCCTGTGGAGGCGTTACCCAAAATGCATTACGTTTTCAAAATGGCGTCCTTCAATGTTAGTTGAATAGAAGAACCATAATAAGTAATACTAATAGTAGTTGAAATGTCGCACTGTATTCTGGACAGAAATATGAAACTTTTTCTTAATTTGTCGAAAATCGTCCATAAGCCATTTTCTTACGAAAATCCCGTTCGTTATCTGAGCTTTTTGGCAGACAGCGGCTTGAAAGCTGAGGGGGACCTGCCACCTGTGATAGTCGGGTCAAGCCGGGCTCTGGTCCAGAGACTCGGAACACAGGTGGAAGTGAGAACGGCCTTCATCACAGAAGAGGAGGAGGGTGAACTGCTGCGGGAGCTGGAGCCTGGTTTGAAGAAAAAGCGTTACGAATTTGATCACTGGGATGATGTAAGTATTGATGATGATGATGATGGTGATGATGATGTGGTACTAGTGAAGCCTAGCTGCTATGAAACCAAATGAAGACTACGACTAAAGTCACACAACATAACGTTAAATATGGTTATAGTAGTGTAATCAGAATTACATATTTGTTAAGATCTGTATTTTAGAAAATCAACCTGTTACAGGACATGCCACTACCGTGCATCGTTTTTTGCAATGAAAATATGTGGATCTCAAACTTATCGAATAACTTGAAGGAAAAGTGTGTAAAAACACAGAAAATGCCCCCAAACTGGGATGAATTTACTCATAAAATAGAAAATAACAAATTTCAAATCAAAATTAACTTGCCAAAACAGTGGTAAGTATCAACTAATGTAATTTAACAAACAGGCAATTTAACTCAATAAAATACACTCATAAGTGCTGAAACGGCCACGTTTCTTATTTAGCCATCAAAGTAGCAGTAAAACAGTAAATGTGATAATAAATGATCATTTCCAATTCATTAAACAACAAAAACAAACAGCCAAGTTCCTTATTTAGCCATCAAAGTAGCAGTAAAACAGTAAATGTGATAATAAATGATCATTTCCAATTCATTAAACAACAAAAACAAACACACACACACACACACACAAAAACATTTTGCACATATGGTAAGGCTCAGTTAATGACAAATATTACTATTTTTTTAAATAGAAAATAAATGTACTTAATGTAGTTTAGTCATCCATTAATTATAAACAAAATATTAAGTTCTGCCAATATGACTTAGCCATTGGTACACAACAAATGGCTTATGACAGTTGGTAACAAAATGGATGCATAGTGTATAGCCTGGATAACAGGTAACCAGCTAATTTGTTGTCTCGTGTCACTCACTAAGATTGGCCTCTTTTTCGGGGTACACACTTTCAAAATAATCATGATAACTATTTTTTGTGGTTACCTCCTTCAATTTAGGCTATTCATGGCTACAGAGAAACCGAACGTGTGACTTGGGGGGCAGCATGCCAGAGCATCCTCGCCCGTGTCCGATCTGCAGCGTTTGACTCTGGAAGCTCACTCCTTGGGCCCGTCCATGTTCTAGATCTAGACAAAAGCGGCTATATCAAACCTCACATTGACAGTGTCAAGGTGAAAGACATTCAATAAGATTTATAAAGACAGCTTATGGTGCACATGACTTGTTTTGTATAATTGTATTTTTATTTTTTACAGTTCTGTGGCAGCACCATCTCTGGGTTGAGTCTTCTCTCAGACAGCGTCATGCGCTTAGTCAAAGAAGATGCTCCCAGCGAGTGGCTAGACCTGCTGCTACCCAGACGCTCCCTTTACATTCTAAGGTTTTAGCACATTTAGTATATTACTTGGAGATGTACAGAGTTGCTGTGCCTACACTAATGTTTTTTTTCTCTCACATTATAGAGACCAGGCTAGATACAACTTCACTCATGAGATCCTAAAAGATGAGGAGTCTTTGTTTAATGGACAGAGAGTGCCCCGACAGCGACGCATTGCTGTTATTTGTCGGAACCTTCCGGCTTAAAACGCACTTCGGCTCAGCTGGGATATGAATTCTAATGGAGCTCCAAAGGTAATGTTCATTCATTGGACTTTGAAGTGTGCAAAACTGGTATTAGATGAACATGCAATATGATGTTTTGAGTCCTTATTTTCATGGATTATAAGAAGAGGGTTCTTCACAGTGATACAGGAATGTATTATTAAATATTATATTCCCTATTTCTCAAAAATGCAATCCTCAGCGAGTCAAGTTTTCTTTACAATTATACATTCTATGCGCCCTTACTATTTTAAAACATTGCATTCCGATGAATATTACAACTGTGCAACATGAATAAGCAGCAAAATCCAACTATAGAGTTCTGGGAGTGGCCATTTTGTCATCTGGCAACCGAAAATGGCATCAGTTGCTCAGGGCCAAGATTGGTCTATTACCCAAGGCCTGAACAGATTGTGGTGATGAGGTGCCCCACCCCCACCTCCCTTTAAAGTAAACAATCCAACTATTGCATTACTTTTCAGTTAAAAGAAAACTCTAAAGACTTACAGGATGCAGTTTTATTAGAAAACACAAAATCACCAACCAATCACTTCACGTGTAGTGGTTTCGCCCCAGGTATGGTGTCATTACAGAACAATAACAAAACCCTATACAGTAGAATGATTCTTTCACTTTCCTTGTGTCCTTGTTTATTCCAACCATCCATCCATTTTCTATCGCGTTTATCTTCAAAAGGATCGCTGGTGACCTGGAGCCTATCCTAGCACCAAGTTTATTCAGTGAGATAGAAATGCATTTTGTCATTAACGTTTTTGCGTTCCGGATTGAGACGCTTCAAAATCTGCGCCAACACGTTGACAGTTTGCTCACTGCTCAGGCCTGTACGCTTGGTTTGGAATTTCTTCAGCAGGTCTTTGGTGGTCATGGGTTTCCGGATTAGGTAACGGCGGACAGCGTCTTCTGTTAGCTGTACATCACTGTGGGGCCAAAAAAACAGTTCAAGCCAACTCCCAAACCCATTCCATTTATGTAAGTGTCTTTGCTTGATGAACTATGAGTAAGACCACAGTGAGATGTAACAGCACCTGGAACTAGGGGTAGATTTTCCTGATGGGGGTTGAGGCGTGCTCTTCCCAGAGGGAGCAGGGCTCTGACTGCTGGGATCCATCTTGAGCCTTTTGGCAGCTGGCGAGTCGGTCCCTGGGCCTTGCGTCTGTCTTTTACCTTTGGAAAGTGCAAGCTGATTGGCACTGGTACAAGTTGAAAATGCAGTTGTGATCATAACTTTACAAAGAAACAAAGTATGCTCTGGAAAGTACTGTGGGTTTAAAAAAAAACGTTTACTTGGTAGAAGTTGGGCCAAAAATATATTCAACCAATGCACAATAATATATTCCATAAGTGTTAATTATTTCCGTTCCCTCTTCGCATCATAAAGCTGACTGAGAAAATATCAGGATATGCAAAAGGCTGTAAACTGGACAAAAAAGTTCCTAGTTAGAAGTTAAACTGAAGTTTAACTATAAAACGTTGAGTCTTAGCATTTTTTTCCATTGACCAAATACTTCCATCAACATTTCTTCAAAATTATGGTATCTTAATTATTATAATTATTTTTCAATTCAGGAAAAAATAGTATGTGTACAGCCCAAAAAAAAATAGCAGTTTCCAAACTTTTGACTGGAACTCTACATGTACGCACCTTGCTCTAGTTTGCTGGCAGCAGCACGAAGTGTGTTAGAGGTGGCAGCAGAGTCTATCGATGGCGTCCCTGGCCGGCTGCCAGTTCTGGAACTTCCGGCAGAGCCGCGCCCACCTCCACGTTTTGGAGGAGTGCGCTTCTTCTAGAAGAAGACGGAACAAGAAGACTCATTTTGGATCAACGCAACCTCTTCAATATATTTTTTACAGCCACATTTAATCCAACTGATTCTCTATTTTGAAGCAAGAAAATATACATATTTATTCACACACACACACACACACTAACCACCATGAACAAAGCGGAGGCCGTTTCTCCCTCGATGTCGCTGTCGTCTGAGCTGTCTGATTCACCGCTGCTGTCTGAAGAAAATTTGAATGTTTTTTCATAGATAAACATGCACAAACCACAATATAAAAAGCATGCAAATATGCAAGAATTTATTTGTAACTACATTTTATAGACAGCTGTGCTCCTGTAAGGTCTCTACCTTTTTTCTTCTTCTTTTCTGTCTGTGCTGGTGTTTTCTTTCCTTCTTCTTCCTCATCTTCCTCCTTTGCTTCTTCCTCATTCTGTTTCTCCTCTTCGCTCTCTTCCTCGCTTTCTGATGCCTCATCGATTCCTGTAAAGGGGGAAAAAAACCTTTCAGCATATGTCTCATGAACTATATCTTAAACGTTTGGTCACCACAATTATTTTGACCTTTAGGGAGGTCTTCTCCTTTACTGGGCCTTCCTTTTTCAGGTTCTTCGTCTGAACTGGTTATAGGAGACAAAATTGTTGATTTTACATTCTGAGAGCCATATTCTTGCTTACATAATAATTCAGTAGCTCTCCAAAGGGTATGTGTGAGCTTCTAACAGGGTTTTCTGCAGGCATCCACAATGTTATTTCTAACAGTACAGTCTTCTTTTCAAATTAGGGCCAAATTAATTGGATCATGAAGAACCTTTGTAAAACTTTGTATGCCTTATTTTGTTCTTTTATATGGATGTACATTGTACACAGTGAGCTGTCAGAAACAAAACATTGGAATTGCTTCATAAAATATGCCCTGAAACTTGAATAAATCAGACATGATGCATTTTTTCAATTGTAAATTGATTTACAATTAAAAAAATATATCATGGTCGAGGGGAGTACTTAGCTGAAAAAAAAGTATTTCATATGGGGTACATCATTGAATAAAGGTTGATCCATTGGTCTATTTTAAGTCATAAAGCAATCTGACCTGCTTTCATCTGACATGTAATCCACCTCGAGACCCTCGTAGTCACCATCATCGCTGTCTTCCAAAGCCTCTTTGTCCTTGCTTTTCTTCTTCTTTAATTTTCCTTTCCCCGTTTCAGTCTTTGCTTTTGTCTTGCCTTCCCCTTCTAAACGTGGGAGCATTTTGATTATGCCGATATGTTGCATATTTGCATATCCACAAACAAGGAGTTGACTTCCCCTCACCTTCGCCCATGCTGTTGTCACTGTCATCACTGCTCATCTCCAAGTCATCTTCCATATCGTGAATGCGCAGGTCACCCCCTCGACCTCCTGCCTTCTTCTTCTTCGTCGCTTTCTCACTTTCCTCCTCCTCCTCGTCACCCTGCGTTTGCTCGCGTAGACGTCTCTGAAGCATGATGCTGAAGTGATTCACTACTTTGTTCCTCCTGTGTAAGTTGTAAAAATGTAAGAAAAATCTGAACATCTCACCATTCAACCCCCCCCCCCCCCCCCCCCCCCCCTCACCTGCCCCACTCCTCTTCAGCCTCCTCCGCTGTTAGGGTTCTGTGCTTTGCCACCGGAGTAAAATTGTACCAGCCGTGAACAGGGAAAGCTTCAAAGGCCCCATCAGGACACTGCGTGAAGATGTAGTAGGATGCATTTTCTGTGACGCCCCCCTTTTTCAAACCTTTGAACCTTTCATCAACAGACAGAGTTCAGCTTTAGCTGTTAAAGTTTAAAAGCAAGTGGTAAAAGAATTACATGTTTTTTTTTCATCTGACCTTTTTCCAGCCTTGCCGTTGACTTTTAGAATCCATGGCTGGTCCTCGACTTTGAACTCACGAGTTACAATGCCAAACTTCTTCCGTCGTGCCTCCTCACGCTGCTTTTTGCCAAACTCGCTGCCAGCTGCACCCTCGGGTGTCTCCTCCTCACCATATATCTTCCGAGCACTCATGTCTCTCTCCATGCGCGCCTAAGGGAAGGGGTTCAGAAATGTAGCATTGAAAATCTTGGAAATTCACAACAATAGATGATTTGTCAACACTAACAGCTAAGACCATCTTTCTAGTAACTAACTATATTGATCCCAAAGTCATATTTTTACGTTCTCCTAAGTGTCCAGGCATTAAGTACCAGGTACTTACCTGTATATACTTTTGAAATGTTACTTAATCTGTTTGGCTAAACGACGGTCTAAAAATTGTCTGTGACTACAAAATTTCAAAGAGATTTTACTGTCACATGTACAGTATGTATGCTTGCCAGCTATTTAGACTGTGTTTACACTTTTATGCGCTCCGGTTTATGGCACTTAAAAAATGTCTCAGAGATTTAGAAGTTTTAACTGGGTGGGATGACAAACGGTCAGCAATATTGTCATTTTGAAAATAGGTTTTAGTCATTAGCCGGCCCGTCGATGACTAACCGACGGACAGTCCGTTAGTACTGATGAAATGCCCCATTCTGTAAATAAGAACCTGGGATTTAATGTCTGGACTCATCAGGATTATTGTCAGTAAACAATTACTTCACTGACCTGTGTCCATGTTGAACAGTTGACTTTATCTCCAGCATTAAAAGCCATTATGTTGTATTTCTTGCAAGTATTTCTGGTAGGGGGAATGCATGTACAAGAAACATGTGAGATGTTCAAACCAAATTGTTGCAAATATCTCAAAGACAACACCCATATGACATTTGATACAGTACGGAATAATGTGTATATGCTGCGCTACTCACTTGGGGACTCGCACAATGTATTCAGTGCCTGAAGAACTGCTGCTCCCCTGCAACACAATCATTTTCTTTTGCAAAATATTCCACCCATTTGGCCAACTGAGTGGCTTGTCAAATGTATTATACAAAAATAAAAATAAAATGGACTTGTTCCGTCAATAAAAGAGGTCGTGCTGATTGGAGTTAGAGAAGAGCACTATAATACCAAAGCATAAACAATTACTCACCAATGATGCCATGATTCACTGTTTTGACTTCAACTTCCAGGTACACCTCAAAGAGAAAAATTAAAGTAGGACTTAGAAGCTGACTTATGGCTTTTTTTCTCAAGGGCTGTGTAAATAATAAATATGCATCTTAGGGCTTAGATTTGTTCATTTAACTATGCCTGCGATATATAGTGACAGGCATAACAATTACATGCTACCCCACTAGGTGGCAGAAAATGCAGTAAATATTTGTATCCACCTGTATGTTACCAATTCACCTTCATATTAAGTCAAGGCTTTCTACATAGCAACTTGTGTGTGTGTGTGTGTGTGTGTGTGTGTGTGTGTGTGCGCGCGTGCGTGTGTGTGTGTGTGTGTGTGTGTGTGTGTGTGTGTGTTTTAAAGGCCAAATTTCACACAGTAATTAATTTGTAAGTTGATACGACATCACAATTACTCCAGCATTGACCCTTAGTATGGAACATTTGCTTTTGTGTTGTGGTATTTATTTTTGTGATGTAAAATGCGTGCCATGGCGCTATCAAGACTGTTAAATGGACTTAAACATTCGTATCTACTGCAGAATGAACAATGGAATTTTCTATGATGCAAAACCAAGAACTACTTGGTTACAGGTCCTCAAAATGTAACTACACTAGACAAACTAAAGAATATTTGATCCACGTTGTAAACATTGTTGTTAAAATTGTATTGTTGATTAAGAATCGATAAAACCTTATCTGTTTTGCTTATGGTCACCAGAAATATAAGAAATATACGACGAGTAGCAGGTATCAAAACAATACGATGCGGCGGCCCCTTTAGAAAAAAATGAATTACCCACCCCTTTATCAGTTTAACAATTTGAATATTATAATTTTACCTCCGTCCAAACAACAAAGATATCTGCACGGTACAATATGTACCGCCAACTTGAGATAGAGATTCTAAATCAACTGAACATCGCCGCCTCGGACCATGATGATTAAAATGTGAAATCTTACAAACAGAAACGACGAATCTTCACAAATGCAAAAAAAATTCGGTAGTTGCTCAAAGACCAAGCTCACGTTTCGTCCTTTACTGTTGCGACCGTGGGAAACACGTACGTACAAAGGTTCCGTAGTACACGTGATCGGGCTGGAAACTTCTTAGATGAGCCAAAAAAAGTTTATAAAAGATTAACATAATAAATTAATTAAAAAAAAGACGGTCATAAACAACTAAAATGCGTACGCATCCAAAATCTCGCTGCATATGAGAATGCATACGTTAAAATATATTTTAGTTAATGCAGACATTTGTAAAAAATGTTCAACTGCCTATTTACTATATTACCCTCGCTGCTCGTTATGGTTGTGACAAAACGTTTATACGCTGTCAAAGATAAATATCTCATAGTATGTGTGTAGTTTTTTTTTTTTAATCTTAATTTCCAAACACTGTTTATACATTAAAAAATGATCCTAGGACGATTACGGGTTTAATTGATTAAAAAGGGCATTTCGTCCAAAATGATGAGAGAACCGAAATCCATACTGAGGTTTAAACGAGTTTTAAAGTAAATTTAACATTCAAAGCTTTTGCTTTTGTTAAAAAAAAAAAGTCCGTCATACGCAGATGCGTACGCATCCAAATTCAAATTCTCGCTGCATAACCGTACGAGAATGCCTACGTTAAATTATGTTTAGTCAATGCAGACGTTTGTAAAAACAATGTTCAACTGCTTATTTTCTATATAGTTTACCCTCGCCGCTCGTTTTGGTTGTGACAAAACGTTAACAGTGTACTGTGATGTCCGTGAATTGTTGTTCAGTTGCGGGTTAGTGGGGAGGAGTCACTGTTGTTAAAGAGGTCAGGTGAAGTCGGAGGTACAAGGAAAGAGAACGAAAGGGGAACCGCCTTGTGTGTTCAGGTTAGTTAGAGCTATCGTGAGTTGCGGTCTACAGTAGCTCGTTCCGGGTGTGAAATATCACAATATTAAAGTTTTTTTTTAATTGAAAAATATATACAATACATTTTGTGTTATCTATTTGTGGCTTTCTGGCAGAGGTTATTAAAGCGAAGTTGCTGTACAACTTTTGCATAAAATGGGTTAGATGCAGTACATGATGGGGTCGTGCCCACTACCTAATATATCTAGCTCGCTGCCAGAATATTGTTTGACTCACCTCCACAAACTTTAACAGCATTTGCTTCAGCATTTGATTTAATAGCAAGCTTCGGGAGAGCTGTGTGAACATTGGCTGCTCACAATCATCTTTGGGTATTTGGCCTATGAAGTAAGAGTGGACCCACCTTGGTTTTGAGTTGGAGGTCCTTCTATTCATGCCTTCTGTAAAATAGGACATAGGCAGTAGTTTGCCGCTTTTCACATACAGCGGCACAACTTGTTTCTTGGACATCTAGGTCATTGAAGGTCAACCAGCGATTACTGAAGTTGTTCTCTTTCACAGCTGGATACATCCCATCACTTATATAATGTCCTACACGAGAACAAAAACATTAGCCCATTTCATTCTTCCCACAAAAGCTGTTTTTTTAAATGAATTTATTTATTTTTAATTTCACGGTATCTGTCCCAATGGTACAGACACGTAATGGCAAGATTTAAAGTTAGGGCTTACTATATTACCAATGAGTGTCTTTAACCAGTCAAAATTCACAAAATTCACATTTATCCTCACAAGCCCAGAGCACTGAGTACATCATTCAGCATTATTTCTGTCAAAACGAACCTAGGTTGTGAAATTCAAACATGACACTCACTAAAGCAGTAAGGATAAGAATAACACTATTAAACTGATTTTCTTACCACTGCTTGTTGTAAAGCCATGATGATTGATGAGGCTCACCAAACTATAGCAGGCCTTACCCTGTAAAGAACCAACCATCTGAATATGCACTTTCATATCTAAAGCTTGTTACTTTGAGTTTGTTTTTTTTCTCGTTACCTGATATGAAGGGAACATCAATGTCTTTGAAAGAGAAATAGGTTGTCGAACCTTTATTGACCCAAACACTGAAAAAAATACAAAGCGCTTCAGGTGCAAGACCAGCACTCTGTAGATAAGGAAAAAATACATTGATTAAATGAAGAGGGAGGGGAGCAACCCCGGACAGACAGACTCAGGAAATCACATTTTCCCTCGAGCTATTAACACTCAGAATTATCATTTTTAATTTTATTCTATATTATTTATTCTATTTATTTAATATGCACTAATTAAAGCAGCGCGTACAATGTTGTTCTATACCAGTTTTACAAGGTCAATGAAGACATTGTATTCTATTCTGTTCTATTCTGCGGTGTTCTATTGTTGAGTAGGGCGCCAGGCGTTGGCAGGTGTAATTAGTGGTGTAACGTGATGATGGAAAATGGGCGCCACGTCAAACATAACATCAGTACTGCCATGATTAAACATGTCCGGGTGGTTGTATAAGGCTACTAAACCCTTTCCTGGTTATTACAGGTGCTTTAGAGAGAAGGCCATTTTATAACTTAAAATGGACAGTCGTTTTAGAACATAAGTGGTGAGAACCACCACAAATTTCTCTGGACATCATCTTAAGTAATTTCCGTTGCCTCGCATTATAAGCGTATGACGTCAGTCTCATTCAAGGCATATATTCAGATATATTTCTATGTCTTTAGAAAGTCCAGACATTCAGTCCCAAATATTAATTTGCAGATTTTTTTTTTTCAAATATTAGGGTAAAGGAGGGTCTCAAAATAGCTGGCATTGAATTTGTTAACTGATTCAATGCCTGTCATTTTCCAAATGAAAACATAAATAGCTAGCTAGTTGCAGCAGATATTTAGCTTGCTAGATTGATAGCTTACTAGCTAGCTAGCTAGATGAGATACAGCAGATAGATTAAATGTAAAGTATCTGGGTTTGAATGTCTAATACTCGTAAGAGAAGTGTAAAAATATGTCTGGCCTTGAATTAAAGGTGAATAAAATTTGGTTTACCTTGGCACGGTAATAAAGGAAGAGGTTTGCCACGATGACTTGGATCCACACTCACATTGAAATTCGACTTGAGTCTTCTGCGCAAACGACAGAGAATAGCCTTATTTGACTTGAACTCATTGAATGTAATGTCTTGTCGTAGGTTACCTTCAAATAATTTTGAAGCATTTCTTCAACTGTTCCATATCCTGGTAGCAGATCCAGGGACAGGTTTGTAAATTCCTCTTCTCGAGTAAATGTGCGGTTACACCTGTTTTAGGAAGTACAGAACATTAGCAGACGAGGTTGAAAAGAAATGATTATACTTGTAGTAATACCTCAAACACATCCTGATGTTCTGCATCTTGAACACAAAGTTCTCCTCCACAGGACAGTTGTAGTATTTTCCAATCTTGGTGGCCAGTTTTAGCTGTACTGGCTTCAGATTTCTTATTTGATCAAGTACAGAGGCCAAAAATTCATGGGCATCCTGGAAATGCTCACAAAGATTCATTTCAAAATGAAAATGAAATATGAAACGTACTGTAAAAGAATGTGTTTCGATTCTTAAATGTCTTTACTTTCTGGCTGAGATCCTGAAACTCCGGCGCCAAGATGGAGACAGTGTTTTTGAATGCAAAAAGGCAGCGGATTTTGTACTCGATGTTACTGGAGCTGTGACATGTGCTGATGTTCATAAATGCTCTGAAGAAGACGATACAAAATGATATGAGTTGAGAGTGTGCCAGTAGCATTCAGATCTGCAACGGGTTTCTATACCTGACCTTATAAGTGCAGCCTCAGGACTTAAACTCCAGACTTGCTTCTGACGGTTGAGACCCTCAATGAAATCCCCCAGAGTCAGAAGGCTCTGCAGGCTGGCATTGATGTAGCAGATCTGTGCCGGGTTAGGAAGCCTGACTCACAAGAAAGGCAAAACTAAAAACCTAACTTTTTTTTCCAATTGATGTTTTGTGTACAGATGAACCAAAATAGGTTCTTGAGATACACTCCTAGTATTACAGACATATGGATGTTCACCCAAGATATTTGAACGACTGAAACCGGAGGCTTGGCTTCATGAATGTGGCCTCTATGGTGTCATCAAATTTTTTCTTCCTCATCTTCCAACTTATCTTCCTCTCTGCGAGGCCACCCAACACCATCGGCTTGTCCTGGCAAGACGAGTTAAGGCACTGTTCCTTTGTGTTTGGCGCTACCTTACATTTCTGTTGCAAAAAAAAAAAAAAAAAAGCTTTGGTTAGTTCATGTGATGTTAAACCTTTCCTTGTGGCAACGCTCATAATGTACCGTGTGCTCTTATGTATATATATATATATATATATATATATATATATATATATATATATATATATATATATATATATATATATATATATATATATATATATATATATTAGTGCTGTCAAGTCATATTTTTCTTTACATGGATCAGCAAAACATTGTTTGAAAGATTTTTATAATTTGTTTTTTTGATTGTATTTTTTCCTGTAACATACAAGAATCACAAAACTATCCAAAATGAACCGCGATTAATTACATTTTTCAACATTTTTTTTTACATTGCATTTCACAGATATTTACTTTTACTTGCAAAATCCTCAACAACAGATTTTTTGCAATAGCTTTCTTTGTTTAATCATGTTTTTTTTTCTGTAAAATACAACTGTTGAAATAAACTACTAAATCCGACTCAACGTTACACACATTTTTTTTCAGTCTTCTCATAGTCACTCTTAAAACGTCTCATAGGTTTAGTTCTGCCTATTAGCGCTACGCCTCAGCCGTGTTGTGTCTTTACACTACAATACAGAACAGTTGTTTGAACTTGGCGTAAACGTACATATTTGTTGTCTTTGTCTTTTAGTCTCCTATTTAGTTTGTTTGCAGGGTCAGAAAACTGCAGCTGCCAATTGAAGTAAATAGTAAATTGATATTTTTTTTGTATGTTTTATAATATTTTAAATATTCCCCAATACTCTCTCGAGTAATACAAATAATATATATAACAATAATAATATACAGGTAATTTATATAAGTAATGTTTATTTTGAATAAGGAGGTGGCAAATAAAATGTTTTTTGTTAATTTGATTTATTGATTCATTGACAAAGGATATCCAGTATTAATACTGAAAATAACAAGAATATTGTGGTTTTCTCAAATTTATTTATTGTTATTTTTTTTTAAATCCTACTGCTTGAAAAAATCCAAAAGTATAATCAAGCACTTTGCTCAAAGTCTTCTTACCCTCTGCCACCATCGTAACTTCTTTTCCTTGGGAGCGATGCCATCTTGGACGATTTCCCTGTTGAAGAAGAATTCCATTCATGAACATTGTTCGTATGCATTTTACTTGTATCGCAAGTCACAGTCAGTTTTTTATTTTATTTTTTTTGCAGTGATCGACAACCTATTTATAGTGCAATCATGAATTAGGTATTAACCCATTTACTGCCATTGACGACTACAGACGCTAAAGATCCGTTTTTCCATTTGGAATAAAATAACCTGCTGCAATAGCAGCATCTTGGAATGATTGAAAATCTAATATACTCACTTAAGACTGCTTTGTTCTTGATCAATGAGCGTTTGGAAGATGGCTATTTTCTGATTTGATGATGATGATGAAAGATCTAGGTCGCTGTCACTTGTGGGATTTATGATTTCGTGGTCTTCTCGAAAGGACACGCGGAGTGTTTTCTTCTTCGCTGGCCGGCTTTCACGCTCTTCCGCCGTGTCTTTGCGAGAGACGGCACGGTTTTGCTTTTGAAGGCTCTTTATTTCAGGACATATTCCACATCTCTTTTGGAATAAAGAACAGATGATTAAATCAGATAAGTTGTGACACAACATCAAAAAGTGAGATGCATTTTGTCAAACTTACACTGCAACAAGCCCACCACCAAAACTCTCGCGCTTGTGTTGAATTCTTGCAGCACATTTTAATTCTGAGTCGCGTTAACTGTGAGAGCATTTAAAGCAGAACTTTTTATTACATTGGAAGGCAATATGCAATTTTGGAATTTCGTATTTAGTCAAATTAGAAGTAAACACAGAATATTTATAGTTATTTTACCTCAATGTTGCATTTGTTGGACTTGTTCTCGCTGTCTTAGTGAGACAGATACTTTTATTGGTTGGTTTGACAGTTTAAAGACAAACAGCCCAAGAATGACTTTCCTCCTTAGAGGCAGCGAGATCAACTTGGTTGACAACTCTGCTGATCAAGACAAACATTGTAATTAATTCCTTCTTTTTCACTCATTTTACAATTAGTTTCTTTTTTTTTTTGCAAGGGCACTTTTGGAGGCGATTGAAAATTGCAGTCTTGTGTCAAGAGAACTACTGTTGTGAACCTGAAATACTTGAGCCCTTACCATCAGAAATGCGAGCTAAAACTGATGTCATCCGTTTGCTGTCATATGCCTCCTCATGTACAGCACTCATGTTCTTCTGAAACATCTCTGTAAATCTTGGCTATCAATGAGCCTTTTGGCTACAAATGCACACGTTCGCCAAAATGCAAACAGGGAGATGTGGCAGTCTCATAACGTGTCTAGGATCCTTTCTGCATTCCGGTTATTAACACGACGCCCTCTGTGTCGTAATACTCAATTAGTCATAAATGACATCGCGTTATTCGTAAAACATCAGAGGTATTACATCATCAGCATCAGCAGAGATGATTCATCGTTAAACAGGACATCATTTTGTACTCTGTAAAAACTGTGTTTAAATTGTGTAAATTAATTATATTTAATACATGATACTGATCACTTTATTTATATGTTTTTATCTATATTTTATATACTGTCAGTTTATTTATATATATATATATATATATATATATATATATATATATATATATATATATATATATATATATATATATATATATAATTATACATACAGTATATATATATATATACATAATTATACATACAGTATATAAAATATAGATCAGTTTGTGTCAAATGTGTCTATGATTTTATTTTTACAATACTGGACACATATTTTCATTTACATTTTTTTTCTTAGAGCTACCTTGCCTCCCCGCTCACTTGCTCTTGGGCACTCCACCATTTTTCACCACAAGCAAAATAAAAAAAAAAAAAAGATCTTGAGAAACACATTACTCAGCCCCACTCCTCAAGTCTCTGTCCTCACCATCTTGAATCACAAGCAAATACATTTGCATTGTTTTTTGCATCAGTACAAGAGTGAAAACACAAGTGTTGGCTGCTTTGCAAGCCTCTCTTCCACTTTTGAGTTGCAGAACTTTACAGGTGTGTTTTTTCATCACCATGATAGGCTACATTTTAACTCTTCTCTTGGGTGAGTTTCCCATTTGTATTGTATATCATTTTAAGGCATTTATCTCAGTATATATGTACTTTCCAAAGTGACTGAGCAAAAAAAAAAAAAAAATGCTACTGGGATTTATTATGTAGAATATCTACCCTTTTCTTAGCTGCCTAATGATTATGTAATGAGTGAGTTTTAAACATTTATGGAATTGGTGTGATCTGTTCTATGGAGTTGTGGGATGTCAAAGGTGGGAGATACAAAGGTGAGTTAGGTTGTAGGCATTCCAAGGAGTGATTTAAAACTTGTGTGGAGTCCCTTAGTGTCAGACAATCATCAGCACCTAAAAGAGGGGGCTATTATTAATATTATTACCCTGTGAAAGAGATATCTGGAGGCTGGGATGTTGTTGAACCTTGGTACCTTGCCATCTCTCAGGCAACAAATGGAGAAGTATTTTAAGTAAACATCTGCAAAGGTAATAGGTAAATGGGCAGCTTTCTCTAGAATAAGGCAGGCATAAGAGAGTGTGCATCATTGTCCTCACTAGAAGACACCCGGGCGTTTCCAGTGCTGTCTTTTTTCTTTGGACGGCATGTCATTAACTTTGTCAAAATGGAGAGTGCGACAAAACACAAGTGCCAAGGCCAAGTGCCATGTCTCATAAGGATATAAAACTGAACTACTTGCATTAAGATATTCTGTTTTTGTTTCCCCAAGGCCAAGGATCCTTCTTCCTCATTGGTCATTGTGTTTTTCCACCCGGTAGGTCCAACATTGCTTTTCTTTCCATACAGGGATGACATATAACCACGGTGACAACTTCCGTTCTCATGCAGGTTCTTGTGATAGCTACAGCAATGTTACTCAGACATCTCGCAACAAGGCCTTTACATCCTCTTCCTTCAGTGGCTACTCCCATGACGACGGCTACCTTTTGAATAAGTGGTCACGCTTCACTGGAATCGGTGGTGACAGAATCATTGACAGCTGCCACTCAGGGCCTCGTGGTGGTTTCCAAAACCCCATCCGTTTACAAATTGCTTATCCTACCGAGGAGTCTGCAACTGCATCAACAGGGACCGCGTATATTCATTCTAGTTCATGTGATACCCATAGCTTCGTAATGGAGGTGGTACTGTGTCCAGGAGGTTTCTACATATATAAACCAACAAATCACCTATTAACCAGTTCCGGCTTTGTAACATGTAAGATAGTCAAAACCATTGGCTTTTTCTCATTTTTACTTCGTTCCTTTGTTTACGTGGTTTGTGTCATGTGTGTATTTTCCAGACCATTCCGTTTGTAGAAATGATTCTTGTGGGCCACTTGCTCAGTGTAATGATGGAGGATGCTTTTGCGTGACCGGGTATGAATTACTCCCAAGTCATCTGCCTACAACAGATTCATATGGCTGTACGGGTAAATACAAACATTTTTGGTTTCTTCTTCCGAGTATACTCAAATGACATTCTCCTACCAATGTTTGTATCTTTCAATAGATATAGACGAGTGCACGGCAAGCCCGGGTGTTTGTGGAAGCAACTCCGATTGCAATAACACAAATGGAGCATACACTTGTAGCTGTCTGCTTGGATACATTGCAACAAATCCAGAACGACCGCCTGGAGGCGAGAATCCATGCATAGGTACTGTATGCGCAAGTGTTTTATTCACATATCGGGGTGTCATTCTCCACAAGCTGAAACAGCCTTTCTCCATCTCAATGCAAGATATCGACGAGTGTCTGGAAAATGTCTGTGGTGATGATGGGACGTGTTTGAATGAGCCAGGAAGTTATCAATGTCAATGCAATGAAGGTTACCAGAACGTGAGAAACGCCACTCCTATTTGCCAAGGTACAGCTTTATTATTAATAAAATTACTGTTGCTGTTTATCAGTGCTTGAGTGGTAAAGTGCAAAATAAAAAAAAAAAAAAGTGACATATACGAAAAGGAATTTTTACATTGTACTAGGGCTGCATGATTATGGCCGAAATAATAATCATGATTACGAATTACAATTGAGAATCCAATGCCATTTCACACTGGTAAATAATATATTAGGGTAAATAATATATTAGGGTGAGAAAAGCTTTGTCATGCAAACATGTGAGAAACGTTGCCCCCTGGTGGTAGCATGCCAAAGTGCTTGAGTTGACTTTTACGGCTCGCAGCTTTTTAAATGTTAATATTGCAGAGGATCAGCTTAATTAATCGTGACAGCCAATATCGTGATTGCGATTAAAATTTGATTACTTGTGCAGCCCTACATTGTACTTATTTTTACGATTTCTGAGCAATTGAAACCATTCCATTTTCAAAATGTTCATACCATTCAAGTCACCTTGCTAGCGCTTCCCATTCCAAAATGTTGTAAAATAAATTTCCACATTAAAACAATTTGGGTTTTTCCCAATCAATCAAACTTTTCCAATTCCTACATTCTCCCAACGTCGATTACACAGCATTTCAACATCGTCTAAATTATAACATATCTACATTTGATGTAATCTAATAACAATAAGGCTCTCAAGTAAGAATCTATGGAATTTTGCATTTTAAAAGTGACTTTTATGAAGTGTAATTTGGGGAATTTTGTGCGGCCCTTTGTAATGGCTTGTAATGGCTCCAAAAATAAAATTACCAAAAAAAAAAAAAATCACTGGTTGAAATTCACTTCTTAAAATTGTGCATGTCATTGCGTTTCAATAAAGTCCTAAACTCTTTTGAAAGAAATTCATGAAACACACATTTGCTCACTTATTTTTTTTATTAATTTTTTTACATCGCCTGTTTTATTTTCAGATATCGATGAATGCTTGGATCCCTCGCTCTGTGGTCCCCACTCTGAATGCATCAACACACCCGGCCTTTATACCTGTGTGTGTCAGGAGGGCTTTTCTCCAACTGAACCTGAACAGCCACCCAGCGCCAAAAACGTCTGTCTTGGTAAACCACGACTTTGCGGAAAAGAAATATTAGTTAAAAAAAACAAAACAAAAAAACACTTAGTAAGCCAAATCAATCACTCATATTTCCAGACAAGGTAGATGTTATTAGTAGTAATATTTTTAGACAAGATTTAAATTGAGTATGATGATGAATTCACGCTGTCCAGACGAATCGGCTTTTTTTGCGCAATTTGCTCTTGACAGATATTGACGAATGCAACGAGGACGCCGCGGTCTGTGGTCCGGATTCCAACTGCACAAACTCAATGGGTTCCTATGTATGCGCTTGTTTCCATGGATACCGGCTGAGCAACCCAGATGTGATTGCCAGTCATGCCAACCCTTGTACAGGTGTGTGTGCTTTTTGTCAAACGTATTGACATTGGACAAGCTCCAATACGTCACATTTAAAATTTGCATTATGTGTCTTTGTATAGATATAGATGAGTGCACAGAGATGCCTGATATATGTGGCTATCAAACCATGTGTACTAATGCACCAGGGACATTCTATTGTTCCTGTCCAGATGGCTTCTACCCCTCCACTGGGATTTTATGGATTGTTGGAGTCTCTTTTTGTAAAAGTGAGCTCCAAATTGCACTAACATTTCAACTTGAATCTTACATCTTATTTTTTTTATTTACTTAAGAAGTTAGTGATTTCTATGATCATTTCACAGGTCTGAAGGATATACTCGATGAGATAACGCCTCCCGCTGTGAGTGAATTTGAGGATTACAAATAAAAGTGTATGATTGATCAGTAATTAATCAGTCATTATTTTTGGTAATCGGTTCATCGTTAACATCGTGAAATTGTCCAAATGCTCATAATTTAAAGTCTCTCGACTCAGATTTCTTTAGTCCTTTATGAAAGCAGATTGGTTATTATTGTTTTAAATCAAAATAATGCATTTACCAAGATCTGCTTTACTTTTGGAAAAAAAAATAAATATTTTTTTCAATTTTCTGATA
Organism: Hippichthys cyanospilos; assembly: GCF_059441005.1. Classification (NCBI taxonomy): domain Eukaryota; kingdom Metazoa; phylum Chordata; class Actinopteri; order Syngnathiformes; family Syngnathidae; genus Hippichthys; species Hippichthys cyanospilos. The sequence goes on from NC_142384.1 coordinate 11,965,416, forward strand.
CGGGCAGAACCAGCAACCAAATTCTAAAAAAATAGTTTACATGATCAATTTTTGTATTGTAAATTTTTATTGCCAATTTTATTAAAGAGATGAAAAAAAAAGTTTAAAAAAAATAATTGCCCAATTAAATTAATCATTACATATGACATTTTCTAAAATTCTGTGACAAAATAAGTGAAAGTGATTGTTTTTGTGGCAGGGTCAGACAAAAGAAAGAATGTTTCTCGAGAACATGGACCAACAACTTCTAAACAACACAGATATTATTTTACCAGTACCTGTAAGTAAAACAGTTTTTTTGTACCACAAAATATTATGGCAACTTTCTTTGGTTTATAAAACTTGGTGATAACATACGATTTTTTGCTATTCTCTTCTCAGACAGTGGCAAACAGCTTTTCAGCCTCTATGGTACAAGTTGCACCATTTCATATGCAGTACTTTCTTTTTTGCCAAAAACCTATTTTACTAGTCCTTCTTGCATTATATTTGTGCTAAAGGAGGTTTCAGGTGTTGGACCACGGGTCCAAAAAATTAAGGTGAGCAGTGAAGCAGATGCAGAGACAGGAAGCAAGATCCTCGCCATTTCAGACCGCCTTGTGAGCGCCATGGTGTCGCCAGGCCAGAATGAAACCAAAACTACCTTGAACACTTCAACAGTGGGTAAGACATGTTCACCTTTTCCATACTATTATTTACTGCATGTGTGATTGCTCCATTGAACATATTGCAACCCCCGTATGTGCTAGCGTTAACCCTCGAGACGACTGGGCCTGGGAGTAGTGATGAGAGCGTCTCTCACCTCTTAGTAAATGGGCACATCATGGGCATTAACCTCCAAAGTCTGGCAGAGAACAACAATGGTGAGAAAAATATCATGAACTTGTTTGAAGCATTATTAAAGATGAAGTTAACCCCAACATGTTCTTTTCAGTAATCTAATGCTGTCTGTATGGTGATTAGATGTGTTATTTTGCATCAAGCCTCTTGTGCTTGTGCTTGGCTTAACCTGATAGGCTCTTGTAGGAGGGCGGAGCTTAAGTTTAGCCTACCACATAAATGCAAAGCACCCAGCTGTCGCAGTTACTGAGAGTAACAAATAAGGTAATTTAGCAAGCAATAGCAATGTGGTTTGCCCTACTAATCTCAAGAAAGAACACCCGCATTTAACATTGACAAAAAAAATAAAAAAGGGTCAAGAGGTCTCTTACAGCAAAAGACAAATGCATGCAAATATATCTGTTAAAGTAACTAAATGACTAGTGAGGGCCAGTATGCTCGATTATTGAAAAGAAAATTTCAGGGTTGACTTTTAAGAAATATCACTTTATATAGTCAGAATCACATTTGGCAATTTCAATGCAACTTTAATGCAGTGTTACAAAAACGATTATTTCCAAACGTTTCTACTTTATTATTTATGTTTCACATGCGCTTCCTTCACCAGGTTCAGCTGCCGTGGCCTTTATGACACTAACAGGCATGGAGAATCTTCTCAGTCATCATCATTTTGAAAGCGAAAACGTGACGGAGATGTACTCGGATGTCATCACGGCAGTTTTGCCCTCAGTAAACAACACTAACCTCACCGAGCCCGTCAACTTCACCATTCAACACAAGAGGGTTTCGATGTCTCATTTTCAAACGCTTGGCGCTCAATAGTCTGAATTATAGAAGATTTGATAACTTTTGGTATGCGTGGTGATTCTTGCTTAATTAGATATTACCGCAATCTGGTTTGGTGACTTGCGTGTACTGGGAGGATGGAACAGAAGAGTTCGTAAAGGAAGAAAAAATGAAGAAAACCAGATGGTCCGAAGACGGATGCTGGGTTGCTCACTCAAATGAAAACTTCACAGTGTGCAGCTGCTCTCATCTCTCCACGTTTGCCCTCATCCTTCAAATTGGCGAGGTAATCTCATTTACCACTTGTGAGAGACTAATAGCACGTTTGCGCGCATTCTGACACGGAGATCTTTCTCTCAGCCTCCACCAGACTATTCTTTTTTAGAATGGCTGAACCGCATTTGTGTCATAGTGGGACTCTTCTTCTTTGCTTTGGCCATCCTCACCTTTCTGCTGTGCAGCTGGAACCCCAAGATCAACAACACGGCACGTCTTCACATGTGTCTCAACTTATCCTTGTCCCATCTCCTGCTGTTGTGGAATGACAGATATGTTGAAGACGAGGTACACGGAAAACCCCATTTATGTATTTTGCTTACATTGCATGCAAAAAACATGGAAACACACATTTACAATATATATATATATATATATATATATATATATATATATATATATATATATATATATATATATATATATATATATATATATATATATATATATATATATATATATATATATATATATATATATATATATGTGTTCTCTCTATAGCTGGCCTGCACAGTCATAGCAGGAATCCTCCACTTCTTAGTAGTTGCAAGCTTTGTGTGGTTGCTGCTGGAGGCTTTGCAGCTTCATCTGCTGGTCCGAAAGTTGTCCAGAGTGCAGGTGATCCAGAGAGACGGGCTTCCCAAGCTCTCGCTCTACTTGATCGGCTACGGCGTCCCGTTTGTGATCGTGGGTGTTTCCGCGCTGGTCTACTCTGATGGATATGGAGCAACAAATTCAAAGGAGTGAGTCGCATGAGCGGGGAAATATAGATGCGTGTTTCTTCATGTGTAATGTGCGATACAGTACTGGGATATGATGGAGAAGACAGGCTAATGTTAGGGTGAATTTCAGCTGCTGGCTGTCGCAAAAACGTAACTTCAACTTGGCTGTCTCAGGACCTGTCATTACTGTTCTTGCAGTGAGTATGAAATAGACTGTTAGTGTTCAAAAATATGTTTTCGAGAAATAACTGGTTTGATTCCAAATACAGAGTGACTATGCTTTTTCTCCCAGCTTAATGTCATCTTGTTCGTTGCTACTTTGTGGAGTTTGAGACCTACTTTGGCTGACATGAGGAGTGATGTCTCTCAGTCCAGAGACACAAGGTGATTATGTCTTTATTATTGTATATTGAAGTATGGTAATAAACAAACAAGGACTGTCTTTTACAATTAGAGGGGTTGGAATTGAGAAAAAAACGTGTATTCATGACTGTATCATTTGCACAGACGTAGAACTACTTTAAACCAGTTACTAAGTCCTCGTGTGCTCAGTGGAGGACAGCCCGGCTATTCCAATGATGTCTCAAATGCTTGGGTGGGATGCAGTTAACTTTCCTGTCTTGCTGAGAAAAATTGGACACAAAAAATACGATGGGTCTAGGAGGATATGAGCGTGTTTTCAATATACCAAAATATGGTCATATTATTGACATAAAACATTCATGCATCTGTGCAGGTTGATTGTTTTTAAAATTGTTGCCCAATTTGTCATATTGGGCTGCACGTGGATTATCGGATTGTACCAGAGCAACCTTTTCTTCCATGTTCTCTTCATACTTCTCAACTCCCAGCAGGGAACCTTCCTTTACATTGTACACTGCGTACTCAACAAAGAGGTCAGATGAGCATTTTGCATTGGAAACAATGGCCATAAAACCTTTGTGTAATATTATTCTAAAAGAATGATTCCATTTTTAGATTAGGGAAGAGTACAGGAAATGGTTACGCTGTTCATTCGACAAGAACCAAGATGGCTCTGTGGTGAGTATACATATGTGTGTGTGTGTGTGTGTGTGTGTGCGTGTGTGTGTGTGTGTGTATATGTGTGTGTATATATATATATATATATATATATATATATATATATATATATATATATATATATATATATATATATATATATATATATATATATATATATATATATATATAAAAATGAGTGATACTGCCCTCTTGTGGTGTTTTGCAGGTAAAACTGCATTTTTTTGCGCACTATACAGTTAGGAGGAGGAGCGACTGCCATCTTTGTTGAATTTTCTGTAAACATTGCAAACGCCTCAATAATATCACATCAGAAATAACTATTACAATAACTATTACAAGAAAATACAAATAATTTATTTTGTTAATGACCATTGTGTTACCCGCACGACCGTTCTTACCAATAATCTTCATAGATTCTTCTTGTTACATTGAGAGTTTTGGCTAATTGTTGGCCATGACGTTTATTATAATGATGCCTCAGAATTATGTCCTGCCCTCCATAAAATTTAAACATTTTGAACGGAAACTTGTCAGCCAGTTGGAATGAATAGAAATTGAAGACGTGAGGTGAAGGTTGAGAAACAATGTTGTGCTAGTTTACTCTAATTTGAGGGTATTTGGGGAAAAGATTTTCCATAGGCAATATAACACAATTTGAAATGTTTTTCCCCACACAAAAGAAAAGCAAACTAAAAAGAAGAATTTTGAGGAAGATGTTCCAATATATCTCTTCCACATATTAAATTATGCAAGTGTTCTTAACATTGTGAACGATTGGAGGTTCTTTTGCTGCACAATAATTGGACAGTGCATGTGAAATGATTGTGATTCATGTTCTTTTATTAGAACGACGTGCAGTCAGTATCTGAGGACTTTGACAAAACCGAGGAGGAAAAACGCAGTACAAGTTGAAAACCGACTAAAAAAACATCAGAAATAAGTTATGATGGAAACCTCATCCACTTGGAACCATATGTCATTTTATTGCTGTGGCTATGATGTACCTACAGTATAATTGTATTTACGTGTCCAATAAAACATTTACACAACTAATTGGGCCTACTTCCCACTTTTTGTAAATGTAGCCAACAGCTAATGCCTTAGTGCGCTACGGCTGAACATCTTCATTTTCGAAAATATGTCAAGTCATTTAGTGTAAGTGCGCACATGGAGGACTTGTCGCTTTTGCATGATTTGTTTACAGTTGATGTTGGTCTTTATCAAGCACAGCAGTGTCCCCGTCTAAAAGAAACAAATGCCCCACAATGTAAAACATTCATGCCCTAGGTGACATTTCCCTTCTGAAGTATCTTGCTTTACAAGACAAATAGAAAGGCCTGACATAACAAAACAGTCACGCTGAGACTGAATTCATTTTCCTAGCTTGATGCAAGACTGAAATTGGAACCGATTTGAAATGATGGATTTGTCCCTGCTATTTCTTAATACTTTCATGAAATGTGTAAAATGAAAAAAAAAATAGAATGAAAATAAATACAAGTTGTATTTTTAAGTTTAAAACAAAATATAATGCGTTTTGCTTACATGAATGCAAAAAAAACCCCTACAATTTACAACAATTTAAATATTAATGATCTAGAACTTGAAATGATTAAATGATTATGTATTGTTATTGATCAGTTAGATAATATATTTGTAGTTGAATCGGTGCATTTGTAAGTTCCTTTATTTGTTGTAATTTTCAGTATGCATTACATCAACATTTAAAAATAGTTTAAACTGCATTAGTTTATCATTTAGATTATCATGAGCTAAAATATTTTTTTTTCTGGGGCAGTTAAGAATTGATGTTGCAACAGTAATTGCCTCTTTGCCAGAACAACAGATTGTGATTATATTGAGCTCTTTTCATCAGTAGGCAATAGCAATGAAATACGACAGTAATCGAGTCAACAAACATATTTGGGAATACAGAACTGACAAATTATACATTAGCAAATATTTAGACTGAGGATTGTGTTTGCATGATGTGATCCAGTCTGGAGGTGTGTTTGCCTTGCACAGTTTACTCATTTATTAATGACACTTTCTGACAGTTTGTTTTCACCATGTCACCACCGTCTCCTATTTATATGTTTACAATTATGTTTCTTAATGATCATTTTCAATTTACATAGTGATATGCGTATGTGATTATGTGATGCTTGTTATATACAAAACAAAAGGTCGGACGTTGGATTTTTTTTTTTTTTTAGCCCATTGTGCCTTTTATGATTGAAAGAATTCTAAATTAAGTCCGCATTCAAAAGTTAAGTATGGAGTGCATCGTTCATCTTGGAATTTAATCGAAAACTTTTTCCACCTATAAAAAATCTCAACACGATATGCATTGTTATTCGCTCTGGCATCTCAGCTATTGTCAGATTTATTTGGTAAACCTCAAGAGAATTTTTACAGATGCGTGTTAAGAATGGGTCTTAAGCAAAAAGCAAGCCGGGTTTAAGGCAAATCCCTTGACACGGTAGCTCCCAAAAAGAGCAACATTGCTGTAATTTTCAGTACTTACCGTTAGATGTCAGTAAAGAGATAGAAAACTACATTCGCTCTGATTTATGAACAGTCACATGTTCCCCTCAGTAGCCCTAAAATCCAAACCATATTTCTGCTGGTTTTACGCACCTGCAACACATTGCTCCCTTCACGCAACATAACAGCTCAGCTCACCTCAGTATCGATTGCCAATTATAACATCATCATCTCTGACTCGGTGTCATTTTTCACACAGTTATTGCATTCTATCTCGTTTGATTGAGAAAATGTGCATCGCGTGGTGTCTGGTGAGCATATATGCGTAACGGAACGACGAACGTGCGCATTTATGGCCTTTTTATTAGCATTGCATATTGCAAGATGGGCTACGTCTACAATGGCGCAAGCAGCATGAATTAAATAATAATCAGTCTGAGTTGTATGCATGAATGAACCTGAACTAACTTTGAACATATAAAAATGAGGGTGATTATTGATGCATAACATCCATAAGCATCAGCTGGACTTTACTGTCGTGTCCACGTGAGAACTGATTGAGTCCCATTTGTGCCCAAGGTCTCTTAGGTGGTGTGTCCATGCATGTGAACACATTAAATAGCTAGTGGTGGCACGCTCAAGAGCCCATTTACATTAAATTTGTTCCATGTCTTAAATAATTGCCTATATCGCAGCTTTTTAGCCCTTTAAAAATATATATATTCACTGCTTCTCGGGTGCAAGTGCTTTATTGACCCAAATGGATTTATAGTACGTTGAAATCTTTACTCTCTTCCAAGTGTAAATTGTACTTATACACTTTACTCTCTTTAGACTTTAGACTGGGACTAAATACAGGCTTTTTAGTGTAAGGTGTACATGTTGTGGGTCCTTTTCAGCTCGAAAGTAGCGCTGAAACTGCGATAAATCATTATTTCAAGGAGGATTCCTGGTATTGCCTGTTAAAAGCGTTTTTTTTTCTTCAAACTTGCAGACTCTAAACCTGTGTCTTCAGTAGACCTTTTTCCCAACCCAAATACATTTTCTAAAAACATCTGTTTCTTCCTCATTTCGCTACTTTGTAGATGAAATTAGGTGCTGACCGAATTAAATCCATCAGCATCTGCTCAATTAAAAAAAAAAAAAAAACAGGTTCTGCAAAATAAAATATCTTTCAACCTCAGAAAATACATAAAATGTAAATAATTAATCATTTTGGGTGCCGCCTTGTACCAATTGACCCATGGACTGGTACTGGGTCGCAAACCGGTGGTTGGAGACCCCTTGCGAGAGGCATACACATATATTATATATATATATATATATATATATATATATATATATATATATATATATATATATATATATATATATATATATATATATATATATATATATATATATATTATTGGTTTTTAGTGGCTACAAAATGATGCAACAGGGCTTTAACTGCCAGCAGACTTGAACTGTACTTCAGTATTCTCATCCATACTAGACTGCAGCGGGCAGGAGTGACTCCAGCGCAAACATTGTCCAGACACATTTGAAATCTCTCCAAATAAGCAATGCAGACAATTTGCGGCACTAGCTTTGACATGAATTTTAAGCCGGTAAGGAGACAAGAGCACAGTGTTGGTATCTCCGAGTCTAAGTCTCTTTGCTTCTCTTCACAATACTACTCTTGGTAACCATAGAAACACACTGGCAGCACGAGAGTCGTGAGACCACTCTGCTGAAATGCCTGGTGCTGTAAACAATCCTGCCATCAAAAGTGAACATGCCTGCAGCCGCGTTTGGTAAAATAATTATCCGTAAGAAAGTTGCGACAAGGCAGTATCGACTTGTGCGGTATACTTACTGTATAATACACTGCCGCTTTTTGTTTTTTCTATGCAATTATAATTCAACAGGAGAATTTTCAATTTTTTTTCTGAAAGTACTGTAAGCCACAACAGCAAAAATTAAGCAAAAAAAAAAGTCATGGATAAGCCCCACCTGGCTATGAGCTGCGGGTCGTAGCATGAGATATTCACGCAGAAATGGAAGTTTTAACAATTTTTCGAAAAAATTTTTTTCTAATCACCCCCTTAGAGAAACTTTCTATCTTCAACAGACTGAACATGCCTCAAAACATTTTTTGAAATCCATCCAAAAGCCAAGCAATACTATCTTTTTTCTGGGTAAAATATAATGTACATGCTATGCACGTGGTCTTACATAACAACAGAACGTAAAATTTGACATTCAAAGAGCCATCATGAAATAAATTTAACGTTGGTCAAATACAAATGTTTATATGATTGTAAAAGGTTCTCCCTACATGTCCTTTTTTTTTTATCTGCCCAAATCTGGTATGGTGCTCAATTTAAATCTGTACCGACGCAGGCTAGACTTTGTGTTGGAAATTTCACAGATGTTCCAATGACAGCATATTTGAAAAAGGGCAGTTTGCGCTGTTGGGGGCATGAACAAAATTGACTCCATTTTGTGTCAATCTAAGTGGCTCCTCTCTTCCACTTCAGTGTGGTTCACTCACATCTTACCAAGATGATTCAACGGTTTGTTTGTGACTGGAACATTGACACCACGCTTAGCAGACGTGACAGCAGACAATGCAAGTGTGTATCCTCATTGAGTGGCAAGTTCTCCCATTATGTCAGTTTCTCACGCAACTTTCTTGCACATTTTCAAGGTGAAGCAATTCTCCCGTCTGGGCTCCTGGCACTGAAGAAACAAGATTCTTTGAAATCTAAAGAGTCCTAAAAGTCGTACATTATGGAGTCTTCTGAAATGTGAGTATTATGTATTTCTAATAGGATTGCCAAAAGATTTTAACATTTGTTAAAAAAAAAGGCTCGATTATGAACGATCTCATTCAAATTGTTTATTTTGTTCAAGCGTGATCCTTCATGAGTGCGAGGCCTTCGTTTAATGTGCTCGGTGTTGAATTTCGTATAAAAAATATCAGCTCAACCAGAGATAGGAAAATACCGGGTAATTTATATTAATTTTTAACGACAGAAGCGCGACAAGTTGAACATACCATCACAAAGCCAAACATGCATTTGAGGCAATCGCTAGCGAGAATGCTAGCAGCGAACCGACAACAAACGTCGAAATAATGAACACAGGTGGTCCTCAAACTTGCCGAGCGAAAAAGGTTTCTAAAAAGCCTTTTTAATTCAATGAGTGATTAATCATAATTTAAAGGTGTGATTAATCTGATTAAAAAAAATAATCATTCGGCAGCTCGTATTTAAAAACGATGAAAGTCATTTAATCAGAGTGCTATGCTTGTGACTGAATACAAGTCTGCCATAATAAAAAATAATGACAGAGGATTAAATGCTAAAAAGCACCAAAATGGAGGGTGACTAAAGACAAACATTCCCGCTTGACTCATTTGGGCTTTCATTCTTGTTTCCACCTTGTGATAGTCTTGCCAGACGATAGTGACGCAGCAAATGCACTCACAATCCTGCAGCAAATGCAGCTGGGATTATTAGAGCATGCTTTTACAAGTTACAAGTGCTGTTTGTCTTGGCTCTTTTGATGGTGCGTACGACTCTTATGTTTTTTTTTTTTTTTTCAACGCGTGGGACATTCAAGCCAGCAGTAATAAATTAGCTTTGAGGCGAGAAATCAAATCGTGGCTATTATGTCACGGTTATACGCGACTCACAAAGTCGGCCATTGTTTGCGAAACCGTTTAGTAGCTCATCACACATGACCACGCGTCCTCCCAGTTGCGGCAAAAGATAACAGCTTTATCGAGCATCATGCCAAGACGAGCCATTGTGCTATTGCTTAACACTTGAAGCACTGATAATGAGAAAATATTAATGAGAGTTTCAGGACCGCGTCAGTCTCTGGAGCAAATCGTCTTCTCGCCGAAAAGAAAAAAAGACAGAGATGGAGCGAGGGCGAGTTAATGAGCTGCGCGCGCGTGCCTTTGCGCGTGCGCGCCCAATGCTGCGAGCCAGAATGTACTGTGTGAGAAATGAGAACGAGGGAGTGTTAATTGAGTATGATCACACCTTCAATATATTCCTTTTTTTCAGTATGGGAAAGGGGCAGATTGAGACTATCTTTCTATTATTTTTCTCCCAGTGTGCCCCCGGCACATTAGTGGCCCGTGGCAAATCATCAGGTGCGCGACAGGAAATAATCCGATTTTACTTAAAGAGGGTGGAATGAAAAGGTGCTGACTCGGATTGATTAGCGAAATGACCCAACGCCAACTTTGAATTTTCATTTGTCTCAATTGTAGTCTTTAGCCGGCTCATAAAGCGTTTCGTTGGACTGTTATTAATCAAAGAAGGCCATCAGGGAGTTTTTCAATGTCTTTGTCGTTACTTAGCCATGCTAGCATGACCGGAGATTACAAACTTGGGCTCTTGGCCAGAGTCCCTTGATTGTTAGCTTAGTGCTAGTTTGCTAGCACAAATTGGGCAACAAGAATGGATTTAAAAGTTTACTATAAGCAAACAAAAAAGAACAAACAAACAAAACTGTGTGCTGCCATTGGTTAGTGTATGGCGTGGGTCTTGAAGGTTAAAGTATGTGATTTAAAATTTAAATTAAAAAGCTTTCCATCGGTTTACTTGTACAACGTTGTACTAGGGCTGAACAATTCATTGAATTTTAATCATAATCACAATATTGGCTGACACGATTATTTAAACTGATCCTCAGCGATATTAACATTTAAAAAGCCGACTCTACATGTCAAATCAAGCACTTTGTCATCCTACCACCAGAGGGTAATGTTTTCCACCTGTTTGCATGACAAAAGCTTCTGCTTTAGTCACCCGAATATATTATTTACCATTGTGAAATGGCATTGATTTTCTCACCTGATTCCTTATATATACAGTTCTAAGTGTCAATTGAGACCTATTATGAAAAATCAGTTTGGAAAAAAATCGGTTTGAAAGGACCAAAAATGACATTTTGACTGCTAATTGCTTAAAATTTGCTTAAAAGTAAATAATTTGCTTAGTTGTAAGTAGGCTTCGGATCAAAATATTGTACTTTTCCGTGTAAAATATGTAACAAAATAGCAAACAGACGTTCAATACTAGAAAAGAGTCAAATGATTTGCTTTGGAAATCCATATAAAATGATAATGGGCCTGGTTTGGCCCTTGAGCCTCTGGTTGGACACCGTCCACCTTATCGATACCTGAGCATGAAATTTAATTTCAGTTATCTGACTCTTGAATCTTCTGTGCGTTCTTTTTAGATCGCACGGGTGCCCGATAAATACATTAGTTCGTGTAAGTAGGACATTTAGCCGCCGATATGATCTGCGAAAGGTAGACAGACGTACAGCGCACTTTAACTAGTGTCTCTCTCTCTTGCTCGCTCCCTCTCTTCCTCTCGCTCTCCCTCTCTCTCTCAGTTATCCTCTAAACCAGTGCGCTGCTGCTACTGCTGAGCCTGCGACGTTCCGGTGGATGAGAAAAAGAGAATAATCACCCATCTTTTTTCAGCTCCAGCCAAATGGAAGCAGAGTCTGGAGAGGAAACAAGTAAAGGTATTGTACTCCAATCTGTTCTATCTGAGCATTAACGCCCCGTGCTCTTTAAAATGATATAAAGCCTTGCAGTGGTAAATATTGCGAGAGGGATCATGCACCTGCACTTGAGACTTCTTTTCTCTCTGCTGGCTTGAGCTGTCTTCCCGCAGTATTTTTTATTTTTTTTTCTTCACTCTGATTTGCAGCAGCGTGGGTTTAGCGTTAAGCAACGGAACAGTGTTGGCGACTGACCCCATGTGGGAATGCTCCTTCTTCTTTGCTATAGTTAAAACGCGCATTGATTTAAAGTGAGGAGAGGAATGAGTCTGGAAGGGGTGCGGTGGGGTGGAGTGGCGGTGAGGGCGGGGGTCGTCTAATAAACGGGGGGTTGCAGGGAAAGAAAGATTGGACGGGCTGCGCCATGGACAGATGTGCGAGAGGGATTTAGAGTCGTGGGAGGAATCACGCAGGGGATAAAACTGGCAGTGAGTGAGTGTGCATGTGTGCGTTTGAGGGTGAATGGCCCAGCTACAACAGTGTTGAATTGCACACACACACACACACACACACACACACAAACGCACAAGTGCAGACTTCACCTGCAATGAGCGCTTGGGTGTCAGCTGCTCTGAGCACTCCTGCGTCTGATCGTGTGAGAGAAGAAGAGAAATTCCCGCCACTGGCAGCAACAGTGTCCAGAGCGCTCGTATATCGCCCACACTTTTTGGACGCAAAGATCTTAAGTCCGACAATAACCGAGAGATAAACGAGCCTCTCCACGGCTGCTTTGGTTTTAATTAGTGACATATGTCATACACGCATCGACTGTGTGACTAACTTCAGAACCACGGAGAGCGCACAGTGCTGAACCAGCACGTTGGAGGCCTGTGATCCCCTCCCTCATGTTGGGGGGATTGCATGCTTGATTATGCACATGCATGCTTGATCAGATTAGAGCAAACACGTTCTGATCACATTAGTCATTTGGGGGTTGGGAAGGGACACAATTGCGTGTATTTATAGTTCAACATGCTGCAGTCCAACAAAGGTATGAAACATCCATTAGGTACAGTCTGGTGAGGATCGCAACAAGAAAATTTTGGCCTTAATACCAGTGAGAATACATACTATACCTTATATACATTGCTTGCTTCTATTCTATGCGCCTTATAATGCAGTGCGCCTTATGTATGAAAACAGTTTTAAAATAGACCATTGAAGGTGTGCCTTATCATCCGATATGCCTTATAGTGCGGTATATACTTTATACTTTATTCAGTCACGATTTTTTGGAGCCGATCACAGTCGACGATCAGTGAATTTCAAAATAACCGATCATCATTTCAATTATCAAGATAGGGCAATATTTCGTTTTAATTTTCTTTAAATAACTTGTTTATTTACTGTACATATTTGCATTCTGTAGTAACAGAAATATTTTTTCAATATTTATAAAATAAAGCATAAACGGTGTCATTTCACCCTTCAAAACATACAAAAATGACAAGAAGACATAATGCTATTTGGTGACATTGCGTGTACTGCACCATGTACCGTATTAAGCAAAGAACAGCATTGTTTTAAGGGATTAGAAAGATTTTTTTAAATGAATGAGGTCTTTAGAAAATGGATTTATTTACAGTACTTTATTATTATTATTGATGCTATAATGTTTATACTGGGTTTGAACATCAGAAACACCAACAAAAATTGAGCAGATCATGTTTTTTGTCATGTATAGGCCACACTGGACCAAAGCTACTGGTTGTAACATCAAATATTCAGATGTTAAAGGAGGTTTTTTTAAATGTTTGCTTTTATTTAAAACTTTTTTTGACATTGCCTGGTAACAGAAACATCATGGCTTCAAAACAGAACATACCTAAACATTAAGAAATAAGAGACGCAACAAAATATTTTCAACATAACACAGACACACTCGAGTTGTTAGAATACTAAATCAACACAACAGTAACACACCTGATTGTGCTTACTAGTGGAAAGTGTTGCTTTGTGGCGAATAAAAGTAACAGTTAAAAAAAAATAAGACCACTTTGGTTGTGTCCCTTTGTTTGCCCCACCCCGGATGGCTGTTAAAAAAAAAAACGATAGATAAGTTGCAAATCTCATGTAATCAAAATGCTGCAAACTCCACCCACAATATTTTCTTATTCACTACCACTGACGGTTATAGACGTCAAAGATCCATTTTTACTAGGCTGGCAGTGAATAAGTTAACTCACTCGCTGCCATTGACAGGTATACGAGTCGAAAATCCATTTCATCTGGGCTGCCAGTGAATGTGTTAAGTTTATTGTTATCAGATTTAGTACACTGTCAATCCAAATTAAGCTTTTTTTTAAAAAAAAAAATAATTTCCTGATGTATGCAGCGAATCTAATCTGAAATCTAAAAACAATTGTGTGTACAATGAGTGAATATTTTTTTGTCATTCTGCATAAATTCAGGAAATACACGGAATTGGAAACCTACTGATTCCTCTCGGGTTACAACATTTCCACGAAGAGCATAGATGTTTTTCAATTACCACAAGGAAAATTAGGATTCAGTGTCGGCTGCGTCATACACAAGAGGCATTTCTCAATAGGACATTCATCATGATCGGTAATCAATAATTTGTACATGAGACTCATAATACAAAATGACCCTACCCTGTCAGGAGGTATGCTGGTATAGAGAGTTGTAAATTTGCTCTCACCGCAGTCAATAGTGTAATCCCCTTCTAAGACCTTTGCTATCAATCACTGGCCACGCCCACTTGAATGAAGACGCTATGTGGAGAATGTAAGTGGCGCTGCCCTGGCCCCCACATCATTTCTTCATTCCTGCCCCGCTCCACCAAAAACATGCATTTATTTATTTATTTTTTTATCATCTCCGGCTAGAACCGTCCTCCCCGGTATCGATGCTTTCCGACGTTGCTGGCGGAGGAACGATGAGCAGTCTCCGATCAATTGCAATCACAGATCGGTGGTGTAGCGTGTGGAAAAGAGAGAGAGAGGAAATCAGTAAAAAGAGGCAGGCCCGGGAGACCTGAATAATGACCACCTACCTTGCAAACCCACTGACTTGTTTCTCTGTAATCTCGAGTTCATCGGAACTGTATTGAAGTATGTTAGTCATAATTCAGGGAATCCGTGGCGCTGTCTGTCGGGGGTGCTCCCCAGAGCTGATGCATATTGTGCGGCAGGAAAGAAAAAACACACAAAGGTGAGAGCGGAATCAAAGACAAAGTGAGGGTGGTGTCTCCTGAGGCGCATAGTCAAAATAAGAAGAGGAATATTTCTTACGTAGGCTGAATTCAGATGGCGAGAAGAGTGAGCACGTCGCTGTGATTGTCATTCGTTTGTCTCGTTCGCAGAAGTGTGCAAAAACGATAAGATGTGAGTTTAATACAAATTGGATTATGCAAATACACTTCAGCCGATTTGGGTCCACTCGAAGTGGAATACTTATTTTTGACTGGCAAACTCATTTGGAAATGATTTTCAAGTATGTTCAAACTTATTCCCACGTGAGTTTGAACACATTTTCAAATGCGTTTGAATCTATTTTACCCTATGGCCAAACGTTTTTCAAAATAACAGTACATTCAAGCATTTTAAAATATGTTTACATGTGCTTGTTCTAGTTCTAGCATACTTGTAAATACATGCAAATGTACTTACAGGTTATGCTAACATGATATCATTTGTTCCCATGATCCACGGGCTATTTGAAAATATGTTTGAACATATTTTCATGTATATTCGAACTTATTTGAAAAAGCAGTTACAAATACTTGCAAATACGATCAAAAGTACTTGCAAATACATCTTAATGTAAACGCTATAAAAATATAGCATTTGTTTCCGTAATGCCACAGTCTATTTAAAAAAAAAAAGTATTTTCAAATATCTTCAAACTACTTCCATATGCATTCACATATAATTTCAAATATGTCCGAATGTACATGCTAAATGCTATAAATATAGCAATCGTTCCCATAATACCACTGTCTACTTCAAAATACATACAACGTATTTGAAAACATGTAGTGATCTACTCATAAATACCTAATCAATTGCGATTACCTCTGCACATATATGTGAATACATCTTAATGCACTTATAGGCTAAATGCTATAAAAATATAGCGTTTGTCAAGAACGTGTGTTTTCTAAAACATTTTAGCCGAACAGAACAAGAAGCTGTGGGATAAACAAACTAATGAAGCCCTCCACAATTTGATAAACGCGGCTGGAGGTCTTCACTTGATTGAGTTCCTTTCCAGCTAAGAAGGGTTAACAGCCAAAGCCATTAGTGCCGTTAAAGCATCCTGACCTCAACGTTCGGAGAGGCCAACGCACTTTGGGCTTTGGTGGCTGAATTAATTCCCGTCGACGCTTCAGGTCAATTGAATTATGGAGCAAATTTGGCGGGTCATTAGTTCTACTACAGCACATGTGATTAGTCAGGTAAAGACAATTACCTGCTGGACCACATTCGTTCTACCGTCCTACTTTCTTTGACAAAAAATGTCAAGAAAAGCATACGCGAGCTATTAAAAAAAGTCTACACACCCCTCTTCAAATGGGAAGTTTTAGTCACCATTATGAGGCATATATCTTGTACTAGCCAAGAATTTATTTTATTTTGTTGAGAAGATGTCAAAATAAAAAAAAAAAACTGAAGTGGTTGCATAAGTGTGCACACCCTCTTTCAAGTGATGTGTTCAGAATTAACGCAATCATATTCAAAATTGTGTTTGATGAAAGTTGGCACAAACAGCCACTATTTAAAGTGCCTCTTCGTCACCCTTAATAAATTTCAGCTGTTTATAATTAATTTATTTTAATCTATGACATCAGTTCCAAACTAAGAATATCCCAATGATGCTCCTCTGTACCTCTGGTATTCATTTGGGGATAAGAAATGTTACATACCTTTCAGATTTCAAAAAGTTCAACATTGGACTCGTCAGACCACAGTACATTTTCCCAACGTGTGAGATTTTGGTGTGGTTTGATGAAATCAAGATTTAACTTCTTACACTTAAGTCTTTGGTGTTAATTTTTCAGAATGCTAATAATAAAGACCTAACTGTGTCTTTGTCAACACCACGTCGAAATTTACCGGTATAGAAAATGGATGGATAGCATCCCTCTGTGTTGTACCGATGCGCCTTATGTAATCTTATCTTCCACTATCTTTACAGTCCTTTCCGATATGCAACAGGGTCGCTCGACCCACCTCCGCTAGATCCGCATTCCCAGCACAACCTCCGTATTGATTTTTGCATCCAACGGGAGGGATTATGCAAAGATCCTAAGATGGATAACCCTTGGGACACATTCGCACTAACTCACTCCTCCACATGCCATCCTCGGCCGTTAGCATAGCGCGTTCACTTTCTGCCTACCAGCTGTTGCGGCGCAATCAATACCACGGTCATGTTTCACAACTCCAGTCGTTCCCTCGATGCCAGGAGCTTGTTGTGGGAGATCCCCCTCAGGCCAGAGACGAAGAGCGGTGGCTGACAATGATTCGCTGATGAGCTTTTAGAAGAGTAGACGGCGACAACTTGTCATGGGAGGATGGCGTGCTGGTTTATTTGCTTTGCTGCGGGCTTTAAACACAGGGACAAGAGAAAAGCCATCATCAAGCCTCGCAAACTCTCTTTGTCAATGTGCCTATTTGCTGTGATCGCCGCAGTCTTTGTGTGAGAGCAATGCAGAGAGCCTGGCCAACAACAGTGTTGCGGGATGAAACACAAAAGGTTTGGCTCAGTTGCAGCTGTCTCACATTTGAACCATTGCGAGTCGAATTCCCGGCTCCTCCGCGGTTCTGTTGAAATATCATCGAGCAAGAGGTGAATGTCCTTAACATTTCTACCCCGCCGCCATATGGCGTCATTACCTGAATAGGTGAATTAAGCCGCACTCTAAAGGCTGTTTGAGCTGCTATATAAATGCGGCGCATTTACCATGACCTGACTGGAGTCGCTTGAATGCCAGCTGCGCTGACAGTCTGACTGTGTTGGATCTGCTCTCTCACCTATCAGAGCAATAAACATATATATAATAATTTCCTCGCCCACATGAGCAGTATCTGGGGCCCTCTACCAGAGGCCTGGAAGCTTCAGGGTTCTGCACAGGATCTTAGCTATTCCGAGGCTTGCAGTTTTCTGCACGGAGATGTAAGATGTTCTTCCTGGAATCTGCAGAGCAACCTGCCGCTCCGGAGCCAAATATCGCTCTTTAGCGCCGCCCTAGGGGCTTCCTGGAGCTTTTTCATAATTCTGTAAAAATAAAAAATAGGAATATATTATTTGTTTTCTGGTTTACATGCCACAAACATTATTAACATTTTCCAATGCTGTAAAAATGAGGAGAATAAATATTATATTTCAACAATTATATCAATAGAGATTTGCGTGAGTGCCACACAGCTCAGGGTCTGTGCAAACAGATGAGGTCATACAACGCTTCAACGCTAATCCACATTTGTTTTGAGTTGCATTGAGCAGCGTTTAGAACAACACTCTTTACATCACTTTTCACACAGAGCACAGTGCTTCTCAATTATATTTTGCAAAGGCCTCCCTGGGAAGAAAATAAGATTATTATCTACAAAAATGGTATAAGTATAGCTAATCCTGTATACTTTTTTTACATAAACAAAGGAAAGAAGTAATAAAAATACAAATTTAGCACATTTTTTACACCCTTTATATGGGTTACAACTTAGTCTAAAAAATGTTGACAATTCCTATTTTATTGCAATTACACACACACACACACATATATATATATATATATATATATATATATATATATATATATATATATATATATATATATATATATATATTTATATATATATATATATATATATATATATATATATATTTATATATATATATATATATATATATATATATATATATATATATATATATATATATATATATATATATATATATATATTCGTGGATACTTGTTAATGGAGTCAAACAAATTTGCCAGTCAAAAACTGTCAGCGCCACGCTTCCATGACAACGAATCTCACTCTAAATTAGCCAGGATATTAATCAGGTTTTTTTAATTTTGTTATTTTCACGTATTACATCAAAAAAACTGCCTTGAGTGACAGTGAATCTGTACATTGCAATATAAACGTGTCAGCTGAACAGTGGGTTGATATTCCTGCGGCTGAACAGATGCTCTCTAAATCCGGTCTGAGAGCTCTGACTTAATGAGTGGTCAATTTGCTTCGTTTACACCAGATGCTGCCAGGGACTGTCACCTATTAAAGCCCTTTATGCTGTCACGTGTGTGTGGGGGTACAAAGGTAACGTCACGACAATATTCATTATCTCTTCACTGGGAACACCTGATGATTTCCTCTCTTGCATGTTGATAGTACCAGCACAGCAGTTGTATGTGCTAGCACAGTGACAAAGTGCTGCGTCATGACCCGTTGTGGAGGAAACGAGCTGGATGGTGACAAGCTGTTATCAGGGATGGAGGGGGGCTGCTTATCTGTGTCTGCTTGATGGAAGGTGCTGGCTCTCCTTTGGCGACACGCAGAAACAATATGGACGCTGGTGATTGAGTATGTGAAAGTGTGTGTGTGATGGTGTAAGGACTTCCAGATCTTTTGTACTTTTGTTGAGACTGAAGCACGCCCACTTTAGAGTGCCTCGTTGTCAATGCATGCAAAAGCTGAGGAGGCTATTGAAGACACGCAAAAAGGAAAAAGCATCTATATTTCCAGATGGCAGTGGAGGAATTTGACATCTGAGCAGAGGTGTGGTTTCACTGCATTCTGCTGATGGCCTCGTTTTACAAATTTGGTAACACATTTTAATTATTCGAATTTGGTTTACACATTTTTCCCTGAGGTGTGTCGAATTTACAAGACATTTATTTACATTAATTACACTATGTATATATATATATATATATATATATATATATATATATATATATATATATATATATAGAAAGAGAAAAAAATCCAATTGTTACATTTTTAACTCCAAGGAATTCATGTGCACACACCCACATACACACACTTATGATCATAAACTGAAAAATAGTGAATGTATTAAAGGTCTACAGCAAAAAAAAAAAAAATCACCACAACTTAACACTTTCAAATTATGGGACACTCACTTTTTCATGGACATCCATAACCCCCAATTTTGTAAGTGCTTTTGTCAGATTCCTTATTATCTTTTTTTGTTGAAAATGCTAAATAAAACCTATTTTATGACAGCGCCATAACATCTTTGCTACCTCTCTTGTGTCTATTACATTAAGAATCTCATCTACCATAAATGTTTTTTATACATCAGTGATCTTCAACAGGGTAATAGTTTTTTTTTTTTTCCCTGAGATTCTGCAGACGAGAAAATATCCATCCATCCATTTTCTAGCACCACTTATCCTCACTAGGATCCTCTCTAGGGCACCGGGAGAACATGCAAACTGCATTCAATTGTTTTCACCTGCAAAGGCAAGAATCTGGACAACTTTTAGACTTAACATGCATTTTTTTTTCCCCAGCGGCATCTGATTTTCAAGCTGAAAGCGCGGTGCACTAATGTAGTATTGATTTCTTAATTTTCCCCTATTTTCCCTAGCTTCAATTGAAAAAATATCTTCCGAGCCCGCTAGTGACATCATATCTTACTGTCGTTTATAAATTTGAAATAATCATACAGCGGCTCGGCTTTGTCGTTGTTTACAGTATATGTGTGTGAGCTGTACGCGTGTTCATTCGGGACCATCTGTCACCATCTATCCTTCTGGCCAACAACCCGAAAAACCTGCCCGCCCCCAACCCCGATTACCGCATAAATGTTTTAACGTGTGGGAAAAAAAAAAAAAAAACTACGAGTGTGAATAAGTGAGAAGGAGTGAACATTAGATTGTGCTTCAAGGTGAGTGGGTGTTGTATATTCAGCGCAGTAATTGTAAAAGCTTGATGAGGATGAGAGGGCAAACGCACTAAGCAAGGAATATATGGAAAGATTTCAGCCTCTGCAAAACGCACACGCACTCACATGCACACACACGTTTGCGTACAAAGTGGATTTTGGAATAATGCCTTGTTTTTTGTCTACTGGCCTAGATTCATAAGGCATCTGTGCCGCACAATCATTTCCCACTCTATCCCTATCCGTTGTTATCGCCCCGCTCTTTCGCTCACTCATTCGTGAATACTCACACACGCACACTCTCGAGCACAGACGCACACTTGTCATGTCCAGACTTTCTCCCTTTCCTTCTTACTATCCATCCTTCACTCTTCACATCGGCGCGCTAAGATCGGGTTGTAAATATTTTAGCTACGCATCTGCACTTTCATAAACAGTATCTCTATTCTGGATGTGTGTGTGTGTGCAAGTGTGTCTTGGCACAGTTTAGTGAAGAAGTGTCGGGGCGCCCTACTGACGCATCTGTTTGCATTTTAATGTGTGACACAGCCTTCAGAAATTGGATGTCTGCCTTAATTACAACAGCACAAAATCATCTAAATATTATATGTGTTGTTAATAACTAATCAAAGTCACACCACAAAAGCTTCCACTTGATCCAAATAGGCGTTGTGCACAATACTATATATGGCTAATATTTATGGAGGCACGGAGCTGCCAAAGTGGAGTAAATGTTAATTTTGATGTGTTTAAGTTTGTTTAAACGTGTGTAAATTGGAATTTATAAATATGTTTGAACATACTTGCATATAAGTTCAAACACACTTTCAAATACTTCACTAATACTTCCGGATTTACTCGCTAATACATTTGAATGCAATTGTAAGCTAAATGCTAAAAACATAGCATTGCATTTTTTTTTTTTTTGTATGTTTGCACATATTTTCAAGTGTGTTAGAACATACTAAAAGTTTGAACACATTTATAAAGATGTTCAAACGGTGAATATTTGTCTGAATGTATTTATAAGCTAAATGCTACAAACATAGCATTACATGTTTTTCCGCATATTGCTATACCATATTTATACCGAATGCAATGTTTTGAACATTTTTGCCTGCCTGTTTGCATATTTGCAAGTAAGTGTCTTTGACTGTACTATAAGTCTTAACCGTAACTTGAATGTCTTACTGTTCTTCCAAATAAGTTCAAATGTACTTAAAAATACTTCCAAATGTACATGTGGGCTAAATGTGAATGAACATGTGCGCTGCATTTGGCCGACAAACTAGTACATAAACATTATTTATTCGTAATTTTTTTATGATTACGTTTGGCATTTTTCCTATATCTCTTGTTATGCATCTGTATCATTCAATATCCAATGGCATCATTTTAGAATTAAGCCTCCAAATATTTTTGTTGTATTTTCAAGTAGGTTGAACAAACTTATTTAATCCTTGTCCAGTATTATGATCGTTTTTCTGTCCTTTTCTTCCACATCATTTTTGCAGTATTTTAGCCAAGGAATGATGCAATTGTGGTAGTGTGACACCTCAGTGGTTGTGCCATGTTGATCTTTGACTTTGTATTGTCACTATCTGGGTGAAGTTTCAGCTTCCTGATGTCTTTTTTCAGATGCTTTCATTTGATGTGCAATACTTTTTTATGTAAAGAAAAAAAACACTGCAGAACGTACATTCGGGTTTTGAAAATTTGAACCCTCTGCCTTTCTATTGGTTGTATGATGACTGTTTGCACCATAAAGTCAGATTTCCCAAAATAGCACTTTGGATTTTAATGCCAAGTCTTGTTTTGCGTATCTTCTAAAGCCATCACAGTTGCCTCCAAACAAAGCTTGCAGCAAGTGGCTGGCAAATTCTAAATTCTTAGAAACCCTTGTCAATTCTGAGAAATGCTCTCCTGGACATTCAGAGATTAGATACTTGGTCTCATTCATCTGACATTAATTCTTTCTGTCCATCTGTCCTTCCTGAGCGTATATCTGCTTTGCGGTGCTTTCAAGTCAAATGCGTTTTGCCACTTGAAGCTAACAGACCAGAGGGGACAGTTTGGAGAGATGCGTAAGGGCACTGTGATTGAAATGCATTGTGGGACGCATGCCTGAACACATCATGTGATTAAAAATTGAATTGCCACACCGCGAGCGGACAGATCGAACCTCGGAGGGTAAAATAGGGTGGATTACTGTTCACAAACGTTCAGTGAAATTTTATCACGTCACCTTTAACGTGCTGCTTATCCAGTTCTGCCATGCATTCTTAAAATTATTAAATGGAGTTTATTGAATGTTTTTTTTTCAATGCTCTGGGTCAAGCCTGCAGAGAAAAAGTCAAATTGAATTTAATGTTGAAAGCTCCTGGCTACAACAAATTGATAGAAAAAAATGCATCGTCTATCTCTAGTCTTGGTTGATAATGATATTTATTGCGCTTTTGTGCAAGAATGGCTTGGAATTTTCTTCCTTTTTTTTAAAAAATAAATACCACAAATGTATGGTCTTCAAGAGTTCTTCAAAAGCAGTCGCTCAGTTTGTCCTGGCCAAACCATCTCACACGTGCCAGACCCAAAACATGCCCACTCGTGGGCGGTTTAAATTCCGCAAGCACTTAATCCACAAGCCCGGTGACAAAATCTTACACGAGTTGGGGCGTTACTTTGAAAGTGAATTTATAATTAAAATAACTTGTGAAAATAAATAATGCAACCGACCTACTAAAACATTGAACATTATTATCTTAGCGAAGTTACAGGAGTATTCATAGGCATTATATTTTCGTAATTTTAGACTTAAATGCATTTATTAGCTTTTTCTTCCTTTGATATATTATCATATCATTACTTTAAACAATATTAGTTTTCACAATTTTGTTTTTTTAAGACATGGCCCTTTGTAGAAATGATTTATGACCTGAAGCTACTAGAGCCAACTGAGAGGGCCGACTTGTTATTTTTATATTTTCACCCGCTCTTGCATAGTCAGGATTTCATACAGTAAAATAATAATTTCATGTTTTTGATACTCCTAGCTACTTGCATTTAGCATTTTCATATTACTGGTAATTTTTTATTTTGCCAAAACCATTTAGATTTGAAATGTAGATTTAAAAGGTAGAATTAAGGTTAGAATATGGCTTTAGACAAGCATTTATATTTGCAATTTCTACTTACAATTACAATTAATTGATTTTTAGATTCTAGATTTAAAACTATTAAATATTTCATAAAGTCTGTAAACTGAAAAATGTTGTTAAAAAATATTAAGCTAATTTTATCCAAATGTTTTCTGCTTGCGAGCAACAGGAAATGATGTCTGGAGCATCAAGATGTAATGCTTTTCAAAAAAAAAAAAAACTAAGATGAAAAATAGCGCCACCAGTGCCCACTTGGATCTACCAGATCATTGGTGCTCCTTTTGTTATTTTCTTTGCAAATAAAATGTCTCAAATGTTAATTTTGTTATGATTGTGATAAATGTAAGTTGTATCTTGGAAATGGTTGAATTTAGTACTTCCTGTTTAGTATGCCCCCCACTGGCCAGGTATGGCTACAGCATTTGCTTGGGTCAAGGTTAAAAGCAAGATGGCCGCTTCAGTTCTGTGTGAGTGAACAATGAGCTTGACATGCACGATTTTTTTTTTCAAGCCTATCCACCAGCCATAACCTGATCTCCTTGCCTGAACAAAAATGGTGAGTGAATGCAACCGACTATTTAAGCGTTATTTTTTTAAAGCGATCCCAAGTGTTGAGAACGTGGTCATTGTTTTTCCACAACTGTTTTTGTCATGACCTTTCCGGAGGTAAAAAAGCTCATTAGGCCTGAAGGATTATCGCAGCAAGAGAGTATGATTGTGTTTGCATATGTTCATGAGAAATACTGCTGGCCGCGGCTTGTCGTCCTCATTATGTACCATGTTTTTCCCTGCATGCATTGCGCCGCCGCTGCGGCCCAATCTACCAAGCGCGTACGGCTGCGTGCGTGTCGGCTGTTTATATGATGCTCGCTGAGAGGTTCCCTTGTAGGTCAGACTCGTGATTCAGCAGACTAATTTGAGAAGAAACTCACGCATGAATGCACAAGGCAAGCGCGCATTCAGGTGAATTTGCTTTCACTTGCCCATGTCGGGGTCATCATCTTTTCGCGTTTTCGCCCTCGCCTTCTGTCTGATTCACCTGTCTGTAGGTGGCCGCCAAAGTGGAGATAGACAATGAACCAGGGTAGTTACTTGGCTTTTTGTGGTGTTAAAAGAAAGCAGGGATGATGCATAAAAACTTTGTTGAAGCACCTTTGACAGGAATGATCACCTTCAGTCTTTTCATGTTGGAGTCCATTAGCGTAGCGCAGTGCTTCTCAATTATACTTTGCAAAACCACCTCTTGGAAAGAGAAAACAGCAATATAAAAAACCTTCAACAACTGTTAATTACTTTTTTTTTTTTACAGCATTTATACAGGTTAAATGTTTGTCTAAGTCAGAGGTGTCAAACATATAGCCCGCGGGCCGGTTCTGGCCCGTAAATCGGTATAATCCGGCCCGCGAGATGAATATGCAAAGTATTAAAAATGAGCTGAATTGTTGTTTAATGTTTAATGATTATTAGTAATCTTAATGTTTTCCGATTAATAGTGATGTTGAGTTTTTACTATTATGGAAAGTAATTCCAAAAATATTAATAAATTTGAAGGTTTCCTCTAGTTTCCTCCATAAGGCTCACAAGCTGACACCCCCCTTCTTTATGACAGTTACTTTTCACATGGCAAAAAAAAATCCCCTGTTTGGGAAACACTTTCATAGCGTAACTTAATTCAGCAATATGTGCATCCTCTCCTGCTATGAATCTTTCAGAGGAGGGGTCATCTCTTGTGCACAGCCCTCCCCGGGTCAGTCTGCAATTCCTAAGCGTTCATAAGTCATTCCACTTGGACAAAAGGTACAGTTCAAGAAAATAACCCCAAAACTCGCTGTAGGCCAGTCGTGCATCACTGTCTGTACTGTGCTCGTCTGGTGATGCATTGTGTTTTGAAACCCATCAAGGCCTGGCTGAATATTTTCCACAAAGCCTGAAAATGTGTTATGAATTAGTTTTTCAACCCAAACATCTTTAGTATCTCTTGTCACGTGTGCTTGAATCTGTGCCAAGTGACTCCTTAAACTGCTTGCCAGAAAACCACAGGGAACGTATTAGAGCTGTGCAATATGTGAGCTTTTAATACATAAATCGATACCAAGTGCTTTTAGGTTTCTCACCTACTATATTTTAAACTATTCGTCCTTTTAACCAATGTGGCATAGTGTTACAAATTATGGAAATTCTTTTGATTTCTTTTTTTCTTTTCATGATATCATAAAAGAATCTATGGGGAAAAAAACACGAGCAAGCTGAAATTTCCAGCAGATGATTGAAACATGTAAAATTTCAAAATGCATCAATTCTCACATTTCTATGTCATTGCAGCTGGACGTGAGAGATTTTTGTTTGCAAAAGTGGTCATTGTCCAAATTTGGGACCATTCAAAACCATTATAATTTCAATTTTTGAGGAGAATTTTAATAGAATTCATGACATTGATTTTCTTGCGATTTTTGCAACATTCCATTGAGCGAAGGTCAAACTGCGTCAGCAAACAGAAATTTCTTTGTTGACTTGTGTTTCACCTCAGTGTCATCACCAGCTAGCGTCATCAACATTCACCAGCTACAAAGAAAGACCAAACATTTTTCCATTTTTTTGAGGGTGTTAATATTCAAAGTTGAGCGTGTTTTCATCTCATATTTTAGGCTCATCTATACAGTACGTATTCTTCAAATGTTTTAAATGTTAGATGGAAGACTGGTCTAAAAATTGCTGGTACCAAATTAGTTGATCAGCAAAAGGATGACACTTTCTTTTCATCCAAGAAAGGTCAAGGTTGAACGAAATCCTGATGGAAAGTAGACAATCTTCAAAATATCCTTTGAAAATCCTTTGTTGTGGTTGAACCGACAGAAGAAATCAAGAGAAACACCCTTTCAAGCATCGATATGGCGTTTGTTAAAAGTTGTATAGTTTTTCTTTATTTTAGTTTTGCTTTATATGACAGCTGAGAACTATAAAATCTCAGTTTAAAAAATTCTCCGTACAGCTTGGAAAAATCTATGCTCGTAAATTAGAGCAACTTGGAAGTCAACCAATGTTACAGACCTCTAGTGTGTTGACTTTGGATGTTTTTCTGTAGTTTAACCATTTTTTTTTTCCTCACTTATCTACAGTTATAAGCCTTGCTGGCATGCTTTGCCCA
The DNA here is from genome assembly GCF_059441005.1 of Hippichthys cyanospilos. NCBI lineage: Eukaryota > Metazoa > Chordata > Actinopteri > Syngnathiformes > Syngnathidae > Hippichthys > Hippichthys cyanospilos. The sequence continues at coordinate 11,992,337 of NC_142384.1, forward strand.
GCGGTACTAAGCATGCGTGCGCCTGGTTGCACGGAGATATAAAGACAGATGGGTAGGTGATAGAGATGGATGCCATTCATTAGATGCTCGTTTGGGTTTCGAGTGCTTCCCAATTCTTCCTTTCTGACAGCGCCCCAACTCAAAGGTGAACTCTGCCGCCGTCTTTGAGGCGGTAAAATTCTCACTCTGCACAATGATGAGTCAGTGTCTTATTCAGACTTGATCCAGCCTTAAGCGCTGTTATCTAACCAACAGTGACACATTCAGCAGATGTGGGCTCAATGGGGACACCTGCCAGAATCTCACCTGCTTGCTTCACGCTCTTAAAGCCACGCCGCTTTAGTCGCTCCATGTTTTACCCTACGGGGTCTTTTAAATTATTTAAGGACGTTTGGTGGTTTTGCTTCGCTAAGCTTTCCGCGAGTTACCTGTTGAGCTGGTGGACAACTTTACTTTGGCTACCATCGTATAAGTATTTTTTTTTTTCATATTACCTCATTCACTGCCAAAGGGGGCTATAGACGTCAAACATCTATTTTTACTGAGCTGGCAGTGAATGATTTAATTTGTTTTTCTTGTCACTATAGCTCACTGGCATATATTGAATAAAATGCATTGCTTGCAGTAAGTAACGGATAGTGTGTGATTTCGCAGGAAAAAAACTGATTCATTCATTGCCAATAACTGCTAAAGACGTCAAAGATCCATTTTTACTTTACCCAGCATTTTTGGAGCATGTTACAAGTAAGAAATTACAAATGAGTGAAAATTTGCAAAAAAAAACAAAAAAACAACAACAAACATCAGATAGAACCTTACAAAATACCTAACCTTACAGGATACACAGTATTTCATACATCTTGTATTTTGTAAGGTATTCAGTTGAAAGGATTTGCAAATCTCCGTTTTTATGTACATTTTACACAAGGTCCCAGTTTTGGAGCATATTTTTTTTTCATGTCAACTCAGTATAATATTACAATAGATTACCAAAGGATTTAAAAGTTTTGTGTTGTCTTTTGGCCCATTTTTTTTTTTTTTAACTTAACACAGCTCACTTCACAAGCAGCAGTTTGGCATAGTGAACAAATCTCCTAATAAGAGGGTTCAAGCTGTTTAATGCCGCCCCCAGTTAAAGTTTATTGTCAAACTAAACATTAAACTAAGAGAATTACAAGTTGTGTATTTAACACAAGCACATAACATTGCTTTAAAGTCCACTGGGTTAATTCTAAGACATAATGGAGAAACATCATAGATGCGTTTCCGACTACCCTGTATTTGGCAGTGAGATAACACTTTGAGCAACATATTTTAACACAGATGGTGCAGCAGCACATGTAGACAGAAATCTAAAGATACTCACTGTATTTTTTTTTTTGGAGTGTGGTTTGCTACAGAACTGTTCAAAGGGAGGCAAGCATTTGAATTGTATGTTTTTTGCTTTAGTCCGGTCTACAGTTGTATCATGTGACTATTCTGAGTAGATGAAAGCAAGCCTACACTTACAAGAAAAAGTAGGACATATGTTATTGGACAAAATTCATATATATTTATAGTTGTGTCTCAAAATTCCATTCTGTTCATTTGCAATACAAAGTCTCGTGTGAATAATTTTATCTTCGATCGCTCTCTCGCCAAATGACACAATTACATACAACTTGCATATCTCGGGCATCCTGCTATTGTGCTGGGCTAATTACAAATATGCTCTCATGCTAAGATGCAGATGGAGAGGTCAGGCCTTTCTCACGCTCAATATGTATTCTTTCTTCCCCCCGCCTGTAATTAAAAATATGAATGTGGCACATGGTAATTATGAGCAAGCACTCAAGACCATCCACTCATCAGCTGCAGTATCAGATTAGAACATTTAATGAGATCTGATGGAGTACAACTGAAATGAGCTCAAATTAGTTAGTCATAAAAGAATCATTTCCAATGCAGTTGCTTCTACTGAATTATAGTAATTGTGATAGTAGACCTAAAATTGGACTCAATTCTTATTCAACTTATTCAATATTACCGCTAATCACGATACTAGCTAGTGGGCTCGCACAAAACATATTATTGTAAAGACTTTTTCTCTTTTCGAATTCATCGCTTAGCCGCACAGTGACACAGTCCCCAAACACGTCTGCCTCTACTGAATTTAAAAATAGCTTTGTGTTGGAGCACATTTTCATAATATTCACTGACTTGAAGAAACAAAGAACAAACTAAATAATACACGATTTCTTTCACAGTAATTGCATAAATCACAACATGTCAGAAAAGTGTTTCCCGAAGAATAGCCTGGCCTTTGAAATGTACTGCCTGAACCAAGTTGGAAGTCATAATTAAACCAGATTGTTTATTCAATTACAAGTTTAAAAAAAAACAACTAAAAATACAATTGTTCACAAAACATAGCAAAAGGATGATAAAATCCATCATTTTTCCAGAGATTGATACTCGGCATGGTCACCCGCTCGGCCGATGGAAACCATTTTAATTCCGTTGTTGAAACCATTACCTTATGGATGAAAAGATATCATCAACCGACCGATTGATGAATAAATGAATCTCCAAAAACGGAAATGCTTAACTCATTCAATCCCAAAAACACATTTTTATTTTTTTTTAAGAGTCCAGACATTCAATTCTACTTACTAATATATTTTATATTTTACCAAGTAATAAAGATAGTTTAAGCATATAGGTGATCGATTACTTTAATACCTATAGTATCGGATAAACATTAGCACTTAAGTGCCAAAAATAATCAATTACATTTTTAGATCCCCCCCTACTTTGGCTCTCTCGTGCCGAAGGTAATTGATGACTTTAGTAGTTAATTCGCTACAGTAATCAATTGTTTTAGTTTTTAATTCCTAATGTAATCGATTAATTTGGTATTTACTTAACTAAGGTAATTGAATACCTTTGTTTTTAATTACCCAAAGCAATTGATTACTTTAGTGCTTAATTACTTCAAGTAATGGAATAATTTAGTATAGTACTTTTTTACTTAAAGTAATGGATTACCATGGTACTGAATTACAGTAAGTAATGATTTCTATTAATATCAGCCATCTTCAGACAAAACACTTTGAAAAAAAAATGGAAAAAATCTAAATAATCACCTGGAATTGAATATTTTGACTTCCCAAAAAATAATAAACAAATGTCATGATATTGACTGTGAAAATACTATGTGATGCAAACGTGTTTGTTAGGTATCTCAGTTCTTAAGTCAGTTCCCAGCCATGCTTGTTTTACTTTCTAGTTAAAAGCCCCAAACAAACCTTGTTCACGTTTTGACAAATACTTTGACTGATCTGCTTTCAATCCATTTCCGTGTTTTGACAGCTGCTCATTTTAATGCGGCGATGACAGTGAGCTTGAGCGACGGAGACAAAACTCGTATGAGCCAGCGAGATTCGGAAGCGCTCATTGTGAATAGCAACACAGGTGTCACCGCGTAAAACCTGACAATAATAACAAACAGCCTCAAAGCCTCCTGGGAATCCACGTAGCTTGTAGCAGTGACAGTGGCGGGTCACGGAAGTTCTCGATTTTTATGTGGCCTCGTAAAGATGAGCCCATCTTAGGCCTGTCCTTCACCGTCGTGAAAACGATTTAAAACGGTGATATCACGCCAGATACCACTAATAACGACAACTATTACAACAGAGATGATGTCATGTCACGGCATTTGTAATATATCCGTATTTTGTACAATAAATTAGCACACAGTTGTTTTTAATTGTGCAGACCAATCTTGCAATGAAAACACTTTGTGTGACTGTTCAAGAGACTTTTTTTTCTTTTTCAGCCAACGCAGTGCAAAACTTTTATGGCTGAAGCAAACAGACAAAAACAAAGTGCTGTGCCATCTGTGTGTGTTTGATCAAAGTTTAGAACGATATTTTTTATCTCTAGGTGTATTGTATTCGGAAATTCCAGAAGATAGAGCGTGCAACATCAGGTGTTTTATTTCTAGCTCATCTACCGAAAAATGCACTGGTGACAAAGCGCATCCGTAAAATATGAAGTTTTGCAAAGGATTTATTGTTCACAAGTTGGCAACATTACTAATTAATTTGTTCCTGATTTGAAAAAGTATTGTTTTCCTCATGGCATTCAAAAACATTAAATCAATTATTATAAATTTTTAACTTATTCAATCTCAATGATGACTAAAGACTTCAAAGATTCATTTTCTTTTTGACTGGTAGTAATTATCTTGTCATATAACAATACATCCAAAAATCTATCATCACCCAGTAAAAATGTAATAAATGTACGTATTTAGTCAACAATGGCAGTGAATGTGTTTATTGGACTGGCAATGAATTTTCAGTGGTTTTGTTTTTGGAAAAGGCACGGGATTTTGAGCGTTTTCACTCATCTTTCAAGGCTATGTCTATGCAAACTTGTCTGGTACCATATAAAAGATTAGATTCTATTCATCAATCACAAGAAAAAAAAAAGAGTATGTTTCTACGTTATTCTGTTATTTAATTATCACTGTTTGAAAATAGGTGTTGTATTTTTAGGATTATAAACCTCAACTTTTTTCTCATGAGTTGAGCCTTGCAGCTCCTCTGCAGGTTTTATTTCTTTCTCTTCTTCTTTTTTTGTGTGTTTTTTTTGTTTTGTTTTTTTCTTTTTGCTAGTTACCAAGAGACAAACCACCGGTATAGCAAATGTGTGTATCTGTTCAAGATGTCAATTTATGAAACAATTATGAAATACAACTGAAAAGATTTGACTCAATGACTGTGCTGAGAAAGCCTTTTAAAAATGTGTTAAAAATATAAAAAATATGTATAGATTGAATAAGTTATTTTATAAAATGATGCTGATTTATATATAAAATATATATGATATTGCTGGCCTTCAAAAAATGCAGGAGTTATTAGTCTACTAATTAATAAACCCTGTTAAAATATCATGAAACAGACCAACAAATGTGTATACTTGTAGGTAGGTGAAAAATAGGAAAGAGAAAAGTTTTGTTTTCTGTACTGATTAGAGCCAGAAGCTCAGCTTCAAAGCTTAATTCTTTAAACAATGAGGAGGCCTCACTAAAATCAGGTTGTCGATTGGCATGGCAATATGCAAGGTGAAATATTTTACAAATGGAAATACTTTAATAATTATACCAACAATACAGTCATTTGCAAAAATAAAACAAACAAAGTCCATCTATGCATGTCATCATAGAAAGGCGCATGCTGAGAGAATGAACTAAATGAAATTCACAAACAGCCTTCTGCAACAAATAAAAGACAGAGAATAACAATTATTGTCTGTTTCGACGTTGAAACGAGGGCAAGTGGCGGTCGTTTAACAACCTTGGTATTGTGAAACTGAATGGTTAATGACTGTAATTATGCCCACCCAAAAACATCCAGCTAGTGTTTCACTCAAACCTTCATCTGGCAGACATTAGACTTTCCAGTTGCCCTCGACTCACTCATCCAATCATAAATCACTCACGGACACCTTCACTGCCTCACGGACTGTTGGAGCTTGTACAATCTACATGGTGGCAATTCATTATTTCGAAGCATTGCCTTCTCTTGTGATTTAAAAAAAAAAAAAAAAAAAGCATACCTTTTGTACAGTAGTTGCAGTATGTGACTAGGTTGCTGGTTTAAGGAACAACTTTAATTAAAACGGTATTCAATTTAAGCTGGTGTTATTTGTTTTAAAATGCTAGAAAACTAAAACCAAAAGCACACTCTTGGTTCTCACTAATGATACACTGCAATTTACAATTCTATATGGCTATGTGACTAAAGTGTAGTGACAATGTTTTCTACTTTCTAATTTTTATGTTTTTGTGTATTCCTCCTCAAGAAATCATTGTAAAATGTCCCCTTTGTCTTTCTAAAATAAGCTGGAATGATATATAAGATCCTTCCACAGTACTTTACCTAAATTGACATTTAAAGCCCAATTATTAAGCATACGACTCATATAGAGGCATTCATAAATCTGATTTAGTAACAGGATTAGTACATTTTTCTTTTCAAATTAGCGACTAATAAATTGGAACATGAAGAAACTTACTGTGAACAACTCTTTATTGCCTTTATTTTGTTCAATTGTCCAGATTGTCATAGATGGCGCAATTTACCAGCAGATAAACCAGAAATTAAACAGTTGCAGCTGTAAAATCTGTCTTCTGAACTTGCTGAAGATAATACGCGTAGACATACAACTAAAATGTTCCAAAGTTTAATAAATCAGACACAAACTCTGTTTTAACACCTTTTTAAATGCTTTGCACTGTTAACGGGTGAAAAAGAAAAATTCACAAGGGTATATCATTGAAAAAAACGTTTAGATCTACTGACCCAGAGAAAAAACAAACATTTTAAGTAAGGCTCTTTACAATCCATTTTCTTCTTGATAACTTTGCTGTAGTTTGCAGTAAAATAGAACTACAGAGCGTTGTCCAATACACCTAGGTGTGAAAAGCAAAAAATAAACAAATTTATACAAGCGCACTTAATAAAGACTTGATTTGTTATCGTCCTCGGAGTAGCCTTAAAAAAACATTTCAAGACATGCACACCGTGTCCTGATCAGCCCGCCGCTGCGCCTCAGCACGTCACTTGTAACACGCGACGCATTATTTCGATACCACATTCAAACGCCCGTCAAATTTAACAGCCATCTCTTAACTTGAATGTGTCACTTGTAGACACAATCTTACCTTTGCATTTGCGCACAACCGCAAGCGAGTGTGTGTGTGTAAGAGCATATGTCAACCATATTGCAGTTAATTCTCCATGCTATTAAACAAAATTAGGTGTTTTTTGACGTCAGTCCCAGCGGAGCCCATTACATCGCGATTCAGCTAATGCAAATTGCACACCATATTTGAGAGTAATTGTAATGTCACAATTCACCAGAGGAAGCGTAACTCATATTATAAAGTGAACGCAATGAGCGCGCTGTAGGGAAAAAAAGCATCTTCGGCTATGGTATTCCACGTATAATTTCTTCTGCATAGCTGAGCTCAAAAAGTGGAATGAAGAATAGACGGGGGACCATCACCGTATTCTCGAATTCGATGATCTCTCAGGCAGAGAGTGTACATCGGGGAGACACTTTGAATCTGTCTCAATAGTCGGCTTTACAGCCAGTTTGTGTGTAAGATTCTGTTTTAGTGCTTGAGTGCGACTGCGGCTTATGTATGAGGGGCCGTTAGGGACAATTAAGGATTAGTTCTCATATGCACTGCTAAAACTCTCTCGTTCTTGCTATTGGAATGCTCTCATTTGAAATATTTTTGCTCATACCACTACTTTCAGCGATCTGTTAAACGCCACTGAATTGCTCTCATACGCACCCCGAGACACTCATAGTCACATCACTGAAACGCTCTCATACACATGGCCGGAACACTTTCCGATATATACTACTGAAATGCTCTCATTCACACTTGTATTTGCCATTTGTATACTATTATTCAATGAAAACCTCTCATGTAACCTAGTGAAACAATCATAAAACTTAAGACATTTTTTTTTCTCATGCTTACGACTGAAACACTCTTATATACACATTTTTTTCCACGCAAGCAACACATGATTGAAACAATTTCAAGCATATACTACTGAAATCCTCTCACTTTTTTTGTTTGTCATATAATTGTATACTGAAACCCTCCTACAAACTAGTGAAACACTCATAAAACGTTTGGCATTTTTCTTCTCATACATACTACTGAAACACTCTCGTTTACACTTTTTTTCCACTCAAATACACAACTGAAACACTCTCACACACTGCTGAAATGCACGTAAACGATATGTATTTCGCAGGTGCACTCCACTGAAAATCGTCTGATGCACACTACTGAAACATTCTCATACATACTATTGAAGCACTCTCATACACATTAGCAAAATGCTTTCCAACATACAACTAAAAAGCTCACATTTGTATTTTTCATTTGTGTACATGCCTTTAAGTGAAACACTCATAAACCCAAGTGAACCTCTCATTAACAAAATAAAATTTATGTTTTCTACACACTACTGAAATGCTCTAATATACAAGACTGAAACACATACAAACTGAAAACGCTTTTAAAGATACTATTGAACACAATTGAAACATTCAAAGGCATACAAACTACTATATGAACTACTTTATTCTGCAGATAAACATTACTGAAACACTCTCATACACATTTCTGAAACACTCTCATTTATTACTATACATTACCAAATTCCTGAAATGCTCTTATTCACACTGCTAAAATTATCTCTATACATTGTACTGAATTGCTCTCATACACACTGCTGAAATGATCTTTACATTGAACTGAATTGCTCTCATACACACTACTGAAATGATCTTTACATTGAACTGAATTGCTCTCATACACACTGCTGAAATGATCTTTACATTGAACTGAATTGCTCTTATGCACACCACCACTTTTCAGTTGTGGTTGTGAGTGTTAAGAAGTGTTGAGCGTGAATAGGAAGTAATTCTTTGTTATGAACAATTGCTCAAAGCAGTTTGGTATCTCTAGTACGGCATTCTGTACTTATGCTTCACACATACACACTCTCACGTACAATGCATCTCTCTACACATTTAACTTGCAAGAGGATAAAGGGATCAGTACAGTATTACTGCTGATAATAGGATGTCACAGTCTGCTCTTTTTGGGTCTTGCTAACTGATTTTTTGTGTATGCGCGTGAGTGTGTGCAAGTTATGGGGTGGGGGGTGAAAATGCTGCAGGGTGGGAGAGGAAGGCGCCATATGAGGAGAGGCAGAGGAGAATGTGGCTGTATGTCAGCTTCTCTGACAGCAATTTGCACAAATTATTCATAGATGGTCCGCATGCTTGAGGTGTGTTGTGACGGGCGTCATCTGGAATATCCTGAATGTATCCCATCACGCGCTGTATATAACGCCACTTAAATGAGGGCATCACTTACCTCTTTTAGTCTTCTGATGTGCCCCAGTCAGTAATTATTCTTGCCCCCAGGTTCTTTTTTTTTGCATATGACTGAAGCAGTGCACAACAGCTAAACGATAGCAAATTGACACCCCGCAGTTCTGACAAAAAAACAAACAAAAAAAACATATATTGTATTTAAAGGCTGTATCACATTTGATATTTCAGATGTAATCTGGATTTTGTTTTCATTTCTAGTTCCAACCTCTCAACTTGTCCAACCTGCGACCAACTTTATGGAAAATTCTTTCCCCACTCCTTCATGACGGATACGCAGCATCGCAGCTAGGCGAGAGGGCTTCGCTCAATTGTATCGTCACAAAACCGACTGACGACAGAGCAGGCAATAGTGGGGAAGCAGGTAGGAAATGTCAACGCTTTTTTTTTTTTTTGTATTGCTTAGTTCGAATTGAGTTTATATTGAACGCATTCTAACTGGATGTCAGTGAACATATGACTTCTTTCATTTCTTGAAGTTGTAGCGGTAAGTCAATTAGCTGAATTTCATATGCATAGATTATTTTATTCAGAATATGCTTAAACGTCTCCAAATACAGAACATGGATGTGGTTGACTTCTCCCCTGAACTATGCTCCGATTTCAGGATATTTAGGTTTGGGTTACAAAAAGATTTTGCAGGGCAGTTTTCCACATTATTGTATTTGCAGTTTAGAAATAGATATCATATTCAATAGTAACAATAAAGCCACAATGTATGTATTCATTAAAAACCCACAAAGGAACTATACTTAATTTATTCCTGTGTGTTACATGTATTTTTCTGAAGTACGAATAACATCCCGGGTCAATTTGACCCAGGAGCATGCGCATTTATCCTAAAGTTTCAGAAACATTTTCTGTGTGCCCTATTAACAAATCTTGTGATTACTTTTTACCCCTCAGAAACAGCAGAAACATTCCGGGGTCATTTGAAAGTTGCAAAATTAAATTAAAAATAAAAAAAACAATCAAAAAGCATCGGCATTGTAATTGCATTCACTAAAATGTACATGACGACACGTTTTAATCGATATGTTGAGCATACATAATCACAGCAGATGTCTTATATTGAAAAACTGCATTCAACATTTACCTGAATTATCAAATGGGTCAGTTTAACCACAAGATAACAGGAGGGTTACACTATCTGGCATCGAAAGAGTTAAAGCCAAGATGCGACTTCAAGCTAAATAATTCACAGCCCATCACCCTGAAGTGTTTTGCTTCCCTTTAAGGATGACGCGATAAACAAATCTTTCAAAACAGGACACAATTTTCCAAAATGTGTATCATAAAATAATACCTGACATAAATTTTCCATTTTTCACAACTTTTTTTTTTTTTTACTTAGCTGACTGCAACAATATTATTGATCTATTGTGTAAATGTGAATTTTTAAAGGTGAGTGATTGGCACCGGTAGGAATGAAAGCATTAGTTAGCGTCTTTGCTCACAGGCGTACATTAGAACTTCTTCACCGCTTTATCGCGCTTATTACGCAGGCATGGCTATCATTTGTGCTGACAGCGTCGCACTTACCACTGCTATTATATGTCGCCGTGATGCACTGTGTAAATGTGCTATGTGTGTCAGGCCATGGAAAAGTAAGAGAAATAATTGTTGTAATTACTTCATCTGTGTTTTCATTCCGCCCACTTGTGTTGAGAAGAATGTAATGTTGAAGCAACTCCCCCTCACCGACCTTCTGTATTACTGAGATAAAGTTACCCAACAACGATCACGGGAAGTGAGTTTATTGCTATTTCTTGGAACAATATTTGTGACAGTTTATCTGTGTTTTCCTACATTATTTGATAGCTGGTATTTGGTCAAGAGTGTCACATTTTCAAGTTTTGTTTTCAGATATATGATTTAGTTTAGTACTGTTTCTTTTGTTCTGCTTATTTTTGAGGGGAGAAAAAAACCAACAGTTAGTCTGGATCTGGAAATTCCACAGGATCTAGGCCTGGTTCTAGACCACCTTTGAAGGTTTCTGCCATTTTGATTCTGGGAACTTCAATCTATAGTTCAATCTACATTCAGATGTAGTGGGACATTATTCCTGCTCTCTGCTGTGATATGCCACTCACTCTCTGGGGCTTCCTTGCTCAAGCCTACCCCCGGGATCGTGTTTAATGTGATGGGTCTCTCTTGATCTCGTAATTAGGGCTGGTTCTCATTCGCCCCATAATGAGTGTCTCTGTGCTGTCTTTCCGTCCAGCATTTTCCAGTCACTGGTATGTGTTTTTAATGTCATCCAGTCTTTTAATTTGATGGTGGTACTGGCAGGGGCTTGTCTTTCCATGGCAGTCCATCTGGCTCCTTCTCCTTACTGGAGCTTCTATTGTCTCTCTTCTATTGTCTATTATATATGTGATTATTAAGAAAGTGGACCAAAACAGAAGTAGTTTTAGTCATTTAGATAAGTAAGGAACACCACATATCTCAGCAATAGCTAAAAAAAAGTGTGAGCAGCAGCATGACACTCCAAAGTGAAATCAGGCATTTACATGATGATCCCCATTCCCCAATGTCGAATTTGGTTTCCAGCAAAAACCCTGTGTGATATGCATACATGGCAGCATACTCTCACGGTTCTCGCTGGCAGGCCTCGCGTGTCCTGACATGCACCATCAGCCACTGTGAGATGCAGCCTCACAGGATCACGGAAACTCACTCAAGCTCTGCAAGAACCTTTTAAACATTTTTCACCACTAAATGGAGGATTGACTTAAGTGTGGACATCAGTCAAGCGAGAGTGAAAATGTTGCCTGCTGCATTTAAGGGTAGACAGCCTTTTGAATGCACTTTATCACCTTAGGTGCTAATTGCCCCTGTACAACAGGACAATGAACCCACAAGTCACACCATGTAGTTGCCATCTTTTTCCCCCCAATCTTTAATTTCATTTTCAAGCATGTTTTGCTTTTTCGTTAGATTTTTTTTTTTGACAGAATTTCCCTAAAAGATACAGCCACCTTCACAAGACCAGAATTGAATATGACTCGTAATATACAGTACATGGTGAGTTATGTACAGAGCTATTCGACTGCCTCATCCTACTTGAACAATTATTTGTAATGTGAAAGGATATACAGTTTACCTCTGTCTAAAGAAATACACACCAAATTAAGAATCATTACAACATTACTAGCTAGGAGGAAAAATAAACACAATTACATCATGTGTTGCTGGGCAGAGTTCATGCGGCCTTGACCCCATGAAAAAGAAAACACATTAATCTCAAAGACACATCAATCTCATCATGCTTCATACTTAAAAGAAAAAAAAAAAACAGGTACCCGGGCCAAGAAATTATATATGAGTGGCACATTGTAGAGAAAGAACACTTTATAACAACATAGTAAAAGTCAGACACACATGCACGCACACACGCGCACACAACAATAAGTTACATGCATTATGAGGAGTGAGAAAGAAACCATTTTTTAAATTATATTTGAAAGTCAATGAGAACACTGCATACTTAATAATAATGCTAATCAACTCCAACCTGCATCATAGATGACTTGAAGCATTAGAAGGAATTAGATACTTTACACTTATAAAGGGGGAATAATGATTACTTTGGTCCAATTGTGCAGCCGAGCAAAATAGGCTTGAGGAGAATCATTTTTCCTTCTTTTTTTTTTTTGGGTTAGCACTACATCTGCTAGAGTATGACAGGAGAATAAATCAAACCTAAAAAAAAAAACCTATGGCAACTGGATGTTATAGTCTGCGTGTCATGTATGAATTAATTTTGGTGCTTATTGCAACAATAAGGGACTGAAATCACGTTATGCATACTAAGTACCACATTACCATTTTTTTCAGTTCACCAGAAGAGAAACAATTAACCGTTAAAAACGGTTAGAGGGGGTAATTGACGGACCTAATGAGAGAAAAAAAAAATTAAGCCTGCCATTTGATGATAAGTTACTGGCAGTCTTGTCTTAGTGCAGAAGGCATTTGAACCATGCTAATTTTTATGGTTGTACTCTGGGAAAACTGCCACAGTACCTGTTACTAAGTACTCGAACACAAAACAATGGCTTCCTATGGACTCGCTATGTTATCAAAAGATGTCAAAGTGAGAGGCTTTTTATGCTGAGTGGGTGGAGGTGCCTTGGTAAAAGCCATCTTGGCAGGACACAGAACACAAATTAACCTCTTTGTCAGCAAAGGACAGACTTAGTCAGTCCCTAAAAGGGCAAAAAATTGCATCAAATGCGAGGCCTACGCACGCAAGTAGTTTTGATAATTAGGGAACACCGAGTATCTCGGTAATGGCTAAAAAATGTGAGCGGCACCGTGAAGCTGTGTCGGTTTGGTTTATTCAAAATAACTCAATTTTGGGACTCTTATTCTCCCGCACTCTTTATGTCATCAATTTTTCAATGCGCTCTCAGCCGCTTCACATGCAAGAAGGAGGCTTTTTTAATGCAAATGACGGACTGTAAATACCCACTTTTCGCAAAGAGCTGTGGATAGTGCGACTGCAAGATCACCCCCATTAAGCCATCAATCTTGTAAATCCCTCTTTAATTATGAGCTATGCCTACTAACAACATGTCTCCTAACAACTGCCTTTTAAACCCAGTCTAACCAATATACGCATTTTAAGTTATTATGGGATCATTTGGCCTTGTTTGTCTTTGCAAGATGGATGTTTCTGTACTGTTTGCCAATGCAGTACTGAAAGATTTCGATTCTAACCTTCATCATCATTTTTCAATGTCATAGTACTATCTGAGGTCCGCTATGAACTCACTTGGATGTTCATATCCGTATTTAAGGACAACGGTGGGGGAAACAACTAATGCACTGTATTATTATGAGTATAATCCAGTGGACCAAGACTTCAATTAGCTTTTGGGACCCTCTGTGACTGCCAGCAATATTGATTATTGATCATTCATATGCCTATAAACCTATTTCATGTTTTACTCTGTCAGTATGAATATACTTAAGCTATATGTGAGACTTGTAGTTAATGGCAATCCACCAAAACAGAAAACCAATTTGCGAAAAATATTTACTCTAATCCTTCATTAAGCCATGTTTGAGTTTGCCATTTTAGTTAGTCTGAGCCACACAAGGCTTTGAAGAACTACAATTCTTATAAACCTCTTTTCCCTGGGAGGAAAACTCAAAGGCAAGGCTTAGTTTGCTGCAAAAGCCAGCCTGCAACAACAGAATCAGTCACTACATCTGAAAAGACATGAAGGACGTGGACAAGGCAACTGGAAAGGGACAAACACTCACAGAGATGAGAACCAGCTTGTTAGATAGATGCAACACACAGAAAGAATTGGATTGGACAAAAGAAAGTGGACACAAAGAAAAAGTAACATCACAGAGAGAGAAATTATTGTGCCGTTAAAATGTTCTTAACCAATTAATTGCAACATTTACCATGTGATATCAGCTTCATTACAGACAGCAGGAGGTGCTGCAGGTGCTGCATTTACCATTGTCTGTAGCTTAAACAAACATGGCAGCCTCCAGAGATGTGCCACCCCCCATGTAATATAATTTCATCATAACTAGACCTAAGATTATATTTAAAACCTACTGGTTGTCATTAAGAACACATGCATTTTGGAAATTTACAATCATTTAATTTATTCCTTTTTAATGTAAAACAGTCTAAATCTTGCACACTGTCCCTTTAAGTATTTAAATTACATTTGGCACGTTGACAATTACATTTCTTCTTAAATATGACTATTTATGGTGTTGACATTTCTAACCAGGAAGTAGAACGTCTCATTGGCGAGTCATGCTTCTCATCGTGGGCCTGCCACGCCCCCTCCATCATGTCGTTCGATGCCGCTGGCCACAGAACAGAACAACCACCCAGTAATCATTTTGACCAATTATCTTCACAAGTGTCGCCGAGTGAATGAAGGAGTCCAAAACAGGTGTTTTACTGACAATTAAAATGCTAAACCGTGTCTATAAATCGCACTCACACATGTTCATCTTCCCAAATCGCTCTTTGTGGGAACCCAGAATCTATAACAACAGTTTCGTAAAAAATGTTTACCTTGTCAAATCGGAACAAAATCTCTCATCTTCAACTCTGGAACTAAAACGAATAGAAAAATCATGTGTATAAGCGTGTGTTTAATCTTGCACAAGCGATACAGGGGCAGTGTTGGGCAGGTACCAATTTATTCCCTGGTCATACGGTTTTATGTAAAAACATAACACTTTGGGGGTGTTTGGGGTGAGAAATAAATATTGGAACTTGGTTAAAAGTTCCAAAAAGTTAACTTTCATGTTATAAGGCCCCTTTAAAATAGTCAGAAATAAATGTTGAACCATCTTCTCAAATAAACGTCTTATGATGTTTTTTTTTGTGACTTTTTTTTGTGTTCATATTTAGATGTTCCACTTTATTCACACACACATTCCAGACAGCTCTCCATCTGTTATCTTTGAGCCTCTGGACTAAGCAGAAAATTAACTCTAATTCCACCAAAGGTTAATGCAATATTTGTAGATTATAACTAAAATTGACATCTGATGCAGACATAAGTGATGAAAATTGCAATACCGTCCAAATCGTGAGGGAGGGAATTAAACCTTGGTTTGGTGATTTTTATTTTTTTGTATTTTTTTTTTTATGACCTGCAAACCAAGAGAGAGAGTGAGAGACAGACATGCCCCATATGCAGCCAATCCTACATGTTACGTAAGCTGGCCCAGTGTTGTAATCAGATCAGTGTGCTTCAAAAACCCAATCCGCAAGCCAATGCAAGACAGCAGCACTTCACAAAGAATAAGAAAGCACATTCAGACATTTTTTTTTTCTTCCTGTGGGAATATTGCAGATCCTCAGCAGACTTCGGGGAGTTTTTTTGACTGGCTTCATTCGGCTTGAATATTGTATACTGAGAGTGTGTGTATCATTGATGTATATTTCATGCGCACTATGATGGTTGTTCACTATTCTCAAGTAAGAAAAGAGGTGGGGGGTGCTTGGAAAGCAGAGTATCAGAGACCTCCTGTGCATTTGTGTGTGTGTGTATTTGCGAGATGACTGCTTGTCACATCCCATATATACCATTCACAGAACCTTTCTGTTATTAATGATAACTAAAGCTACAACTGGGATCTCCTGTATAAACACACTCCGATGCTTCCATCTTCAGTTTGACTCAGATCCTCAGTTCCTCAGCACATGCACACACACACACGCACGCATGCACACAAGCTACAGACGACCATTCTACAATCGCTCGGTGAATTTTCTCTCACAAATCACATTTTTGGCGTCTAGTCTTCCAATCGGTAGATTTACCAAGAAATTTCGTTTCACTTTTCTGCTGCCATCACTGGAGTAGAACAACTGGTGAAGCAGCAAAATATCCAGCCAATATGTCCACAGACAATATACATCTGTGCCCCTTTTTACGCTAACTAAATCCAATAACTGTGATTAGCATTTACGCATGTGCAGGATTGTGTCCATTTTTTGGACAAGTTCATCAATGTTTTTTTTTCTTCAAAAGTTCTTCTGCCATTCACAGTTTTACTTTTTTTCCTCAGATAGTCGTCTGATAATTAAAATCCCTCATGGGTTAAAAAGTATGAGAATGTTCATTTAAAGTACAGTTATCCCTCGTTTTCACGGTTAATGGGAAAAACCGCAAAGTAGAATTGTCAGCCTTTGTCAATCGCTAATTAATTTGAAATTAAAAGGAAAACTTGATCCATCCTGTCCATCACAGACGTGCTCAAGCGTATGTTCTCAAGTTTCTTTCCTATGGCTCACCTCATTAGCATCTTTATTGCTATCGTTAGCTGTGACTGCAGTCACAGTTGGGTGTTTTGTATTTATGCCATCAATTAAACTTGAGCTACTTCTGTGGGTAAGCAAGCTCCTTCTATCAAACTATCAAAGTTGCTGTTGGGGCATTTTTAAATGTTGAATTTATCATTCATTGGACCAACAAGTCTCACATACCATTTTCACATCTTCCTTCTGCCTCTGAGCTCTCCACCTACCCACAAAAGGTAATATAAGGTAACGGCAAACACAATGACAGCTAATCAGTATCCTCTCCAGGCTGAGTTTTTCAACCCCTTACAACACAATGCATGAAACTGGATCTAATCAGCAGATAGAAAGCATAGCTAGAGATTTAAAAAACGCAATTAAATAACAGAGCTTAAGCATGACTGTAATTGATTGCAATTCATCTGTTATATTGACAAAGCTATTTTTTTCTATTATTCGATTACTTAATTATTTTTCATATTCAATGAATACATTTAAAAACACATTTTTCCACTAGCCATTGACTGAAAATATGCTCAAGGCTCAGGTAACCGCATATCACGGTTCACCTGTTTTCTGGATTTGGTCCCATGATGTTTACAAGCTACTAAACCTTGTTTGTTACCTGAGGCTTCAAGGTGACATGTGGTGTCATTTTCAGTGGCAACATCTGTTTTTCGAGGTATTAAATGTACATGAAAAATAAAATCATTGCCAAATTAGTTACAACGTCTCACTGCGTCACCCTTAAATTAGTTTGTCTCATTTGTTTTCTTGCCGATCAAAACTTCAAGAATTTACACCCATGATAGTCGACAACACACATACGTGCACGGACCGGGGGTTCTCTACCCTAGTGGGGACATGCCATTAACATAATGCATTCCCCAACAGGTTGCCTTACCCTTACATTAACCTTAACTAAAGTCTACCTATACTCTTAAGTTTTGACCCTCGAAAAGAGGTTTGAACTCATGGGTTCCACCAAAATGGTCCCCACAGGTGCAAGAAGCATCCAGCCAAAACCACACACATATACAGTAACAATACAGTCAAGAAAACAATACAAACATATCCATAAAAGTACAATTTTAATATTCTTCTTTTATTCCCCATTGTGTTATATCAGATGCCTCGTCATTTGTTTTGTCTCAAGTAAAGAAAACCAAATATTTGCCATTTTAGTAAATTGCACAGTGAGCTCCAAATGTTAACTGTGTAAACTGGATTATGTCCATTTTAAACCAGCTACAGGAAACTTACTGCAATTCATATGAGGTGCCATTACACTCCAAAGAAATCCTTTTTTTTTTTGTACCTGACTATTGATAATTTACATAATCAGTCAGTTTAGACAAGTGGAGACCACAACTACTGTGCCATTTATCATCACAGCACGTTCCCCTCGTGCGACTTCTCTATGAGCTCACATGCTGTGCAAAATACAGTTTTTCACAAGCTGTGCTTTCATTTATTCAGAGATTATTCAGAATGCAAACTGAAAATGAAGTCTGTTTGAGCATGACTGCTTGCCCACAGGTCCAGCTTGTGGAGACATTTGTTATAGTCAACGCTGGATGTGTGCCTTTAGAAGCTCTGTTTCTTTTTAAACATCTTTTGGGTATAACAAAATGTGCAATGTTTTGATGTGATTCTTTTAGTATTTGCGATTAGACCACAGTTTAAACTGTGACATGAAAGTGGGTCTTAGGAAATAAGATTCAGAAAACTATTTTGAGATTCTCAGTTGCTATGCAATTGCTTTGATAATTTCTTTGGTACGTTTCTCATAATGGGCATGTATTTGTCACCTTTTAGCATTTTTATGGATTCATCACTTGTCATATAGGGTCCTGTATTTATTGTTGGGACTTGTTAGTTCCTTGATGTATCAGTTTTTATGCAGTTGTTACAGATCTTTAGTTCGCATTACATGATTGATGTCTGACAGAATCTAAGATTTAGCTTCTCGGTGAAACAATATCAGAATGTTAAGTTACGGTATTTTTATGAGCCTGGTTCTAAAAGTTTAGTCTCCGAGTCTAGTTTTCTGAGGTATAGATAGGAGTTCTAGTTTTCTCGTGGTTGCTTTTTTGAACGCGGACTTTCTATTTTTCCACTTTGGTGTCTTGTTTGCTTGCGGGGCTGAATCCTCCTCCTCACGTGACAAACAGCAGGCTATTCTAACGCAAGTTTAACAGCAGTAGATGTGGATCCTGTTTTGCACTTTAATGAAAGAGTCAATCAGACTTCACTGACTTTCTGTATTTCCCTGTTTAGGTGGGAGTGCAGATAAACAACAATTAATTGACAGACATCAGGAACATTCCCGCAAAATAAACCATGGCTCGTTTAATCTTAAAATAACTTCCTGGGACTGTTGAATATCTGTTCGAGATAAAGGATCACAGCGCCGCAGTAGACAAACAAGCAACTTGCTTTCCGATTTTGCACATTTCACTGACAGGAACATGATGAGCTCTCATTGCGTTTCCTAGTACCTTTTTGCCTCTGTGGAATTCTTTTTCACACTTCTAAGCATCAGTGTTATTAAAAAAAAAAAAAGTTTGGTTGTACAGTATTTTAAAGGTACACGACACACACACACATACACACACATAGTAAGTGGAGCATTAAATGAGGACTTGTTTCTCGTTTGAGACCAAGCACTGTGCTATTTTAAACGTAAAAAAAATTATGTCAGGGTTAAATTATCTCGGTAGCCTGGAATGTGGGCACACACACGGTCAGTAATTTATTAATTTACTTAACTTGAGTTTATTCCTGCGTTCATCTACTACGAGTTTGTGTGTGAGCATTTGAAATCTCTAGTTTTGAGAAAGACATGTTTAAAGTTTTGCCACATTCATCTTCCAGCAGTGTGGTTCGTCCACTAATCCCTCATTTTCGTATGTTTTGATGACCGTCAAACCTTTTGGCTACCACCAACAGAAAGTCGAGATTGTAAAGTGTTTGCCTTGAGGTGTTTTTTTTTTTATTTTTTTTTATAAATCCCAAAATGTGCATCCCTGTCAAAAATTTATATTTTTGTCGATAACGGAAACTAATTTCCCCGACCCAAGCCTGGTTTTGTGAAAACTCATTTTATCCACGTAGGTTCAGGGGTGGCCAAAATCAAGATTGGGTGTTCCATTAGCCACAACATAGCTCCGCCCTTGAGTCACTTGGTATTAAATCACTCCAGGTAGGTGCATGCCCTATTTCTATTATTTTATTGCATTATAGTGTTGTGCAGTGTCAGTGTAGAGTGCACAGCATTGACTGATAGTGACTTACTATTCTGCAGGCTGCACAGGTCAGGAAGCAGAGTGGTGGTAATAGCTCCTGATGAGCTGCTTTCTACCTTGTTTGGAAGCTTCCACTATCATTGTGTGACTAAATGTGTGCGCAAGTGGGTGAATGAGGTAGTTAGGATGCCTCGGTGCTATATACTGTAAATTAAACCCTATCTATCTATCTATCTATCTATCTATCTATCTATCTATCTATCTATCTATCTATCTATCTATCTATCTATCTATCTATCTATCTATCTATCTATCTATCTATCTATCTATCTATCTATCTATCTATCTATCTCTCTATCTCTCTATCTCTCTATCTCTCTATCTCTCTATCTCTCTATCTATATCTATCTATCTATCTATCTATCTATCTATATCTATCTATCTATCTATATCTATCTATCTATCTATCTATCTCTATCTATCTATCTCTCTATCTCTCTATCTATATCTATCTATCTATCTATCTATCTCTACAAACAAATTAATAAGGTGGTCTTTTATAGCATCTAAAAATAATTCTGACTGGTTATTTATCACTGACTGACATTTATAGGCTAGTTCATGAAAAGACTTACGGTAGTCAACATTAAGCATTGCTAGAGCATGTTTGCTGACTGTTTCTGTGACTATTCAAATGCACATTTTATTACACTAGGCTTTAGAACTTGTTAAAAAAAAAAAAAAAAACTCACAATGAAGCACTTTGGCAAAAGCCATTTAGTCCTTAAAGGCCAACATACTGCTCAGTTGAGTCACATTAAGAGGGAAAAAAATGTCCATTCCACCAAATAGCCATTAGCGGTCTAGCTTGGGTTTTTAAAAGTGAAACCTGTTTGTAACCAACTGCATTCAAGTGGTGGACACAAAGCAACGGCTGTTTGATTCCATTCTTGCACTTAAAGTATTGTTGGTGAGTACAATTTACTGTATATTGACTGGGCAATCTAATAATATTGCACAATAAACTTAAAACGTACATAGTGCTCCAAAGAAAAGTATATCACAAATTCTGTTTGTTAGTAAAGACACCATTAGAAAACAATAACATTATACAGTAAGTACCACTAGCATATTTAGCAAGACTGCGACCCTAGCGAGGATAAGCGGCTTTAGAAAATGGATGGATGAAAAACAAACAGTCAAATGTACTTGTTGTTGTTTATGTTTCGTTGAGAGGTTGCTTGGGACTCCATCGGATACATCTTGTACTCACTCGTGGCATATTGTTACCACGATGTGGACGGGGCTCAGTCCGACATGAAGTGAAGAATTCATGAGGATGCATATGTAAATTGTATATGCTGCATACATGCTCCTCATTCATATTTTATAGTACAAGGTTCCGTTCCGACTTACGCTGTAGACCTGTGCACATTAAACAGAGCACTGACAAGCATCTTCCATTATAATAACACGGTTCATGACTTAATCTAGGGGTGTGTCTTGGATTTCATCAACTGTTTGCTTTCTCCAACTGTTAAGGCCCAGTGTCTTGCACCTCTTCTTCCTTTCCAGCATTAAGTTCAATTTAAGTCATAATCCGAATGTGATTAGTTGAAACTTTTGGGGTTTTAGCTGTTCATTCAGTGCCAGGTTCAGGCAAATTAGAACATTTAATAAGCAACGAAGCAGAGAGAAGACAACAAATGTTTTCTCACAAGGAGAGCGGACAAGAACTTGACCTTCCGGTTTGGTTACAAATTCTGTCCGTCCCTTTTTTATTCATTATGGTTGAGTAAGGTAAGGGCGGACAGTATGACCAAAGATAGCAATCAGTTTCTGATAGTGGAGGACATAGGTAGAAGTTCATATTCTATCAGTCCATGCAATTACTGCTATCCTCTTTCCCAGGGACATGGTGACAGACCCAATACTTTTCCATCCTGTCATTAGGTCATTATGCCTGTGATTCATTACAGCTGCAGGAGGCATAACAATTCCAAAAGAAAATACCCATGTCTACCAATATACATCTTGCAGAAACAAACATTACTTGCAGGGAAGAAAAAATAGTGCCATGAATTAATCTGCAATTTTGTGGGAGAACATTCAACTCGTTCACTGCCATTGACGGTTATAGACGTGAAAGATCCATTTTTACTTAGCTTTCAATGACTTATTTGTGGATGACAAACTCAACACATTTTCATCTTGCTCATTCAAAGTCATCACAAAGTTTCGAAAATCACAACATGCGTAAGATGTTCTTCTACAACAGTTTAGAATGATGTTTTATTCCCCACAAAAATGTGATAACATTGCTGTGAGCACTAAATGGTGCTTAAGTCCACTCACTTACACACACTTACCATTTAGTCAAATGAGAACGCCAACGTGATCAACAAAGGCATATGTGTATCATTTGAATGATAAAAAATCGTGATTTTGTCTGAAAGTGAGGTACACTTGGCTAATACGAGATAAAAAGGCAGCCATCATCATCACTACATTTGCCAATACATGTTACTATTGTTATCCCAATTTTCACAAATTTTCTCCCACTATCCTTGGCAATCGCAGTCCATATGCTCATGAGCCTGCATGCATGTATTACGGAGGAAATGTCATCTGCCCACGCGACAAGATCAAGATGGTTTCATTGGATTACAATTCTTCCCTTCTTCTTCTTCACACAAACCATTTTTATGAGTGAATTCTTGTGATGTATCCACAACAATTCAAAAAGTGAAAATAACGCAAAAAAAAAAAATCTATATAAGATGCCAATTACGAGTGAATTCTTACAAGGTTGTCACGCAACTAACAATATGGACGCATGGTCGTTGGTTTGTGTATGCTTTTTGGTTTGCAACAAGAGCTTTAATTCTTCAATGACGTATTATGTTAGGCTTCTTAAATCAGCCTGTGAGAGCTTTGGAGTGGGAGATAAATGGGTGCTGGATTAGAGGGGAGCACCCGCAATGAAGAGGAGGAGATAAAGTGGCAAAAAAGACGGGCAGGTGAGACCATCAATTAGGGGTGATTTAGGAGTGGAAGTCGAGGAAGGGCATTGGCAAGACAGAGATGGAATCAAGTGTGAGTTGGAAAAAAAATGTAACTAGAGAGAAGTGAGTGAGACTGAGAGCTGTGTGTGCGCGCGTGTGTGCGCTTGTGTGTGACGCTGGAGGTTGCGAACGATGGGGTTGCGGAGTGATGATAATTCTTGTGAAGAAGCTCAAGTGTTGGCAAGTCTCATCGCAACACTGATGCTGTAGGGCAGTTGGCATACACAACTACACATTACTCAACATTCCACTGGAGGAAATCTCATTGAAATCAAGCATCCTCACGCCTCGGGAACAGTTGCGAGCATGCATACGAAAAAGGTTGACGACGACGAGGCAAGGTCAAGGTGAAAGTTGTAAAGTATGATTTGCTGCTAGTCTTGATGCTCAATAAGAGACAGAAAGATTGGATTTTTTTCCACTGACCTCAATGTAACTGTGTTGCACTGCGAACCCACGTTTAACGCGGGAAATACGTCAAAAAAGGTTGCTGACGACAACGCAAGGTCAAGGTGAAAGTTGTAAAGTATGATTGCTGCTAGTCTTGATGCTCAATGAGAGAGAGCTTAAATTAGATTTTTTTTTGACTGACCTCAGTGTAACTGTGGTGCGCTGCGAACCCACGTTTGACATAGGAAATATGTCAGAATTAAAATAAAATATATGAAATTTTTTGTATATATTGTCTGACATCTGTAGCCAAAAGAAACTTCCGTGGGAAACTTAATGTAAGGGGCAATACTGTACAATAAATAAATATTGTTTTGAAATAACAATAACTCAGTTTTTGCATGCTAGGAGCCATTGATAGGCTTTTCATTTTGCCATTTTTCTATGTTCATTTCACGCAGCCGCAAACAGCGGTTACAAGCTAGTAACTGAATCTTAAAAAAAAAACAAAACACGAAAAATAGGCCTTCAATTTTTAATTCCCACTCTCATCCGAAGATATTCAAACTAAGCATAAAACAAAGACAACTGCATATTTGTCTATTTAAATTAACAATATTTGTGTTATTTGTCATATGTGTGTGTATGTGTATATATACAATCAACAAATCATTATATATATATATATATATATATATATATATATATATATATATATATATATATATATATAATATAGTGTGTGTGTGTGTGTGTATTTTTTTCAAAGGATATTTGATGATCAACAATACAATATACGACTCTGGTCACTTGGAATGACGGTGGCTTCTTCTTCTGTCAAATCAGCTCTGACCTGAAAAATAAATCAAGAACTTCCCTAAACTACAAACGGAATGAAATATGATGTGGTTCAAACTGGGTGGTGGAAACAACTTTAATTAGCCACTTGGGGAAAGGTTGGCTGTCAACAATACAAGGAGAAAAGTAATTATACCTCCTGGACATTTTAAATGAAGATCATCACGAATGGATTGGACTTGAGTGTAAATGTGAGAACATGTCGGATATTAGTAGCGTGGGTTCATCGTTTATAAATAGAGTGTGAATTGTCAGCAAGCCTGCAGACTTACAAGCAACCCACATATAATAAATAACTATGATGTTATATTCACACACAATGATAGGAGGGAACAGTTTGGTGTGAAGAGAAGTAGGATGGAGAGATGGATATGAAGGCTGTCACTGTCAAATATATTTAGAAAATCGTTTTATCAAATGTTCGATCGATGAATCAAATAATCTCATGAAATTTGCATTTAAATTTCTCTTCTAAGTACGTTTTTTTCCCAATTTTTTCCCAGTTTACCTACCAATTGTTTATTTCATATTGTTTAATGATTTAAAAAACAGTTAGGTTACAATGAAATGCTGCGCACTTTAATACAGCATATTGCAAGTTGAACCTGAGATACAACACTTTTTCATAACTTTTTTTAAACACTTTTTTAAAACGACTTTTTAAAATGACTTTTTAAAAATAAATTTTAAACTATTTACCTTTTTAACTATAGAAATTGAATGTTACAATTAGGGCTACCTTTATTGAGGATTTTTAGAAATTATATCACTTGAATATCAATGATTCAAATCAAAAATCAATAGTGATTTACTAAACCATTTTTCCACATTAGACTTGCCAATCATTGTGTTTTTTTAAGCATATTCACAAATGGGAGAAACTGATTCAAGTACTGGTTCACTCATCATTTTCCCAAATGCAAATATCTTTTTTTGAATCAACACAAAAGATAGACAGCGATCAGATTGATTACTGTTGAGAGGCTGAAATTTGAGTATTTTGACCATTTAAAATACAAGAATAATGATGCTAAACGATATAAATAAATATTTTCCCTTTCCTTCACTATGAAAATTGCTAGCTCAATTTTCTAACATGTCTAAATCGGCTAAAACTGTAATTACACATCCACTACAGTAGATGGCAGTGGTGCTCATTCATTGTGTGTGCTGGGAGTATGAAAAATTTCAATAAAGTTATGCAGCATATTTTTTTCTTTAATCTTAATTGGGATGCAATGTTATGCTGATTTATCACCATTTTTATATGCAAATGGTACTATTAAGAGAGCGGGTTAGGACGCGCACGGAATATTTTGAAAACAGCATCGGTAGACCGTAAACGTTCACACCTATTCATGCCGTTACCCATGATGTATTAATCCGTGAACCGTGACAGTTTGATACCTTGTGCTTTTTTGCTGAAGTGTACATTTGAAAGCATGTGTGCATGGTTGTAAACATCCAATATAGTCTTCAAATGATTTCACGTGGCACATTCATCTTGTTTCCTCTCTGCGCATACATCCTCCTGGTTGTGTTTATATGCCGTTTGTCAGCGCCTCATTTCTTTTCATTCCTCCTTCTCTAATTACATGTTTAAATCTCGCCTTCATCTCTCTCTTCGGCTGCTCCGTGCTCACCAACCTCCATTTTCTTTTCATCACGTTTGTGCTTTAATATGTATTCCCTCTCTTCTAGCTGGAGTAGAATTCATCCTCCTCCAATCTTTTTTTTCAGCTTTTTACAGCTCATTTTTAAGTCCTTTACCTATAAGAGATGTTTTTTTTTTTGTTTTTTTTTTCTCCCTAGTGTTGGTGTTGCAGCCTTTGAGCCAAAGAGGGAGAACGCTCTTGACCCGTGACCAAACTGCTCTCTTTGGTCTAGCTCTGCCTCATTTTTTTTTTTTTTTTTTAGTTATCCATACTCCCTGTTGTTGAGATTTAATAAGCTTGTGACAGTTTCACAACCTGCTGCTAGAGCTTGTTAAAATTCTTAAATCCGCTGCATGAATCGATATTCGTAACGGGGGATGTTTTTTTTTGTGCTCAGTCGCAGATGAGAAAAGACATTTATAAGAGTATGCCTCATATTTTTTGAGTCAATGCTAACAACATTATGTAATTCATATCAAGATATGGCCATAACAGAGCATCTGCAGTAACGTTTTTTTTTTTTTTTTTTATAGACACAATCCCCATTGAAAGGGAAGTCAATTCAAAATTATTTTTGTTTTATAAATTTGGAGCACCACTTGTCTAAACATAGCATTATGATTGCTAATTGTTTTGTGGAATATGAATAAAGCAACAACATTTTCCAGTTTTTATCCATTTTAGGGGATGTTTGTGCCACTTTCTGATGATTAAAAATGACATCACAGTTGCTCAGGTCTCAAATGACCAAACTCAGACATCAGGAGACACATGATCAGTCCTAAGCCTTGTATACCTGTGATGCTATTTTCAGTGGATGGCAAATGGCAAAATGGCCGCCTCCCTGAGATAAACGTGTGAATTGTGCTGCTTAAATTGTATTCCACAAACACAATATTAATCAAAATGCCATGTTTAGGCAGAAAATTTCCCCTTTTACAACATATGGTAAGACCACTAATGCATCTGAAATACTTTCATGAATCTATTCATCTAAGATGGTTACCTCACCACCAATTTACCTTTTCATCCGTCTGTTGTAAGTATGACGTTCCATAATTTCTTCAATAGCTCTTCGTATTCGCCTCCTGCACTCCCCTTTTCTTTCAATCTATTTATGCCTGAAGCCAGGCAGTGACCTAGTTTAGCAGTGGGAATGATTTTTTTGATAGCACCCTTCCATCCATGCCAACAAATGTCAAAACCCACAAATAAGGCCTTCATTTTCAACTTGAAGTCCATACGTCACCACGTGTGCACGTGTAAGCTCAAAATTGGAAAAGTGGAGGACTACATCGCATAATGTCTGAAGGTTTTTAATCATTGACAAACGGAGCAATAGTTTGGAAGCGGGTCGTCTTTGGAAACGAGGTGGCATGGGCTTGATGAGAGGTTGGCAACACACTCACACACTCACGTCATGTGTCAGTGAGTTGTCTAAACCAGTGTCGGCCTTCACGTGACTCGTGTTGTGATGCGCGGCTGTTTGGAGCCGCAGGCTACTCGGTGAGGGAGCATCTGGGGCCCCAGACAGTCCACTTCATTATTTTTATACATGACTTAGTGCCCGGACCAAATGTCCGCTCATTTTTTTTAATAAAGTAAATCAATATCAACTGGGGGTAATGTAATCATGGCCCAGAACGTATTTCTTACAAAACATGTACATTATTGATTGTGATGTTAACGTGCAATTATCAGAGGTAAATTAATTTTGGTGAGTTTTTCCACTAAAATTAACTCGCTTGACTTCTTTGCTTGATCGTGATTGGTTTGGGTTTTCTATGGGGACTCTGACTGTCTCTTCCATAAACATAATGGGTATATATCATATCATATGTATTGTATCATATCAAATTGTATCATTTCATATATCGCATCCTATCCTAATATGTCATGTATCATCTCATATTTTATATTTTATATCCTGTCTCATAAGTCTCATATATACATATATATATATATATATATATATATATATATATATATATATATATATATATATATATATATATATATATATATCATCATATCATCATATCATATATCATATATATCATGTCATATTTACATTAGCTCATATCATATACCATATATTGTATATCATATCATATATCATATACAGTATATTAATATATCATATACCATAGGTATATTATATCATTGAGCATATGCTATTGAAACCCAACCAACACAAATCATTCAGGCAAACTGAAGAGGTGTCTGTGTGCACATTCTGGGAATTTGTATGAATTGACTTAGAATGACCCAAACGGTAGGTTATCCCAAGACTACATTTCATATTCGTGTGAGTCCAGTGAAATTGTAAAGAAATGAGAAGTTGCTGTTTCATTGTCATTTGTGCTTATTACTTATAATTTGAATAAATTGTGCAAATTATGAAGTCATATTATTCATTAGACATGATCCATATTAGCTGTGATTTTTATGGTGACTTATTTTGATCAAATGGAACCATACGACATTGAAAGCGTTCAATTCAAGGTTGCGCCATGTATAGTGGAATTACTAAACGCGGCACTATCTTCTCCATAAAGGAGATATTAAAAGCATAATTCAGCTTCTCGATTTAAGCATTGGCAATTCAAATCCCCTGCCCGTTGTAGTCTTGATTTCAAAAAATTGCTGACCATGCATCATGCTGCATGGTCTCCTAGTGGCAGAGGGGAAAATGAGGAGACAAAATGTGAAGCCTAAATATTATTGCTTTTATATTCCAATAAAACCTCTTTGATATTCTTATGCTGATTCTGCTGACAAGCTGAGAATTTCCTCGGAGGAAATTTTGCACCGTAGTGCGTAAAAAGACATTGAATTACACGCAATGTGGACATTTTGCATTTATATGAATGATGTGAAGTTTCTATTAACTAGCTAAGCCTTCAAGGTGGGATTTAACTAAGCCATTTGAACAAAACGATTTCATTATTTCAAATCAAAGTCTTCCTTATTCTAATCCCATGGAGCCCTCACAGGTCTTTTACCTTAACCTGACTGTAAAGCCTGTCATGGTTGAACACCTTCATACTCTCTATGCACACACTTGCATGAGATATTATTGCAGTCAGTGAATACTTGATTGATTTTAAATGCAGCTAGTTTAAAAGCATAGATTTGGCACTCGCTGCCGCAAGACAATGAACCACAAACACTGCTTGTTCATTCATTTTCTTAATACAGTTTCCCCCATATAATTCCTGTCTTTGATTTGTAGAGACGGAACTAATCATGGCCCAATTTCTGTTTTTTTTTGTTGCCAGGAGTTGGATTCGGATCACTGCTTTGTAGCAAAAGGGGTAAATGAAAATCAAAGTGTAATTGATGAACTCATTTTGGCTACACGGTTTGGCATTAGTCAAAGTGTTTTGGGGCAGTCGGTGCCACGCCAATCTGCATAAAATGATGAGTACAATTGGAATTGTCGCTATGGCATTTTTTTGTTTTTTTAATTTCATGTGGACTTTTTTTTTAATTCATTGTTTCTTTTTTAAAGGTTGTTTATTATTCATTTTATAACCCATTCAATCCCAAATTCAATTCAAGGTAGTTAATTTATGTGTGTTTTTAAATCATTTCAAGTGTTGGGCTAAAGCAGTGCTTCTCAAATAGAGGGGAGATGGCTTTGTTTTTGTCACGTGAAGTGTTATTGCAATAAAATAAGAATGTTCATTTTTTTTATCAGCCTCTTTGATGCTCTTGGTTATTTTTTTTCTGTTTTTGACTAAGCTGTGACCCGTAAAAACTGTAAAAAAGAATTAACAATTGTTGAAAGTTGATTTATATTTCTTTTTTCTTCTGTTAATGTTAAAAAAGATACAGGCTTAGGTATACTATACAATTTTTATGGCTAATAGTCTTATTTATAGTAAACGCACTGAGAAAGGAGGGGAGGGGCACACAAAGTTTTCTCTTTCCTGGGGGGGGCTGGCAAAATATAATTAAGAAGCACTGGGCTAAAGGAATGTCTTAACAAGGCTGTAATTTTTTTTTGTTATTTTTAGTATTTTATAAGGAGTGTTGCATTATTAAATAAAGAAAAAAGAAAAAAGACAAAAGATCTGGGCCTGAGGGGGGAAAAAAGTCGACCAAGTTGGGTGTAAGTTAGTCAACTGAAAATATTCAGTTTCAACCTTTGCTGGAACCGAGATTGCGCCACAGGTTTCTTGATGGACCTTTCTTTCAGACGTATACAGTGTAGCAAAGACTGTTAGAGAGAGAGATTGAATGAATAAATCAAAGATTGTAAAATGCATTACCTGTGACACAAAGATCAATTTTTAACAGTGCTGGCAGTGAATGAGTTAAATTAATTGTTTTCAAAGAATATTTTCCTTTCGATTAAGTAATTTTCAATATAGTTTCTCATTATTTTGTTAGTTTTCATTATCTATGCAACCTTTCTTTCCAAACACTCTGCTTTCTCTTATGGTCTAAATGCACTATACCTGTGGCTCACTCTCTGCATAAAAACATACATACATCTTTCTCAGCACATGCCCCCTGCATCTTACTCATGTTGCGCCACTATCGCGCTCTATGCTTTGTTAGCTTCCACGCGCCTGTGATCAAGAAGAAAACGCGCAATTTAGGCCTGCAGCCTTGTTGCTATGACAGAACTGGTGAAAGCGGCTAAGCCACATATACAGTAATGATGGAGACAAATGCACTGTATAGAGCTTTGATCCAGAGCACTGTTACACCCACGGGATCATTTGGTAGGGGACTTTTAGATGTAAAACAATGTATGCGGCAAACCAATGTGCGTCCGTGTGTGTGTGAATGTCCATCACAAAAGTCTTTTTGTACGGTTGTGTATAAGGGACTGCTTGAGGAGTAGGCATCAAAAATGAAATCCTCCGTAGGGGAAACGGCATTACAAAATGCAGACGTGTTTTTCATCAGTAAGCGCGTGTGTGCGTCAACCTTTTAAAAAGAAATAAATTGACAACCTAAGCAATAAAAGTCATAATTAATAGGTCAATGATGCTTTCACTCTGAAGAGGCAAGCTTCTTTGAAAATGTTACACAAGGCACTTTTCCCGTTAAACAATCAGCTACATGGATGTGAAAACTGTAAATTAATTAAATTTTATTCAAGTAGTTTTTGTATTAAAGATGAAGTCATTTTATTTCAACATTTTAACACCCTCCAATCAACAAATCATTTGTAATTAGGATATTAAATGAGAACCTATTTAACAATGCATAAACAACTAATTCCGCAATAAAAACAAAACCAAAAAAAAAATAAAAATATTCGACAAAGAAGCCATGCATGTATTTATAATGTCTCCGGCTTTAAACATAAACATGCATGTTTATGAATATTTTATTACCGCTATTCATTTGTGTGCATATTACTCGGCTGGTGCGGCTGCTCTTAACATCTCTCTTCTGTAATACCAATTAATTTGCTTCAAATGAAAACAAACTCTATAGCCTAATAATTTCACGTCACAATGCTTGGGTTCACAATTGTATGCAATGTCCAACTAATATTGGACGCTACAAAGAAAACCATTGCAATTATACTTGAGTACACTATTATTTATGAGAATGTGTTCTCTGTAGATAAATCCTTTTCTCAACACTGGCCAACAACAAACGCTAATTGTTAGCTTATTGTAGTTCTTTCTGTTTTCGAGGTTTGTAATACGCATGGTGGACTACAGCGCACGTTGCATTCACTGAACCTTTGACAGTATACTTGATAGTGCATTACAGAAGAAGAAAAGTATGCACTGTGTTCACTTCTATTGGATTAAAACCCGATCAGTGAATGCAATTTTAAAAGCATCCCCTTGGAGAAGTAAATCCCGTCTGATTGGAGCTTTGCTTTATCCAACGCAAAGGCACTGCAAAGAAAATTCCATTAGCTGCAAGCAGGTCTGTGATGTAAGCGCAATGCCCAAGCCGCTTGCCTGCTTTTGAATCTAGTGATCCGGGAATCGTGTTTTTTTTCCTTTTGATCAACTTGTCACAAAATCCAAAAAATGCTGGAAAGAAGAACAATGGTTGACATTTTACCCTATCCGGTGATCCATATTGAAGCACCTTGAAGTTATTACGGAGAAACATAATGATGCCATCAGGGTTGAGCTGTATTCTTTGCAAAGGTTAGGAATGTTTCTGAATGGCAACTGGCTGCTTGCACGCCACAAGCGCTCTGTGATTTCAGATTGGGGTCACATTCGAACTGGCCCCTTGATTTAAAAAAAAGAATTTAATGGAAGAAAAAAACTATATGTAGTGGACTACTTGGAGCTTAGCATCACCTGGGATTTTTTTCCCCAAAAATGTTCTCTTAAAAAATAGTGAAAAAATAGAATTTACTTGTTATTGTACTCAAAAAAGATGCACATTCTTTTTTGAAGATTCGTGCCAACTGTGAATTATTATGCATGAGATCTCCTAGTGGAAAAAAAAAAGTGTTTTTTTTCTTTTTTTTCAAACCATTTGTTATTAAAGACTGGATGATGTATACATGCAGTGAGAACTGTAGTATGAAAAATGAAAAATTAAAAATGCATATTTTGCAGACATGGGGTCCTATGTGCCCCTATGTGAATAAATGAGCAGTGGAAAGGATCTGTAACCAGACTGGAAGGAGTTTTCAGAAGGTTAAGGTTCTTGTCCGCTCTCCTCGTGAGAAAAAGTTTTTTGTCTTCTCTCTGCTTTGTTGCATATTAAATCTTCTAGGTTGCCTGAACCTAGCAATTACCATCCTGTTTAAGTCCTGTTTACCCTCCCCTTTCCCTTGAGAAGCCTTTGTCCAAGCATGTCCCAATATTATCTTTACATTCAGTACTAGCTTTGAGCAAAAAAATAAATAAAATAAAACCTACCCACCTGGTTGCCATAAAGGACTCTCCTTTCACCCCTTAAGCCTTTTAAAACATAAGATAAGCTTTGGGATGTGGAGCCTAACCCTTGATCCACATCACACCGCCTTGCACAATGTCCATTCTCATTCTAGTGATGCTGGTATGGTCAAGGGAATGTACTGTAGGTGATAGCTTGTTTGAGAGGGGAGGTTAAGGGCTCTGCTCCATTTAGTTGTAGACCTCCAGGCCATTTCTCTCTCACGCTTCGTTGCATTCTTTCGTCTTCATGATGCATCCAGGAATTGGATATGATGTCATGCATGAGTGACCACAGATATTGGTATCAGAAAACAGATGCAGACCCAGGCAGGCAGCATATATGCAGCGTTTGTGTATATATATATATATATATATATATATATATATATATATATATATATATATTGCAAAAAATTTTTGCTAATTTAATTGCATTAAAAAAAGGGATTGGCATTTTTTTGGCCCTTGGATGCACTCGGTTATTTTTTCAGTTTTAGACTAACATGTAACATGTATAAACACTAAAAATGTAGTTATCTGTTGGTGAACGTTTATTCATCTTGCTTCTTTCTTTTGTTCATGTTAAAAATATCCAGTTTTTGGTATACTAATACAACTTTTCTGGATAATCATATTTAGAGTTGGCTCGGTGAGTGGGGGGATGTGTGAAAGGATTTCTCTTTCCTAGGAAGGGCTTTGCAAAAAATTATTGTCAAGCACTGCCTTAATTTAACTTCTCTCTCGCATCAGCCCAGTCACACATCTTCACATTTTGCTGTAGCAGTCAGTGAAGCGGAATGAACTGTTAACAAATGTGGGGGTAAAAAAAAGGAACAGTAGCAGATGATTAGTGTTTGTGTGTAGGGCCATATTTTGGCCAGCAGCAGTTTTGACAAGAACAATGTTGTAGATGACAACATGAATACAATTCAATGGGTTATTTTCTGCTTTGTGGAGTAATGCAACTAATTAACAGCGTTGAAAACAAAACCTCCCGCCCACTCGCTTTCCATCCCACTTCACAAGAATGTGATGCTTTCAAGCTGATTTGTCATGCAGCTACTGAACGTGTCCTGTGAAAAGGGGAGGACAAACTAACACCTCCCCAGCTTTACCACTTCTACAGCCCCATCTTTATATCTACTTTTCCGTTCTCATCTTCCTCATTTATTTATGTACGCGTCTCATTTATTTATATCCTTCTCATGCTACCTGAGAGATGTGAATCAATGCGAGTCGCTCCAAATTTTAATGTTTGCACATTGCGGTGTTATGAAAGCATTCAGTGCAAACGGCAACTCAAAGAGGGACATTTAAGAGCATCCAATAGGTATATTTAAGCTTGCCCGAGCGTCAAGAAGCGATGATTTGTCCGGCAGTGACTACTTACTGATGTGTAGTACAGCTGCTTTTAGCGCACTACTTCCTGTGGTGAGACTCTCAGAGGAGCCTCATCTGTCTGCAGCCGTGTTGGTTTCATCTGGAAGCACCTTGTGAAGTGAAGAGGAAAGAAGGCTTTGCTCACAACCTCAACCTGTCTACACTCCACTCCATGCTCTCGGGGGAGCTGGCACGGACCACGGCAGAGTTGAGAGGAACAATAACACAACGGACAGATGGACGGAGAGATGCCCGGGGAGGGAGAAGAGAGCTGCAGACAAACCGGGGGAAATTGAGGGGCAGGAAGATCCTGACTTTTCGGGAGGGGCAGGAGGAAAAATGTAGAGGGAACATCGAGTGGGTTGGGTGAGAAAAGGCTGAGCTTGTTTCGTAGATTTTTAATTGGAATGAAAAGAGTACTAAGTACATGTTATGTACAGTCAACCTGCAAATCACTGACACTAAAAGGCTTTATTATTATTCGTTATTAGATATATATTTCATCTTATTCAATCATATATAGCATGTATACAGATACAGATTACAAGGTGCGACAGGGCTCCAAAAAACTTTCAGCAAAAAACGCTCTGAAAAACAACAAAAGAAGAACACACTGAAAATAACAAATGCATTTTGTGAAACTTTGCTTTTTATTCTATAAGATTTCTTTTATGCATTGTTTATATTTATGTAATCAGAACAGCACTCTCAGTTATTGCATAGCAGCTATGACAAAGGCATTCTATTCTTTTCTATCCTATCCATTACCTGTAGCCGCTTATCCTCACAAGGGTCGCTGGCTTGCTGGTGCCTATCCCAGCTGACTTGTGGCAGTAGGTAGGGGACACCCTGAACTGGTTGCAAGCCAAATGCAGGGCAGACAGAGATGAATTAGCTTTCACACACCCAATTACACCTAAGGACGATTTAGCGTGTCCATTACACCTGCCTTGCAAATTTTTTTGGAATGTGCCCTGAGGGAAACCATGCGAGCTCGGGGAGAACGTGCAAACTCCTCACAGGAAGACCGCAGTCAGATTTGAACTCAGGTCCCTTAACTGTGAGACCGACGTGCTAACCACTGCGACGCCGAGCCAACTTCTATTCTATTCAATTCTATTCTATTTGAGCACAGTCAGTAGAATATCAAAATACTCACCCGTGTATATTTTTTAGAGGTAGGTATCCTACTTTTTTCTGCTGGTCCATCTGTCATCAGCGGTTGGTAAAACGATAAAATAAATTTGGAGATACTCAATCGCAAAAAGGAAAGGTTTCAGTCCAGTGCCCGACCAGATGATGCTTCTTCCTATTCGTTTCAAATATGTGTTGTAAATTAATTACAGAGCAGTGATTAAATTGTAAAAAAAAAAAAAACTATATGGGAACATGGTAGCTACAACTCACCATATGGACAATGTATTAAGTGACGATCAATCAGTGGCACAGTATAGTGTACATGAAACATGCACAGTAAATTACATTTTGGAGCTTTAATCACATTACAAGATTAGATTAAGATCCTTTACTCGCTGGCTCAATGGTTTGACATTCAAGTGCTTGGATAACGGAACATTTTCAGGCTAGCAAAAATATTAAAGTTCAGGATAACCCATCAGTGGACATGACTAAAATGGTTGAACTCAAAGTGGCTCTTACTGAAGAGCAATTTGAGAGGCAAAGAAAGGGACTCTTACTGATGAGCTGGCTCACTTCAAAAAAAAAAACAAAAAAACCTGGAATCCTCTTCACAAAGCCATCTTTCTGTAATGGGAGCGGGATTATCCATCCTGTTTTATCAACATCCAAATTACAAAACGAATTTGGTCAACTCATGATGCTCTTTATCATGCAACCCTTTTTGCATCTGCCGCTGTTGATTTTGTTGTTTTCAAAGCTCTCAGTCAGACGTTTTCTTTCTATTTTTTTCTTTTGTTTTAGTTCCAATAGAATAGATGATGCAAATGCAAGTCAACCGCTACGGTGTGAAAACAGATGAAAGAAAGTAAAATGAATTGCAGACGTCAAGAGCTGTCCTGCCCAAAGCGTCACTGGGTGCAGACACTAATCGGAAATAGCTTATCAAGTGTAGTCCATCAAGCTTCATTTGTTACTCTTTAGAGAAGACATCGACAAATCACTTTGTTAGGTGTAATGAGACGATTATGAACTCGTTTCCAAATATATTCCATTAAATCACAGGTATTCATATGTATTTTTTTTTTCAATTATCTGTCATTCTCAAGCGTGTGTCTATAAATGACTGGAACGAATTAAATACCTCAATCAAATGATTATTACTTCCATCCATCCATTTTCTGGAGCCACTTATTCTCACAAGGGTGGCAGGCTTGCTGGTGCCTATCCCAGATGACTTCGGACCACCCTGAACTGGTTGCCAGCCAATTGCAGGGCACACAGAGACAAACAAACATTCAACATTCGCCCAATCACATCCAAGGACAATTTAGTATGTTCAATACACCTGTCAGGCATGTTTTTGGAGTGTGTGAGGAAGCCGGAGTGCCCAGAAGAAACCCATATAGGCTCGGGGAGAACATGAAAACTCCACACTGGAAGGCCGGATCCAGCTGTTTTTGATTTTTTGTTTTTTTTTGTTTCTGGTCCCTTAACTAAACACTGGATCACAAAGCTGCCGTAATTAATTATTTAATTTAATTTAATTTAAGTAATTGATTACTTTGGTGCTTAATCACTTGAATTATTAATTACTTTAATGCTTAATAACCGGATCAATTACTTTGTTTAATTACAAAAAGTAATCTATTAATTTAGTACTTCTTTTCCTAAAGTATTAGATTGTTAGTAGATAATGTTCTAAAGTAATCCATTACCTTAATAAATAGTTACCTAGTTTTTACTGTAGTACTCAGCTCCCTTATGTAATCGATTACTTTAGTCCTTATGAGCCTAAATGAAGTACCTAAAGTACTCAAATGGTTTAATACTTGATTTCCTAAAATAACTTTTTACTTTAGTGCTTGTTAATCTAACAATCAGTTACTTTTGGTGATGGATTGACAAACAAAGCTTCATGAAGCTTCACGAATCCACTTTTGTGCTTCATTACTAAAAGTAGTAGATAACTTAAGTACCTAATATCCTTAAATAATCATTTCCTTTAATACTTAATTACCTTTTTTGGTTGATTATTTTAGTGCTTAATTTATTTAGTAATGCTTTTTCAGACAATCCTTGAGCCAAAAGTAAAAAGTAAAAAAAAAAAAAAATAAAATAAACATAAGTACCTCAAATTGAATGTCTGGACTTGTAAAATTATGTCCTTGGGATTGAGTTGAATTTGTTTTCTTTGCCAGGTTTTGGTTTCTTTTATTACCTCAATGCTGTGAATCCTGTTTCCAAATTTGTGTTTTGTTCATTTTCAAATGAATTCACCAGGATGCTGGCACTGTTGACGCCTGGGGAAATGTTACTGTGCCGTAAGCCGTATTTAAAACACCCACTGAGAAAAACCTGAATCCTCTCCAAAGAACCTATAGGAATGATTTAAAGCTCACAAAAACACATTTAAATGCTGTTCATTAATTAAATTGTAACGCGAAACCAGCATAAAGAGTTCAATTACGGTTTGAATTGTTTTTCTTATGAGATTCATCAAAACAAAACTACGTCAAAGAAACCTGCCATGTTCTTTTTAATTTACATTTCTTGTGAATATTACACAATTTATGTCGTAATAGACGTCAGATGGTTTCCTGTGACGTTTATTTTTAATGAGTATTTATGTCCCTCTTTCCTGAATTTCTCATCATACTCGCTTGGAGGAAAAAAACAAATCAATATTGTGACAGAGATTTGAATGGAAAGATGCAAATTTTCTGTTTAAGCCACACAAATCTCCCTTTGTTTTGATGTGGCGTTTTGACAAGCACATCCAATTTGAGTCTCAGCTGACACGACTCAAGGTGACGGCATCATATATGCGGCTAACGACAAGATGCTCGCTATAAATACATTTCACATTTGGGTTGATGGCGGCCCCGCTCTAGCAGACATGCTGATAGAAAATACAGTAAATGGACGCATTCCAATTTCAACACCTGTCACAGTCAATTTCCGAGGGGCCTTATTATTATGCAGGAAGGAGAATGTCATCATTGAGGCTAATGAAGCGAATGGCAAGCGCTGATTTAATGTGAATGCCAGCAGCATCGGATATCATTGGCAGTACTCTTAATTGGCAATGCTAATTATACAGTATGCGTGAAGATCAATACGAGGGACATTTGAGATGTGAGGGAAGTGTGCAATGAAAAGCCACTCTGCAGTCGGCGGGCGCGCTAATTAAAGAAGTTATTGTTCGTCTCGAAATATTTGCATTCCCTGGACCGGCGTTGTTTTAAGTTTCTCAACTCGTTCACCTTCTGATTTAAATGAGTGAACTCAAACGAGGCGCTGTTGAAATAACAAGCAAATGGCGTTTGTTTAACAAGGGTTGGTTAAGAGCACCATTTTAACGGCTACATAACACTTTCGTTTTCGGCCTTGGTCGCTGCTGATGTTTATGCTTACAGCAAATGCGTTACATCACCTAAAAGCGATAATTGCAAGGGGACGCTTAAATATCCGCTAAATAAGCTAACCGACTATAAACTTTCCCTCCTGGCTGTGGAGTAAAGGCATCAAATTGATTTCTTCAATGCACCACAAGCATGTTTGCTGCTTGAAACTCACAATTAGAAAACACATCACAGTAAGGCTGCGACTGACCTTTATTTTAATAATTGCTTAATAAATTGTTTATTTTTTCTATCAACAAATCAATTGGATTAAAAACTATTTCAAATTGTCAATGCAAAAATCAATTTTTACTGTAAGATGAAAGTAAATTGACAAAAATGTTGAAATGTTTGCAAAAGTTTTGATTCAACAGAAGGATAATCAGTCAAATAAATAATTTAGTCAAAAACTGAAAAACTGAGGATTTGAAAAATTTCTGTCTAGTAGCTGCCAAGATTAAAAAATTGAGAGAATAATTAGTTAAAATCAGTTATTACTATAATTAATCTCATTGAATCCCACCTAATCAATTCTTAACCTTTGTCTTGTTTTTTGTTATTTTTTTTTTTAGTTTTTTTACTTTACTGTAGAAACATTTTGTTTTTGTGGTAGAACAGCAAAAAAATATACAAATTATCTTGAACTAAGACATCACTTACCATCTGCTGTATTTCAGACTCGCTCCAAGGTGCAACCTTTAGTTTCCACCATCAGGAAAAATGTAGCTGTTTTCTTTTATCAGTCGCCAAAAAGTTAGAAAATAGCAATACATTAAAACTGCTTATCTTGTCTTTCACACAGGTGCTCAAACACAGGATATTCTCAAGCTTGGCACAGAGCTTAACTACGGCTTGCTATATTAGCATCTTTGTTGATATCACTAGCGTTTTATTGGATGTTTCATATTTATGTGGTAGGCTAAACTTGAGCTATTTCTGTGGTAAGCAAGCTCTATCCAAAAAGTATGGTCCCATCATGTAACACTATTGTTTAAAATGTTGTGTTTTGCATTATTCAGCATATGTCCAAACACTTTGAAGATATTGACTGAAAACGTGTCCATCAAACAGATTTCTGCATCGAATCAAAGATGTGACGGATGTCACAACGTGGCGTTTTTTTTTTTTTCTTAGTACCTTGCGCTTCAAGGAACACACGGCATTCTGTTATAGTCGTTTTCATCATGAAGGCATAAAACTAGATCAAGGCGATTGTGACTGAAGTGTGATAGCCGATTTATGTTGAGGACCAATTAAATTGCCGAGTGCAACAGTCTGACAGCATCAAGTACAAGAAGTCGTTAGTTGAACACTAAGCACTGACTCTTGCCACTGGGCCTTTAAAGGCTTTTAAAAAAAAAAAAAGTTGTTGAAAAGAGGATGGAATTGTGCCAGTGAGCTCCCCTTCTGTACCATCTGTTCATCTCATCCAAGATTTTAACCACTTTGGCTACAGTGACCTGCTTAGATTGGATGACCGGAGCTCACTAAGTAAAAAAAAAAAATCTACTCATGTATGGTGTTTATATATAAAAAATAAGAGTGCATTCACCAGCTGTAAAGGAAACATGTTGAATTTGTCTTGCACATTCTGATACTTGCTAAAAATGGATCAATGATGTTCGTGTTATATCCCAGGTGTTGTCAATGGCCTAAATTCCTAATTACGCAACCACGTCCCCAAACCGTGATCGCATGTGGTGCTTCCTGCCTCCCCAATGTGAACCTTCTGACTTTATGTGGAGCAGCAAATTAGATCATGCCTCAAATAAATCGCACATAATTAAAACCGTGTCTGAGTATACACATGTACTACTTTGTAAGTGACGCTTAAGTCAGGAATGGGAATCTGATTCAATTCCTTAACTGACAACTGTTTGTATTGATCCTTGACATTTATTATTTGTTTTTTGCTTCAAAAGGATTATTGGTGTTGGTATTTGGTATCAGTGATCTTGCATTAATTTAACAAAAGTGTTATCAAGCACCCAGCATTTAAAGAAAAAACAATAGTCCGCAACACGAGATAGAAGAAAATATGATCAACTTAAAATGTGAAAGAGTACAGCTCTTGATTTTTAAAAGATAAAACTGAAGAAAACAAAGGCATCCAACATTTTGCGAAGGAATCATTATAACACCATTTTGCATTCAGTTGCTTCATGTTCCAATTCATTTTCTCCTAATTTGAAAAGACAATGTACTGCTCCTGTCACTGTATGAAAAAGCAATAAATTAGATATGCCGCAAAATGCGGAAACCCAGCTAAAATCTTACATAAACCCTGAAAGGCCTTCAAAGGGTACTCATGCCTAATTCAACGAAAAGGGAACCGGGAAATCGAAATCGGAAATGTGCTTTTGTTTTTGTCATCACCACAATGCTACCTGTGGATTAAAACTTTTAATGGAATCAACCACTTCCCACTATTTGTTCCTACAATACCCTGCAGTAGTTAGTGATTACAAAAGAAGATGGCCAACTCAAGGGATTGTGGACTGGAATAGACATGAAGGAGTTCAATTCTCCGTTGTGTCAGAAAATAGAGCACAAAGGGGGGAAAAAAAAAGGAAATGGCCTGTTCCGGAGAGTTAAAGACAGAGGGGTTTTTGATGCGATAAAGGAAATGAACAGGGCTGTAAAAGACGAATGTGGGATGAAAGTGCCGGAACATGAAAGTACGTTTGATGACGCATTCTACATGTAAAAGTTTTATTTGAGAAAACATATAATAGAGGGTGTGCCGTGACTGTATAATATACGTCAAATGAGGTACGCTTCCGCCAGCCGTTCAACCAGCAAGTGGGCAATTTATATCATGATGCAACAGGCTGCTAATCCTCTACTTATGTAAACACTTGACTGCTATTCAAATGAAATGCAGATGGGTTAGAGCTCGTCTTCCGCCAGGAAACAAAGAATGTCTGAGGGGAGACTATGCGCTCTCATTTTTGGAACGATTATTGCCACTGAGTCCTTTGCTCTGTGGCCCGAGGTGCAATTGGCAGGAGAATATGGAGATGCCAAACAAAGCTGAAATGACCTCATTGCATCGGATCGAAGCAGGAAGGGGAGGGGCTGAGCGAGTATGGATGCAGCCAAAGGTTGTCATAAACAACCGCCGTGATGGAAACATCCCGTATTAATTGGAAAACGGGCCGATCTATACATTCTGTATTTGCACTTTTAATTAGATCGGAGCTGGGTTATTATTGCATCCTTCCGTATAAATGTAATTCATTTCAATATGACAGCGTCGGAAATATTGAAGAACAACTTCAAGGCTTCAGCATTTGTCACCTGCAAAATCAATGGCTATATTTCTACCGTCTGGAATCTTATTAATAGCTATAAGGTTAGGTCAATTCCCTATTTTTCTCCTGCATCAAAGCAACACATATTTACAAGGCTATGCACTGATGAGGCGTGGAGAATTTGAAGGGATGAATGACGGTAATAAGATCCTGTGTGAACATAAATTATTTGATGTCGGTTCAAATGGGCAGAAATAGTTGAACATGTTAAACAGGCTGCTGCGTAACATTTAAAGAGATTCATAGATTTTAAGATAGTTTGGTTTGAGGTTGAACTGTAGCGCCTTGTAACCATCCAAACTGTGAGGCGGACGTGCTAAGCTTTTTGAGTTCAATACCAGAAAATATAGCTTTTTTTTGTCTTCAAATTCTATCAGTAATAGTGGCTCTCAAATCTACAGTCTAGATCAGAAAATGAACTTTGTACATGTAAAACACTTTGGCTAAAACTGATTTCAAAGTGTAGGGAGAGCAATGAATTCTTCCACAGCTCGCAGAGAATTCTGTGATTACTTGCAAACAATTTAAACAAACAAGTCAACATCTAAGAGAAATAGCATATTATAGTTCAATACGTTCATTCCCCGTGGTAGCCAATTGTACATTTTTTTTTAAATGAAGTCATTAAAATATATATCCTATAATGTATGCCTTCTGTTCTGTTGTTCCCACAGAGCTGAGGTCCTCCTGAGAGAGCATGAAGACAAGCTGTGACTCCCCTCATTGCAGCCCAACAAGATATGACATAACCTGGGTGACCTGCTAATCCACCATGATAGCCCTAAAGCTGTGACTGGCATTCAAAACCCCTTTTTCTATACCCTGTTCCTCCTCTGCCGCAGTCCTTCCCAGACACCTTTGCTAGTTTCTTTTCTCCAACAATCACGCCCCCCTTTTGTGCTTGCATTTCTCCTCTTGATTACAATAACATCCCCTCTTTCATCTCCATCATGCAGAGCCTTTCCACCACCTCGGATTTCATTCTTATTGTCTCCTCCCTCCTAATTGCCACCCGTTTTCCCAGCGTGGTCAATGGGGACTGCTGGCTCATTGAAGGGGACAAAGGGTATGTGTGGTTGGCTATCTGCAGTCAGAACCAGCCACCGTATGAGACCATTCCACAGCACATCAACAACACCGTTCATGACTTGAGACTCAATGAGAACAAGCTGAAAGCGGTGCACTTAAACTCCATGTACCGCTTTACCAACCTCACAGACCTCAACCTTACCAAGAATGAAATCGGCTACATCGAAGACGGAGCTTTTTCGGGACAAGCTAACCTGCAGGTGATCAATGAAAAACAACTTATTGTATACGGTTGTGGATTAGTAGTGTCGTAGTACTCGAGATTAGCTTTGGTCCCAAGACCACTTTTTAAGGGCCCCATCTCTGAAAGCATCACTCAGTCTTGGAAAGAGCGGGCTCTGGATTTTTCACAAAGACCATTACTACTACTACTACTACTGCTGTGATGAATGAGAAATTGCATGCTTTTTTTTGTTTGTTTCACACTACTATTTTCAAAAACAGCAGAGCAGTATTTTTGTGTTTCTAACACTTTTTTTTGTGATTTGTCTTTGATAAATGTAGTTTTGGTCTTGTCTCTGTCTCACCCTCCAAGAGTCTTGGTCTTGTCTCAATCTCTAAAAGTCTTGGGCTTGTCTCGATCTAAACCTTCAAAGTTATTAGTCTTGTCTTTGGCTCAACCTTCTCAAGTCTTGG
This sequence comes from Hippichthys cyanospilos, assembly GCF_059441005.1. Lineage (NCBI taxonomy): Eukaryota > Metazoa > Chordata > Actinopteri > Syngnathiformes > Syngnathidae > Hippichthys > Hippichthys cyanospilos. The sequence goes on from NC_142384.1 coordinate 12,036,168, forward strand.
TCTTGATTCTGCCTTGAATTATCTTAATTTTGTCTTTGTCTCAATGGGTGTGTTCTAGTCTACAGCATTATATATGATCATATCTATGTATTTATGATTGATTTTGTGCTTCTTAGGTTCTTCAACTGGGCTATAACAAGCTGACCAACTTAACAGAGGGTATGATGAGAGGGCTTGGCCGCATGCAATGTCTCTTCCTTCAACACAACCTCATTGAAGTTATTGCCAGCAATGCATTCTGGGAGTGCCCCAGCCTTAGCAGCATTGACCTGTCATCCAACAAACTTGCCCGTATTGATCCATCTACGTTCACTGTTCTCAATCGCCTAATGGTTTGTGAACTGGCTGCAAATCCTTTCCATTGTGGCTGTGATCTTTACAGCTTCCTTACCTGGCTAGAATCCTTCAACAATGTCACACATACCTACGATCGTCTCCAGTGTGAGACACCACGGGAGATGTTTGGCTTTCCCCTCCTAAGCCCCATTGCTGCCGGTCATGCTGGTCGAAATGCCAAAAACATATTGTACTCTCACTGCAGAGATGGAGTGATGATTCCTGGAATGACATCCCTCCCACCGGACTTAGACGGTCCGTCCGGAATTGGTCCAGAGATGTTTGGTGGTGTGGGACCTTACCACCAGCCCAACACCTCCACATCCACAGAAAACAGTTTCATTCCTAGCATCAAGCTCCATCAGGTGTCCTTGTCGTCGGCCTCTCTCCTTGTACAGATCCCGAGGCCCTTCAGCAAAATGTACATACTAACACAATACAACCACACTTTTGTATCTGACGTTATGACCCTGAAAAACAAGAAGGAGATGATCACCCTCAACAAGCTTAAACCTCACACCAACTACACCTTCTGTGTGGCATCTATCCGTAACTCCCAGCGATATAACCACACGTGCCTCCAATTTTCCACGCGGTCTCAAAATCCAAACAACATTCTCCCCACACCATCAACCACGACACACTACATCATGACCATTGTGGGATGTCTCTTCGGCATGCTCATTGTTTTGGGCTTTGTTTATTACTGTTTACGTAAGAAACGCATGCATGATGAGAAAAAGAAGTCCATCTGTGTCAAGAAAACAATACTGGAAATGCGTTACGGACCTGAGGTGGCAGCAGCAGTTGCCAATGATCCGGCGGCAGTCCACAAGCTTCAGGAACACTCCAGAGAGCACCACCAATATCACCACCACCACGGGGGCAAGCTTCCCATGTCTACGTCCTCGAGCTCTGGAATGCTTCACTCGGCCAACACTAGTTCCTCGAGGCTTTCCTCTATCCCCCAAGTAGAAAAAATGGCCACTGCCTTCTCGGAAGCCATGGGAGGTAAAGGAAACTACATGGATATCAGAAGCGGAGGGGCAGGGATCGAGAGGCACGGAGGAGAGAGTGGGCACGGAGGTATGAGGGGGGAAGATTTAAGGGACGACGACGGCACTGATGTCGGGGATGACTCGGACGACGACGGACATGGCTCCGCATCCGAGATCTCGACCATCGCCATGGAGGTAGACAAAGTCAACCAGATTATAAACAACTGCATCGACGCGCTGAAACTGGATGCGGCCGCTGTCGCTGCTTCGGGCTCGTCTCCGAATCCGACGCCATCCTCCAACCCTACCTCCCCACCCCCAAACAGCACCTCTGCTCTCACTCGTGGTTTAATAACTCTTTCTCAAGGGATGAATGAATCATGCCAAGTTAACAAAATTCCACCTCCTCCCCCACTCCCCGCTTTGAATACCCCACTTTCCGAGCGCCCGGGGATCAGCGGCGGTGGATTTGTTGCTACCCCTCCCTACAGGCCGCCTCCACCAGCCAATGCTGTACGCCCCATCCAGCGCCAAATGAGTGCAGATGCGGCTGTGGTGATTGTAAATGCTGTCAAAAAACAGGGCAGCACCGCCTCATGTGGATCTGTGGGCCGGGAAAGGGAACGCGGAGGGTCTCGTGTATATAGCCTGGACGTTCCAGAGCCAAGGAGTCCGGATGCCTGCAATCAACAACAACAGTACCAAGATCGTGCCAGTCCTGTGGGCTGCGGGGAACCCCTGGAAAGACTGCCGTTAGTGGGGAGTATCAGCTGCGCCGGAGGGGGTGGCGGTGGTTGCGACAGTAGTGGTGTTGGTGCCCAACATCAAGAAAACCTAAATCCACACCATTACCATCAACAGCCACAGCAGCAACAGCAGTTAGAGGTGCAGCAAGACTACCACTGCTCAGAGCACCGCCACTCCGTCCCAGCTCTTTACTACGATGGCTCCCATCAGGGTTCCCCAGCCCAGAGGGTTTCCTTTCTAAAGCCACTCTCGCGCTCCCGTAAGGATGCGGCCTCCTACTCCCAGCTTTCACCAGCTCGCCATCATTCCAGTTACTCTGGCTACTCCTCCAGCCCAGAGTACTCGTCAGAGAGCACACTGAGGATCTGGGAGCGCTTTCGTCCCTACCGTAAAGGCCAGCGCGAGGAGGCCTGTTATGTAACGGCCGGGAATGCCCTTCGAAAAAAGGTGCAATTCGCTAAAGGCGAGGACCTCCATGACATCCTGGATTACTGGAAGGGGGTGTCAGCACAGCAGAAGCTTTGACTGTGGGACCAGAATTCACCATTGTGAGGAAAGCGGTTGTTTACGTCTGGTTGTGTCGTGCCCTTTCTTGGCTGGAGAATCTTCTTGAAGGGACAAAACATGTGGGACACAGTTTTGCCCTTTTTTTTTCTTTTTTGGGCATGCTCAAGTGTATAGAGTATTGTGCGTTCAGCACGGACTGTGCAACTGTGCCTGGGAAACCTGGGATAATAACTCACTACAGGCTTTTATTTTACACTTCATTGTAGCACCCTTTCAGGATTATTTTAACAACTGCGGGTTTCATTTATCTCCACAGGGAACAAAAGTTAACTCTGCAGTCAAGTAATATACAGTATGTGTGCTCACATTTTGTGATTTTTTAGATAGTACTTACTCCGTGCCATTTTTTTAGTCTTTGGGAACCAACCAGAGGCACGTCATTTTGATCTGAGGGAAGTTGAAGCTGAGTCGATTGATTATTGGTCTTCACCACGAGATACCCAAAGGAATAGATGTATTTACACTATAACAGCAGCGTCTACACTGGAAAAAGGTCAAATAAATACCAATGGAAAGTGGAACCTGCATCAGTATGTCACGGCATATTAATGATTGCCAAAAACAATGTGGTGCCCCACACTTTTAACCACACTTTTTGCTGATTATTGTCAATTTATGCTTCAACAACAACAAAATACCCCAGGTTAGGTTTTAGTGAAAATGACTGTGAAGGAGACCAGACGATATCATGAAGTAATTGCAAAAGAAATCAGATTCAAGCAAATTCCGAGAAAAAAGTTGACAAAACATTCCAAATCCTTTCATATTTAAATCAAATCAGTAACAAAAGTGAGAAGACCTCATTTCAATTTACTGCCAACATTTCTGATCTGTTGCGGTTATTTACTTATTTATATTTGCTCTTTTTTTTTTTAAATTACCCATCTCATGACAGGCATGTTCACTTGCACCTTATGACTTAAGTGTCTGTGCGTGTGTGAGTGCACAGTGTTGAGTAAAAGTGGGTGTCGGCATGCCTTGCCAGATTTTATCGTCTATGCCTAAATTGATTTTACTGAATACTTGTGAATATCCGATTAAATAAATGTCCTGCTATGTACAGTATAATTCCTTCCACGTGACGAAAGACATAGACGAATGCACAAACAACAGTAGTATTATTTTGCATTATTTTCCTGACGTACATCATAACATAATAATTCTAAAGTAGCCCAGTGCCTCTTGCTACTACAGCCATAATCATATTTATGTACTTCAAACATTTTCCTTCACTTGGCCTTTTCTATGGCAACAATCTGATTGGGATCACCAATCTGCCTACCTAAACTGCTGTGAAACATAATACATTTTTTGGCTATTTTTTTTCCTGCCCTCAAATGTGAAAACTCAAGTGATCCTTGCCTCACGTTTATATTTAGGGCTGATAATGAAAACATGTTACAGAGGCATTTCTAAATTCAGGCCTTTCTAGATTAATAATCAATGCGTGAGGATTTATGGCACACCACTCATCACTTTCCTGTTACCACCTGTTGATTGTATGAAGGAATCGTAAGGGAGTATGCTTGGGATAGCTTTAACTGTGAGTGTGTGTGTGTGTATATATATATATATATATATATATATATATATATATATATATATTAGAATCTTCATTTATAGTCAAATTTTGTTCATACTTAGGGTGTTAGCTGAATGATCATTAGATATTTTCTTGCGTAATATGCTTGAGTTTTGAAAAAAAAATGACGATCAATTGTTATTTTTAACTCATTCACTGTCAGCACATTTAAAATGGATCTTTGGCTTCTATAGCCGTCAGTAGAGTCCAATAAAAATGGATGTTATAGTTGTCAATGGTACTGAATGAGTTAATGGAGTAGAATCTCTTTTTAAATGTTACTCCCATCTCCAGTGTTAATCTGAGCAGAATTGCGTTCTGTTTTTGGATCTTTCTTTGCTTCAGTCGCGGAATTGACCACACCCTCTTTAGCACATCAAGAAAAATGTTCACTTTCTGATCTTTTTATAATGTGAAAACGTTGCCAAGTTACTGTGATTATAAACCGACGTTGCATCATTTGAGGGGAGAGGATTTTCTTATTTTGTGTGTTAGACTGCCGAAATATCTTGAAAGGCGCGGACTTACACTGGAGGATAGATATCAGAAAGTTCATTTTAGCACTTGTGTCAGGATCGATCTTTTTTAAACTGCCATCAAACAGTCATTACATCTTGCCGCTGTCACATGGATGACTTTTCACTTTTAATCAAAATGTGATGAAATAGCCGTTGTGTCAAAGTGTTCTTCTGCTCAGCGATTTCCACATTCCACGTCTGACATTAACATTGAAAACCTGTGATTGTTTGGTCAAAACTAGTGCTTTTGTGTCGACAATATTGTGTTATTCAACTGTGTAAAATTGGCATAAATCAGGGAAATAAATCACACAGAACACCATACATTCGCAGGGCTAATATTCATGCATAATTTATACTACTTAATTCATTCAGTCCCAAAGATATTTTTATGTGCATATTTTTTTCAGTTATTACAAGTTTGGCTAAAGCCAGGTGAAAAAATGGTGGCTACTAAATAAATTAAGTTCTAAAGTAATGAATTACTGTTGCTTAATTTAGTACTGTACTACTTAAGGCAATGCTTCTCAATATTTTGCCAAGACCCCCCTAGGAAAGAGAAAACCTTTTGCACCCCCAATAACGACGCGCTGACTTTATTAATAATAAAAAAATATTATGATCTATAAAAATTGTGTAACTATACCTAAACCTCCATCCTTTTTAACATTGATGCAACAAATGAAGTAATATAAATCTACTTTCCCCTCGTAAAAGTGGGTCGTTTACTACAAGTAAACATAAAAAAAAAAAAGTTTTCTAGTTTTATTGTTTTTTTTAGAGTGTAAGTAATAAAGTAATGAAGTGTTTCAAGTAAGTTCAAAAGGAAACAATTATTGGAGATGTAAAGTACTGAGGTAATCAATTACTTTATGTACATAAAGACTAATCAAAATACTTTGGTACTCAAGTATTAGATTTTTTTGAGTACTAAAGTAATTAATAGGTGATGAAGTTACCAATTTCTTCAGGAGTTAATTACCAATAGAGTTGGATTACTTTAGTAGACAACGATTACTTAGGTACTTAATTAGCTAATGTAACGATTACTTTAGTATTTAATTTCTATATTACGAGCTAATTTAAGACCTTCCCTTAGTCAATCCCACAAAAAGAGTAAATAGTAAGTGTGAACGTCTGGACTCTTTAAAAAAATGAATGCATTTGGGATTGACTGAGTTAATAAAGTCTATTGAAGAATGTCAAAGCTTTGATAACTTGCAAAAATACATTATCTCTTCATCATCACTCAATAAAGCTCAAATGGATTATTTTGTACAGCTAATTAGTTTTTTATATCCTCTATTTAAACATAATGAATGTGAGCCATTCAAATCCAATCATTTTTTTAAATTACAGTACTGAAAAATGTACCTGTGTTGGTCAGTCAAAATTAGGTGACGAGCAAAGTCTGTAGTTCATTAAAATTACTAAACATGATCAATTCAGACAAGATGATGAAAAAAATAGAATTTTAATTTATTTTTGATTTGGCCTTCTTGTGCCCTCCCCGCTCCCCAACAGTTGCAAGTGAGTCAGAATGAGTCACACGCTAAATTTTATTGAAAGGCAATTCTAAAGAGAAAGGTCTTCAAATAGAGGTGAACAGTGAGACGAGGTCTTTGGCACAATGCAGGCCCACAAATGGGCAATATAATGTGGAATTTCCACATGGCCTCCAACTGACCCTGTTAGATTTTGAGGGGCGCTTAAGTAAAAGTGCACATATAAACTAAGCCCGAGTGGCTAATGCTTTTCAAATGAATAAAAAGCAGCTCAGCTTTGAAGCCTTAAAAGAGCGCTTCGTTTTGGAGGCAGATATTAATTAGGCCCGACAGGAAACGATATCTTCCATCCCTTTGTTGACTTTCCGCTGAACTATTTTTTAAGGATGGATAGTTGAATGCCTTTCAGTCAAATGCATGTAATTTTTGGGGGGGGTGGATAGATTCATGCTTTGAAGTTGGACTGCTAAGTCCAGACAAATGGCTTGACTGATTTCTTGGACACTCTTCGCACTTGACAGTGCAAACACTTCCCACGCAAACTACCGATTTGCCAACGCTCTTGACGATGGATAAAAAAAAAAAAAAAAATGCTAGGATGGAGCCGGCTTCATTAGTACGGTATGGACAGTCAATTATTGTATGCGAATGTCAGACGTTATCAACGCCTCAAATGTGTTTCTGCTGTTCAGCGATTTCTGAGCAGAAGAGCACTTAAATTCCAAGCTTAATTTAAATAATTACCACAAGACTGCCCATCGCAACTTTTTTTTTCACTATTCACAAATAGATTGATTTGATCTTTTATAATGACCTCCATGTATAGGGTTTGGTTTTCAAAGGACACAAGGACTTGAAAGCATCTGTGAAATATGTTAATTTTGTACACACTCAAAAAATATATGTAAAAATACTTATATGGATGTTTTATACTCAGCCTGAGCTCTTGATATGTCTGTGTTATTTTTCTTTATTTTTAAATGTATTTTTGATCTATGGTTATTTTTGTTTTGAGGGTGCTGGGACTTTATTACATGCAGTGGTATGTGTTATAACAGATTAAGAGCAGAGAAAGCTTATAATAGTATGCTACATAAAAGAAAGTTGTATATTTGCATGATTCTCTGTACTTTTGGAAGACAAAAAAATGTATATTGTTGTGTACCATGAGTGGACGTGCAATGAAACAAAAACAAATAAGGACTGTACGTATAAGTTAGATTTTTTTCTAGCTTTTCCTTGTTTTCTGTACCTCTTGATGATTACATTTTTCTTTTTTGTTTTTTTCTGGCACAAAAACGTGGTCAAGAAAGTGTCCCTTCACTTGCAAAGTCATGCGTAATTCTTCAAAGTTGCAAAACTTGTTCAAGTGCTTCAAAAGTCATGCTTTTCGAAATCAATACGTTATGTGGGTGGATGGAAGAATTTTCTGGATCAAACACGGAATGTTCTGATGCTCATAATTTAATCCTGAACCATTAGTAGCGCATCAGCTGATTCTGCGTGCACCCACTTTCTGTGGGCTACAGCACCAGTCTCTTTCCCGTATTTGCTATTCTCATGTTAAATGGCCACTTGATGGAAATCACTTAAAATCACTTAAAATATATATATATATATATATATATATATATATATATATATATATATATATATATATACTTTTTTTTTAAGAGAATAGCAAAAGGTGAGATGCTTCTAACCGGTATGCTGTGTTTTTCTCTCTTTCTTTTTAAGAATAGCAGCACACACAAAAATAGACACATCTCACTGGTACTATTTTTAGAGCAAGCCCGCAGGCTACTCATGTCCTCTGGGGCTACCTGGTGCCTGCAGGCACCATGTTGGTGACCCCTGCTGTTCCATGAGAATGGAGAGAAAAAAAAGACCGGAGGGAAAATAAAACGTACGTGACTCACGTTTGCAGCACTCGAAATCAGATTGAAGTTACTTTTTTAATGTCGCCATTGGTTACTTTTGTGTATGTGTCACAATACTGAAAATTATTACTCCACGTAGTAACACCTGCAAGTAGCACTAGGATTTAAGAGTTTAATTAAAAGCATACACTTCCCACTCACGGCACAACGTAAAATTGGTAATGAATAATAAAATACAGAATATCACCTGAAACCTAAGCTTATAGTCCACATTAAAGTCTCTAAAGAAATAACTATATTTGATAAAAGACCTAAAAAGGTTTTTCCCATTATTCACCATTCATAGACAAAAAAAGGTAAAAGTAAAATCTCCATGGCTGGTGGAAGTATAGGAAGGACATCCCAAAAAATCAGACTGAATGCTGACTAAGTGCTTTGCTCTTCCATTAATGTCGCCGCATTAGCGCGGCATTGCTTTTCTGTCTGCAATCTCTCCTTTTGAGACTCTTGCAGAAGCTAGTAATCATTTTGGTTGCGAACTATAAAACCAACATTTACTCATGCGCGATACATCACCCAAACAACGGCAACAGCCTGCCTTTTTCAACATTAATCATGTAACATTTTATGACAAATTCCATATCCTTGATGTATTCATTATTGAATCGGCGGCTCATTCAAATGTCACTGGCAGTTTTATCCAATACAATTGGCCTTTGCGCCCTCCCCTTGTTTGAGATAGGGATCTGCCACGCACGACTACTCAACTTGTCAGTGCGGCCATTTCGCATCTGGCATCCAATTTGTGGAGTCATGTTTTAATTGGATGAGATTGCGCCATAATCACATGAGCCGGGCATTTATTAGTGCCGGGGGCCCATTTTGTACGTCAGAAATGACATTTCTTTAACCTCCAGAGCAGTGCGACTTATTAAAAGGTCTCACTGGACTGAGAGAAGACGTCAGTTCCCGACTATTCTGATTAATTGTGTTTGTTATGCTCCTAGATTGCAGAGGATGGATTCTTTATCCTACTAACATTATTTCTTTTGGGTAAGATGATTCTTGGTATGATCCTTACCTTGCAACTGAAGTTTGCCATCCATCCGTGTGATCCATCAAGTGGCCCAACTAATTTCAAAGCACTATAGTGAACAAGGTTCTTGCACTAATCTTTTCTCAAATTTATTGTTTCCTATAAGGGGCTGTCACTACATCATTCTTTTGAAAATATGTTTGCTTAAATGTAGTATTTATGAGGCTCACACACTAAATATATATACATGATGCATTTTCACGAAATCAGGCTTATGTTTACCTCTAATTTTTTTTAAAACTATAACACACGAGGTAGCTCAAAAATTGACAAAGTTACAACAATTTGAATGCTGCCAAGCTGAAAGCCCTATTTTTGAGAAAACATGTTTAAAGTTTTGGCAAATTAATCTTTCATTGGTGTGCATCATCTACAAACTTATTTTCATACACTTCAATTACCATTTTGACCATTTGGCTGCTAGTAATGTCCAAATGAAAGTCATGACCTTAAGGAGGCTTTTTTTAATGGAGATCCTAAAAATGCACTTCTGTTCTTTTTGTGTGATCAATTAGAAACTAATATTCATGACATAGGCCTGCTTTTGTGAAAACGCATCATATATATATGATAGATGGTGGTACATGGAAAAAAAAAATGTTCTTTTTGCTCTGATGTATTATTGGTTGCTGGTATTGACATGTTCCATTTGCAATTTCTGTACAAAAGATCTATTTCTATATTTGCAATAAATTTGTAATTAAAATCAAACTTTGGGTTTTTGGCCATTATTGTAAAACCTTGCTGAAAGAGGCATTGTATGAGCTGATTCACATTGGGCCTGATTCCTTGAGGCTTTCAATGCAGTTTACCTGTGGTTTGATATAAAAACGCATTCATGTCCAAAGTACTAGATGAATTAAGGCGAATGAAAAGAGTATCGGACCACATTTATTTTTGGATTTTTCTTTGCTTTCATTGAGTGCCATAACAATGAAGTGAAAGAAAACATTAAATTTGAACCAAGCTATTGATTTTATTAGAATGGCAATAAATAGCTACATTTGTCATTGTAATTCATTGTAATATGACCGGCATTATTAACAATAGAAATACAAATATACACCCCAACAACTGCATTTAGAGGATTTTGTGAAAGGATTCACTTTTGGCAGGACTTTTTCTTAACCCATTTTTGATATAAGTATTGTTCAATCCATATTGTGCTTCATTTCTTTTCACTCTTGACAGTTAAAAAGTTCAAAAAGCATGAAATATGATGACTCACCAGCAGTTTTCCTCGACGTACTGCCAAAGGGTAAGTCCATAATTTCTTGTTTGCTTCTTACCTTATTTTTTAGGGCTGAAGAATCGAATATCGAGTAGTTGGATAACAATTTGAATATAGATTTTATTTGCTAAGGGAAAAAATACCTTAAACGTTTTTTTTTTGGGACAGAGGTACTCAAATTACATGAAAGACTCGTTTCACCCCTGCTTGCTTTTATACTTTTATGGCAATGTCAAAATCTCAAAGGTTTTCTTCAATCGTTGGTCATATTAAAGCAATTTCCATTATTTTCAGTACGTTCCAACATCTGACCAGATCAAAGTTTCAGAACTTCTTACTTGATACTGAAAAGTATTTTTTGCAAAGATTAAAACTTTGGTTTTGTCATTCTAAGAGATTCATAGAAAAATGTCCCTTTCAAACAAAATCCTGCTAAATTCTTGTGAGAGCAGACTTCCTGATGCTATGCAATTCAATTATTCATGCACCAAGGGCTTCAACTACTTGTAAAGTGACAGATTGCTGGATTTGCGCATACACACACAGCTGGCTTTTTTGGCTGGGTAAAAACCTTTCCATGTTCTTGACACCATTTCTCCAGCACATCTGGGTATTCAAGGACTAAGTATGATGAGTCATTAAAGCGACGGGTCCACCTAAGTACCAGTTCCATTGAGAGTCAGTTGTTTAAGTTTAATGCTAGAAAACGCTTTGCTCGGTGTACAATTTTAATGAGTAGGTGACAGAACAAGGGGACGTATGAGGCAGTGACAGCCGGGGAATTTGCTTTGTGACCTTTTATGTGCCGCTAGGACATAGTGGAGCAAAATATGACATAAAAGGTGGGGTTCTGAGATGACAGGCTGTTGCCGGTACATGTCAATGATATAATGCGCTTGCAGGGATCTGTTGTGTTTTCATGGGGCACAAAATGTCAAGCTGAACTGCGTTTAGACAGTGCATTAAAATGATTCAATGCTGCAGTATTGGTGGGATGTTCAAGGCGGCTTGTGCACTCACGGTAGAAATGTGTTCAAGGAATGAATACTTGTTCTACAGCCTTAGTCCATATTCCTTTCAAAAAGGGTGCATATTGTAATGTGCAATTTATTCAAATGGTTGCCCTTGGTCACGTTTGCTGTCTTTACTGTTATTGCCACTGGAGAATGCCTGATTATGTTGGAACGGTACACCAAAGGGAGCTGTGAGCTGAATGGTCAGCATCAGGGAGTCTTTTTGCACTGACACAACAACAGATGGCAAAATAAGTCTTATTTCTGACTTATGTTTGTGTTTGAAATGTTGGAACCAGTACCTGTCTTCACTATAATCACAAGTTTAAAAAGACTATTGGAATTGGTCGAATAGGTTGGTAGGATCATTTATTCCCTCAGCGGCATTTGTAGCGTTTGAAGCGTAATAAAAACGTTGCGAAAGAAGTGTGTTTGATTGCGCTCAGTCACTAGGGACTGTTTTGACAATGAAGAAATCTTGTTGAAATAGAACTTCAATGCTTACGTGTTTGCATGGAAGACTTGTATACGTATCATGACAAAACCAAGATGGCATTAAAAAAGGAAAGTTTCTTATTGAGTTATACTGTGCATATATTTACTGCAGTTGCGTGTGTGTATAAATGTATACATATAAGTATGTGTGTATGCAATAAAACTATATGCACACACACATTCACTATCTATCTATCTATCTATCTATCTATCTATCTATCTATCTATCTATCTATCTATCTATCTATCTATCTATCTATCTATCTATCTATCTATCTATCTATCTATCTATCTATCTATCTATCTATCTATCTATCTATCTATCTATCTATCTATCTATCTATCTATCTATCTATCTATCTATCTATCTATCTATCTATCCATCCATCCATCGAGTATCTGACTCTGCGAGCTAATAAGACGTTCATCTTGTAAAGACACTCACCATTTTGAAATTAAAGTGCTGTTTCTTTAAGGCCTGTCAGGGTTGGAGGGATGATGCTGTCTGCATGCCCCACTTTCTTAACCTGACGTCGAAGGAGTGATTAAAGATGAATGTATCATCATGACTGCAGGTTCCAAGCATTACCATCCAATTACAGGGAGCCGTACATGTCGGTGATCAAAATGTTATCCCATCAGTTTGTATGCATCCCCAGAAATGGAATCAATGACTTGAAGCTCATACAATGTCTCAACATTCTGTTGCTTTCTTTCCTCACGGTTTCATCCGTCACTCACCTCCCTGCTGTTTTTCTGACCGTACTACCCCCTGGCCATCTTTTTTATTGTTACCAATTCCCCGTTGACTATTATATAAGCCGACACACTGCAGAAATAACCCATAGTTCTAAATATCCATAACTGTGCAGCATCCACATTAAGATCTTTATCGCTTGAGGATTAGAGGGCCGGATTAACCCTTCGCTGTCCCTTCTTCATTTAAACTAACTGTTAATCCTGACTGCTATCTCTTTAAGCCTGTGTCTTTTTGCAACACTCAGATTCAAATAGCGCACTGTACACTTTGGTGGTTTTTATACCATATAGTAATATATATTAAACATCAAAAAGAAAAATGTTTGTTTTTTCCATGCTTAGAAATAAGAGCAGCACCAGCATATTTTTGACATCACTCCGACACACTCGTAATGTTAGAATACTGCACAAAATCAAAAGTAACATGCCTGGTGGCTGCTTTCACAGAATCCAGTGTATATTGCCCCCTGGCGGCTATTAAAAAAAATGCACGTACACTGAACCGGACTATAAACTGCAAGGTTCAAAGCATGAGAAAAAAGTAGTGGTTTATAATCCGAAATTCAATGTCATTGTTCATTGTTTTCCCCCTCCCTCCATAGAGTAACAAGTAAGTAGAGTAGAGTAAGTAGCAAATCGATATGATGTCGACAGTATTCACGACGTCATTGAACCATCCAAATCGACCAAGTGACGATTTTCTGAGTCTAACAAACTTTTGTAGGCCAGGGATCAAACGTAAAAGCTGAAAAAAGTCACTTTCATTCATTCTCTTTTTTTTCACTAGCCCCTTCACAATGGTTCACACATGCATCATTCCTGGGTGCAACAATAAAGCAAACAAGGATGTGAAAGGAAGCTTCTTTGGCGTACCTTTTGTTAGACACCGCGAATGTGAACAAACAAAGCAATTGAGAGACCGGAGGAAAAACGTGTGGATCGCAACGATAAATCAGAAAGATTTCAAAGTAAACTCCGGACCATTATCTTGAAGGTAAGTCATCCTTAAAATCTCCATTTTGTCTCCCAGCACCCCAAGAAATGAAATTGTGGTCAAAGTGTGTGGAAACAACACAGTTGTAGTCAATTTGCTAGCGCGTGGTTTTAGCCTACTCGTAGCTAGCAAAATAAATGAAGATGTGAATACAGGGCTGCCTAAAAATGATAATAGCCTAATACCAACTCATTGTACTGGAAAAAAAGATAGATCGATCAATAGATCGATTTCATCCATCAGAAATGTATTTTGAAAGGATTTATCAGACTTGTGTCTAGTTCATCACCTAACACATAGGCATTTACTGTAATAATGTTCCTGAAAAGTAACATGTCATTATTATTAATTGGTTGAGTGCTGAAAGCTTAGATCCAAACATGTTTTGATTACCCAGTACAGAAATTGTAGCATCACCTGCTTTGTTGTTGTAGGTGTTAATGAAGCACATCTCTTTTTCCTCTTGCTAACAAAAAGAACAATAGACTGAAAAGGCAGCCACACTATGAGGATTTAAAAGCTTTCCACAGCACGTGCTATTACTCTGAATACTATGTGTCATCCTTGCTCCGGCATTAAAAACATGTCACCCGGTGCAGCTTTAAAACGATTAACTCTCATTTGAATGTCCTTTCATGCTGCCATCCCAACCTCCGTCAGCGTTTAAACGTCCCTTACGCCGTAATCCTCATGTTAGTTCATCACACCTTGCATGAGCCTATCGTGCTGCTCCCTAGCGAAGGTGGAGATTGTCAGATTGTGCAATTTCCTAATCCATTTTAAATCTTGCCATCAAGGCCATGTTGAGTATTTAACTTTTTTTTTTCTTTTTTTGCCAGATGAATAGAAAAGTGTCCCTGTGTTGAAGAATGGCTTTTATTCAATTTGTAATGCCCCATTACAATGGTAAACATACTTGTTGTAATACAGGACTAATCTATCTTTGCTGTTGCCATGGAAACGCGTTAGCATCAGTTTGCTAAACTGTTGTTATATAGAATATTTTTCATGATTTACAGAAAAAAACTTACATACTTTTTACTTACTTACTTGCTTTTTGTTTGTTTTTTAACAATTTGCTCATGACACAGCCCCATTCCAGTTTCTATTAAAGTTCATTTGATCTGTCACCATAACATGTTTTTAGGATGATATATTTTCCCTAAAACTATCACGATAAACTCTGGTTTTACCTATTTTTCCATTAATTTGTGTATTATTTCTATCGTGGATACCTGTGAGATTTTTATCATGTAAAACTGATAGCTTGGCTCAACATAGGATGATTTCCATGTTATCTAATTAAAGTATAAATATAGAGCGATTTTGAGGCAAGCTGTTACATCTCTTGATGTACCAGAGATCTTGCAATGAGCTAAAAAGAATCTATGCTCAATTCTCAAGAAGATAACTGGTGCTGGCCACATAACATATTGTAAATTAAACGAGCAATGAAAATATGAAAAAAAGAGCACTGCAGATTATCCCTGTTAGCCAAACAATGGTTAGCATCAGTATCACTGTTGCGCCTTAAAAAAGTTGATAGAGTTCAACATGGATATACAGTACATGGATGAGACACAAATGGAATCATAGAAATGAAGCATTTTTCCAAAGCCATTCCATCCCGAGTGTTTGTGTGTGCACAAAGTGTTGCTTTCGCAGCACGGTCCAAATTGACAGACAGAAGGGAGAAGCAGCACATGTGATGAAGCCATATATAAACAAACACACAAGCAAATTACCATTTATTGAGTCCCCGAAAAAGATAGTGTGCATTTTTTTTCCCATTGAATAATTAGGCTGAGCAGACATGACGATTTAACTGGGACAAAGACTTGTGTTTGGAGTGTCTATGGATTTCGCCAGCGCTGTTTAAATATAATTTAAATGAATAAATAGCTTGCACACAGTTGAACATTCTGGCCTGGCAGGGTACGGCACTCAAGTAACCAATGAGCTCATCGCAAAGTGACACCAAATTACACCAACGTATAGCATATGTGTGTTGTGGCATGCATGCTAGGCATTATAGTGTGGGTTTAGTGTTTTTTGTTATACCTTTTTAGGATAATTGCAATACTGCAATAGCTTTGGCTTTTGGTTTAAGGGGATGGAGATGTTATAGTTGTTTTCTTGAGCATGTTTTTTCATTTTTTGATGTGATGACAGAAGTGCCGTTAATATTTGGCTAACCGATTGCCGATACAATTCGGGTAAATTTACAAAAAGAACAGACCAACAGCAATGAAAGTGGGTCCACGAACAGATGGGACTACAAAGGATGGACCAGCACAAAAATAAATTGATAAAATACCCACCTATGGCGTTTGTACAATAAACCAGTTGAAAAGTATTTTAAATTGTATACTTTCATGTTGATGTCAAATCGGAACTACTGTTTCCATGTCTAAGAATCATGGAAAATGACGTCAGACCGTAATCATCTGAGCTTTCTGACGACGCTTGGGCCTGCATAGTGTCTTGTGCCAATTGATGTCTAGGTTTTGAAAAAAAAATGCTTGCCTTCCATGACTGATAGCTGTGTGGGGAAGCAAAAAAAGCGAGCATGGTATTCGCTCACTGAGTTGACTGGAGGGGCCTTTAGCGATCACTTGCGCAGTAGGACATCTCAAATGTCAATGGAAATACTCATTAAATGCACAAAAGAGCATAGAATCGTCTGTGAACACATTGTCGGGGGGTACGTGGAAACATTTTATAATTAATTTTACAACTCAAGATCTGAACGGCCGCATGTCAACTCAAGTTGCAGTGGCAGGGAATACAAATTTTCAATTTGGACAACACTGATCCAGAGCAAAAAAGCTTAGTGATTATATTTGCTTTGAAAATTTCCCGCGAAGATTTCTCGCATGTTTCAGTTTTTTAATTTGGAAAATCTCATCCCCCTACAAACGACCTTTCGATATATCGTGACCTGCCTTAATTGACAAAACTACTGGAATTAGTTAAAATAAAAATTGTAATACAATCCTCCTATAATTAGTCACTTCCAGAGTTCAGCTGCCACGGAACACATCTTACCACGCCTTTGGTAAACTTGACAATGTGACACATGACACAAATCACATCTTTCCTGCAACCTTTCAGGCTCATTAAAACCTGTTGGAAGCATGCTCTTCATTTTTAATGTCGAATGAGCATTCAGGATTCTGTCAGATGTTTTATTCATTGTGCTTAAAAATGAATGCTAGATGATGAATTTTGAATGTGTTTTTAGACACATTTGTTCCAAAGCCTCCCTGACTACAGTCATAATGTGCCTCTTGCTTAGTGCTACTCGTGTGTGTGTTTTATTGCATCATCTTTCCAGTAAAATTGGCTTCATCTAATTTGTGACCTTCCTGGCACCGCTACGCAGCCAGCCTCACACTGCCGCCGGTAACAATCACAGTGATCTTGCGCCAGTGCCAACGCAGTCAGTGTATTCTAGAAACATCCGGCACATGCGGCACAAATCACACATTTTCAAAACACGCGTCTTGGATGCTGCGCGGCTAACTCAAGCGTAGTGATGTCAGATCCCCCCGCAATGCCTGTGAGCATGAACGTGCCCAGGAGCTTTGCTCAAAGTTCTCTGCATGTTTAGCTAGTAGCAGCTGCTCTTGTCACAACGCTGCACACAACGGCCATTAGCGTGGACATAATTGCACCAGTAAAACCTTTCAGCCGCACCAGAATCTCAACATTGATCCTCGAGGCCAATAAAGCCGCAGATCGATACGTAACACATATGCCGGGAGTGAAAGAATAACGGGGCTGGAGCACAATTCTCATTACACAAATCACAGGAGCCATTTGTGCAAATATTCACCAGAGTGCTTTTCATAGCAGCCCTGAGAAACCTGTCTGTCATAATAACACGCATCACAACAAATTTCACTCATGAGACTCAAGTAATCATCTGATCATTAGTCACTTTGCCACCGATAGATTAGCGGGTGATTAAAGTAGTAAACCGCAAACCTTGAAATTGCCGCGATCACAAAGTAAGAGTGCCTCAATTGCCTCGGAGTGATTTTTGATTTGTTTAGGAAAGCTTGCTTGCTCCGATGCTCTTTTTTAATGGAAATTTTGCTCAAACTTAACTTGAAAGAGGTGAGATAGACTCACACAACTGTTGACTCTCTTACTCTCGATAAAAGACTCCAGCTCATAATATACGGTGCTTCTCAGTCATAATTTTACAAGCCCTCCTCGGAAAGAAAACGTTTTTTGCACCCCTCACACAGTAATAAATAATAAATCAAATAATAAATGATTATAAATAAGATTATTATTTATACAAGTTTTATAAGTATACAGAAGCCTGTATCCTTTTTAATATTAACAAAAAAAAGCAATATAAAACAATAACTTTCAACTGTTAATATTTTTACAGTTTTTACATGGGTTACAGCTTAGTCTAAAACAGAAAAAAATAACCAAGTGCACCAAAGGGATATATATATATATATATATATATATATATATATATATATATATATATATATATATATATATATATATATATATATATATATATATATATATATATATATATAATGTGCAACACCTGGCATTATTATCAGGTTAAAAAAAAATACAGCCTCTTTTCTTTGACTACAAATAACACAGCCCTGCCATTAAAGAAAAAGTAGAATGCACTGAGAGCAATATTTCAAAGAGAGTAATAGGTGAGAAGAAGAAAGTACGAGATATTCGTGTTGGTAAATGGGCCTTTTTCAATGTTGTAACAAGGTCTCAAGTGGATGATCACACGTCCTTGGCAATTTTTTTTCCACTCTGACAGCACCGTTCATTGGCAGCATGAACATTAACTTCATGCATTCATGTCAGGGCCAGACAGGTTCTTCATAACATTATGTAGATAAGTACTGCGGTTACAACTTATACATATACTCTGTGGGAGAAAAAAACATTTCTTACCATGTGTTAACAAAATAAAATGTTCACTAAACAACTTTAAATCAACAAAAGTAAAATAATTACTTTTAAAAACATGAATATGAACAGATATAATGCTAACAATGGCCGTGCCGTGATGAACTTTGACACGATGTGACCGTCTGGGTGAGATTTCAGCTCCCTAGTGTCTTCTTTCGATGCTTTTTGATGTAAAATACCTTTAAGTCTGATGAAAAATGTCTTTACTATATGTTATATGCTATACTTTACAAAATATGACACTCTGAATAATATTGAGTTTGTGGAATATGAGTTATGAAACACAAATACTTGCTTTTTATACATCTCAAGGTGCGGCAATTTGACAAGGGAATTACGACTCCGTTTATGAATGCGACATGACCAAACTTAGGTAACAGATGAGTTGTGATTGGTTGAGGCCAGAACGTGAGCAACTGATGTCATTTTCACTCAAGAGCAAGTGGCAAAATGGCCGTCCCCTGAGATGGATATAAACAGATGGATTTTGCTTCCTAATTCATAGTCCACAAACACAAACTTAATCAGGATACCAGGTTTTGTTAGAAAATACTGTTAAGAAAATATTTTATTTGACTTCCCTTTTAACCTATTTTATTGCACAATATGTGGCCACATTCTAACAAAAAAAAAAAAAATTGAGACCTAGTGAAAATACAGAAGATGGGGCTTATTCTTTGACTGCACAAATACAGGCACACATATATTTTGGTAACATGGACTTTCCACACACAGGTATATAAAATTATAAATATAGTTAAGTTGTATTGTAAAACATGTTTTATATTATCCATTTACTGTTTTCAATCTCAAAATAAATTTGAGGTAAATTGAATGTGCTAAACATTTGGAATTTCAAATGGAAACACATTTTTACAACCTATCCCATCAGAAATGAATGGGAATTTTCAGGGAAAAAAAATGTTGAATACTGTGAAAATTATAAATAAGAATAATAATAGCTTGGAATCCTGAATTTTTGGAACATGTTGAAGTTGGAATGATTTGAATTGCTCCAGAAATATGAATGAAATTGAATGCCAAATTTCCACATTCATACAATTATGAATATAGTTAAGTATTATTGTAATGTTTTTTTTTTCATTAGCTGTTACATCTTCACAATAGTTGTGAGCCTTTTATCAGTACGTAACCACAGCTTTGCAGTACCAAATGTGCTTTGTGTGCAATGTACACACTTTATTGTATATGACGCAATATAGATCCCAATTCCCTTCAGAGAGGCCTCTGCTAATTCAAGTGTGACAAGCATTGAGAACGGGGCTGTGGTTTGTTGATTTCACTTCTCTCGGCTTAAGCGATGCATCCAGGGAATAAGAATGTACACCACAAAGCGCTGTGATGTCGTTGCACGCTGCAGGACCTGCGCTGAATGTTTCCTTTTATTTTATATGATATTTGTTTTATGGGTGGATGAATAATTTTATTTTGCACCATCCAATTTATCGCATTGCTTTCCTGCAGCGCGCTTGCCCGCAATCCCAATCACCTCTTGTGGCTGAGTCACGCTGCCCAGCGAGCGTAGTCGACAATAACATATTATTTTGGAAAACATTTTCCCCCCTCGATGCCTCTCCCGGATACATTTTTACACAGCGTTTGGAGAAGAGTTGAAGCGAAAAGTGAATTTTGTAATGAATTTGCATGTGTGTGCAGAGTTATGAAGATGATATATTCTCATGTTGCGATCCCCAGTTTCAACGTCTCCTTCAGCAAGCTACTAAATCCCCAGTTGCTTCTGGTGCTGTGTCAGCATGTGCAAATGAATCCTTAACTTTGCCTCACCGGCAACATTCAGCACCATCATCAAACCGGGTTCTGCATTTGTTAGCCCGGTCTGCATCGTTTAATGAAAAGAACTCAATTGATGAAATGTGAGCACTCTCAACAATGTGCTCTATTTGAACAAAATTAGATCGGCTCGGCAGAGGAGCGGTTAGCACTTCTCTTGCTGTTTTTGAGTTTGAGTTCAATTCCAGCTTGCTACGGCCTTCCTGTGTAGAGTTTGCATGTTCTCCCCAAGCCTGCGCGCTCCCTCCTTTCAAATGCATACATGGCAGGTGTTTTGGACACTAAGGGGTGATTGGGTGAGTGAATGGTTCTTCGTCCCTATGTGCCATGCAATTGGCTGGCAACCAGTTCAGGGATAGGCACCAGCAAGCCTGCGACCCTAGTGAGAATAAGCAGCTATATAAAGTGAATGGATGGCTGGATGGTCTTGTTATGAATCAGCCAGGATAGTGGGAGCTATATTGATGAATTGTATAAAATTGTACAGATAATGGCAATGTCGTGCAGCCTTCCACCGAGATGATGTTTGTCATTCTGCTTCTCTGATACTCCGCTTCATTTAATCAACTATGCGGAGGGGAAAATATATCTGTTAGTCACAATTTCTTCTTCAATCTGAATGCACTGTCATACCCTAAACAATAATTTTACGCTTGATATTTCTTATAATTGAGTTCTCATGTGATAGCTCAAATAATGACTCACTCAATTATGTTGTGATGTGAGAGCTGGATATTTCCTCGGGGAAATGATTGTAGTCTTTTTTCTTATTACTATTTTAACAAGGGAAGATCGGATTTCATTTTAATTTGCTTTCACGATGCGTCCTCACTTCACTGGGTGTGCAATGTTATTTGGAGCACAGCAACAGGGACTGATGGGTTCAAAGAATGCGGGCGGCCGAGCGATTGATCTGCTCAAGTGAAGTCGGCAGCAGGATTTGGACAGCGTGGGGGATAGAACGCAACTTCATCCAAAAGTATTGGAACTTTGAACGGAGCAATCAGTTTAGTTTTAATTTCCGTTTTTTTTTTTTACATACTGATCTGATAAGTAAAAATATGTCTTTGGGATCGAAGGAGTTTATGGCCATTAAAGGTCACCTTGGGCAGAATTATTTGCTAGTTTTCCAAAAGTTTACCACTTTATTTCACACTCTGTGTTTAAATCATATATATCCTAGAATACTTTTGTCCCAAATGGGCCGCAGCATGTTCCGTGGTGACTAACCTTTACCTCTCTCCCCCGAGCCCAGAAATATGACCTCCCCATGAGGTCTGTCCACCGCCAGGCCTGTCATGCTCCACTTGGAGCTCATCACGCTATGAACCCCCAGCTGACAGCTCGCCACACACGACGACCTTGTTGACTACTTAGTGCAGCATGAAGGTATTTGGACAAACAACTACTAAAATGTCCCCTTTACTTCACTTTGCTGAAACCTTGGATTATTTTGCAAGTTCGCTGGATATAGAAGGCTAACCAACAAAATGCAATTTCTACTCACATTTCTTAAAATCATTAAATTAAACAAGCAATCCCTGCTGGGGTCGAAAAGAATGATTTATCACATTAAGTTAATGTTATTTGTGGTGTATGTTTATGTTTAGATCATGCATAGTATGTGTTTAAATGCATAGTAAATGCGCGTGTGTATGTATGTATGTATATTAGGGTTGGGCATCCGCGTTCTGCCATTTGAATTCTCTTCCATTTGATTCTCGGTTTTAAGTAATTAAAAATGGGAAAAAAGGAGTAAAGAGTAACTTTTCTGGGCAAGTCATATGAAATTTTTTGTCGTTTTTTTTCATGAACCCTTGACTTTTTGCGAACTTTATTACTAGCAACTCAAACGACTAATTTTTGACCAGTAGCTATAATATTATCATGAACGCATTACCTTTGTGAATCTCAAGAATATACAATAATGCAGCAGTTATAGAATGATATAGATGGTCTAAACTTGTCTTGTTATGTAATTTTGGGAAAATAATCATAAATGACAAAGTTGCATTGTTATCACAGGAGTCTACTCTTTATACCTGTACAAGGATGAATGATTGATTTATTATTAGTTGTGTGAATCATTGATTTAATTTCAGTATCAATTTTCAAATTTTCTGGAGCATTATTTTGCAGATTATATATGTATATATTTTGCACTGTATATGCATAAGTGTTTTTGTGTGGCTGGGTGAATGGGGTGTGTCCGATAATCACAGGGCACCTTTCACCCACCTCTGCTGCTAGACCGTATATGATGTACATCCATAGGTTGTAGCTGTAAAGATACAGAACATTAAAATTTCAGGGAGGCATAACCTCTCGGAGCCCCCCTATAAATTTGTAATGCTCCAGTCCTCCATGAGGGCCTCTGGTGTGTGAGCGTGCTTGTGCGTGTGCAATCTGTAATTACCGGTAACTCACCTCTGCAAAACCAGCAAATGGAAAAATAAGGATAAGAGTAGAAAGGAAAAGAAAAGATAGTCGACTCAGAAAAACATGGTGATAATAATTCATACCGTTGAAGGTTGTAACGGGCGCTGTAAAGATTTCTGCTCTTTTGCGCGCTGATTAAAGGGAAGCTTGGGTTTTTGCAAAAGTGAGTCAATACATACGCTCCCCTGCGATATTAAGCGGATATCCGGCATTCACTTTTTTAATTTACTATCGTTACACAAAAATATTGGCACTGAATAAACAAATATTTATTTTTCTAACCCAATGTCAATATAGAACGAGTAACATCAGGAAAGGATGGATATGTTGATGGAGGAAGGAATGGAATGATGAAGGAATGGATTGTTGATAAAAAAGAATGGTAGATGGAGGGATGATTGAGATATAATGAGAGAAATAGTTTATGTAAGATTTGTGGAGGAATGCCAGCAATGGAATGGAGGATCTGACATTAGAATAGATCCAGTAGGTGATGATGGTTGATAGGTGAAGAAATGACTGGATGACTGAAGGTTTGATGGGGGAGAGATCGAGAGATTGAAGAACACATGGCGTGCATATAGCTCGCCACTTTTTCATCGACGCGCCCCGCTAAATCTGTTCACTTGGATCAATAATAGGAGACGTGTGCAAGGTGTGCAATGGAAGGACGGAGACATGAATTGAACATGCTGCTTGCAGTGGAAAGTTAAATCCTCTTGCAAGAATCTCTTCTCGCATCTTTCTACATCTTTTACATTTCTTGAGAGGCAATTTAGTGCATGAGTAGTTCACAATAAGAGGTGGGCTGAAGATAGCGAGCATGGAGGGAATTTTGAGAGCGTCGCAGTCGTATTTCCACAATCACACTAAAATATTACAAGATGGAACACATAACCATTCAAAGTTTTGGATTCATTAATGTCAAAATGTAATTGTGGTTCATGTGTAATTTTGATGGATTTGATAGGAAATATTCAGAATTCATTCATGTCTAATTTTTTTTGCAATTGAGCTGTAATTTTGATGGACAAAATCCATAATTCCTAATTCATTAAACCCAAAATGTTTTTGCAATTTACCTATAACAATGTAGGGCAATATTCATAGGTTTTTTATTTCAGTCAGGTCAAAATGGTTTTGAAAATGTCTTGTGATGGTGATAGACAATATTCTTAATTCTTCAATAATGTCAAAATATATTTGAAATTTAGCTGCACTGCACTTTTGTTTGACAATGTTCATGCTTCTTAAATTACAATGTATTACGATTGAATTGTGTTTGCAAATTCTCTCTACTGTGATGGACAGTGCCCATAGTTCTTAATTCATTAAGATCTAAATTGATTTTTGAATAAACTGTAACTGTGATGGACAGTATCCATTGTTTTTAATTAATGAAGATCAAAATGTATTTGCAGATGACCTGTAATTTTGATGGCCAATGTCAATATTTCTTAAATCATTAAAGTAAAAGTTCATTTTTGAAGGCCTTGTAAATGTGATGAAGAATATTTTTAGGTTTTAAAAAAATCGAAATGAAACTATGTTAAAATTCCAGACACTATTACTAAGCTTTTTTATATCGCTTCTAGTTTTATGGCATTTTTACACCCATCCAGTCAAACATACAGAAACACACACATGCACACTGAGCACAGAGGTTCGGCTCTAGACTCCCTGGAGCATGTCTGCGTTATAACGAATGCGTTGCGACAGAAAACCTGATTCACAGCGGAACCCGAGGGTGCTTGGCATCCGCACTGAGCGCATACGGTCGACTTTTCCGAATGGGAAACGGCACCCAAGCACAGTCATCCTGCCTCTGTCAGCGTTTGACTTCTTCAAATCATCTTTACGCTTGGATTCGTGGTCTGAAGCGGGGCTGAATTGTCACCCTGGGTTACGCTCTCCGAGTTCTGAGTGCAAACGCGCAATCAGATAGAATATCAGGCCAGTGGTTCTTGGATAACGCTGATCAGTCCCAGTATTGGAGTAACATGAGTTCCGTGTTATGCTTCGGTTCAAGTGTCCCCTGGCAGTGTCACATTACACTATTAGTTCGAGTAGTAGTTGTTGGGCCAATCCTATTAGCGATGTGTGTCAAATGTAATAGGATAAACTCTACAGACGCTTTCCTTGTACACACGGCAGTGATAGATTTTTTTTTTCATACAGTACAGCTGGGATGCCATATTTCAAATCCCTGTTAGGTAGTGTGACAAGGACTCGCACCTTGTCCACCTGCGACAAATATTGTATTGCAAAAGCATCCCGGAGGCATTTCTTCGTTATGCTCTACTTCAAAACAGCGCAGTCCATTTGTGGTAGAAGCGGCATCAGTCTGCGCGGGCTCAATCAGGCAGACCCCTGACATAAAATCGAGGTCTTCAAAATAAAACACTCTGCAGACTCCTGATCATATAAAGCATTGCTACATTATAGTGACAAGCGCAGACAGCAGGCCAGAAATCAATGCACGCGAGGATTTTCATCAGACTGCAGAGGGTCACATTTATTGACTACGTTTACCACAACAATCAGCCCAAAAAAATAAAGTGGACTGAAAAAAACGCCTTCAAGTGTCAACCGTTAAGGGAGAAGTCAACCGAAACATTTTCTGTACCGTATTTCTGAGCCCCCACTGGTTGTAAAACAATATTCTGATTCATACTGCATTTGTGGAACAGGAAGTAACCAACAAACTTCACCTGGTGTTGTGATTGGTTATTACCTGAGTTCTAAATAACGATGATGTCATTTTCAGTCAACAGTAGGGCTGTCACCATTGAACCGGTTAGCAACCGCGATTAGCATTAGCACTAGCAATTACCGCTTAAGGTCAACCCATAGTTATGAGCATTTATATTACATATAGTGTTAATATGCACATTACACATGTAATGGTGTCATGAATAAACTGCTGCCTGTATTATACAAGCTTACAGGCTGTATGCTTCTATGAGGTCAAGAACTTCCTGCTCTTCTTCTTCTTCTTCTTGACAAGCAAACTGGGCAATCTTAATTTGTGTTTTTGTTTTTTTTAAAGGGAAACTGTGTAAGATTTAGATTAGTTTTCATTATGGAGAGCAGGAGGTGCTGCAGGTGCTGCATTTACCATTGTCTGTTGCTCTAAGAAACATGGCAGCCTCCAGAGAAGTGCCTGCCCCCATGTAATATAATTTAATGATAACGAGACCCACGATTATATTTAAAACATACATTTATTTGCAAGTTTTTGAAATCCATAATCATTTAATTTATTCCTTTTTAATGAAAAACGGTCTAAATTATACACAGTGTCCCTTTAAGCACATAAAGAGCATCGGGCATTGGGCCACTAGATGGTGCACCAAGTCAGGTAATAAGAGCTGTATGTCAAAACGGTCTTTGAAAATGTTTATTTTTTTCCCTCCAAAAGTACTGCTGCGGCATGCCTTTTTCTTTTTGCAATAATTGAATGTTACTTTAGTTTTGTCACACTTTTTTAATTGGAATAAGCCCAAATTTGTGATATCACCTGTATTTTGGGGGTGTCTTTCTCCCTTGCCACTTCTGCAAAACTGCATACCTGTGGAAGAAAGTTTCATGTCGAAAATAGTGTTGCAAATGAGTCCAGTCAGATAATTTTAGTTGTGTTTAGACAAGTGGGATTGAATTGAACATATTGTGAAATAAACATTTTTGGGTTGGCTTCCCTTTTAAAATCAAGATGCACGGTTGGGAATTTGCCGGGAGCAATGCAAAGTATGTGAATTTGCATCATAGTGCAGATATTATTTTGATTATGTGGAGGGGTGTGCACCTCTGGGTGATGTTTGCTGGTGTGCTTGATTGCAGCTTCTAGGTCAAGTCTCGGCTGTGATTTACCCACAGTAAACAGATTTATGTAATGCAAAAATACACAGTAATATAAAAACATGAAAAGTTTTTTTTTTTTTTGTAACCATGAATTAGTTACAGTCTGGATGTTGTACATAATTTAGAGGCACAGAACACCCCATTCATTGAATTTGTTACAAAAACAGAGACTCTCCACACTTCACTTTTTATAAATGGCCACATGCAATATATGTACAGTATATTGAATAAGTAACATTTAAAAACTGTTTTCTTGTCCACCTGGGTGGTATCTCCGAGCTCTGGGCGGTATCTCCAAGCTCTAAGCGGTATCTCCTCTAAAAGAGGCCTGGGAGTTTGAGGGTTCTGTTTCGGATATTAGCTGTTCTTACTGTTGCGTTTTTTTTCAGACGTTCTTCCTGGTATCTGCTGGAATCATCCATTCAGCTTGAGTGTAACAACCCCTCACGCCCTTATCACAACTGATACCACTCTTGTTTTTATCCTCCACATGTTCTCTAGTTCTCCCCCCGGCCCTTGATACTTCTCCAGCTTTTCAAGTGATTTTTTTTCCGGATGTTGCCATCACTCTTGGTTGCTACATCTATCACAACTGCTGTCTTCTGATGTTTATCGTCCACTACTATATCAAGCTGGTTGGCCCTCACCACTTTGTCAGTCTTTATCTCGAAGTCCAACACAATCTTGGCCTGGTTGTTCTCCAGTATGTTTGGAGGTGTCTGCCATCTTGATTCTGGGACCGCTAATCTATATTTGGTACACCATTCTTCTTACCTGATTATGTCGCTCCATGTTTGCCTTGCCCGCCAGCACACCCTGCTGTGATGTGCTGTAGTATCTCTGAGGCTTCTTTACACATGGGATCCTGTCTGATAGGGTAGATCCTGGCCTATATTGATTTTCTTTTTAGGGCCTGTTCTTGTGCTTCCATGAATAGGGCCTCAGTCCAGACTTTTCAAGCCACTGATATGTTCACTTAATGTCAGAGACTCCTTAAATTTCATGTTGTACATGCCATAAAGGGTCTTATCTTTAAATGACAGTCCATCTGGCTCCTTCTCCTACTGGGCTACTGTTGCCTGAGACTTTTGGTAATCCATGGGAGAGGCTGCATATTCTAGGGGTTAAGAACACTGACTTTGGCCCAAAGCCCAGGTTTGGAATTCTCACAATTGACAAAGTCATACCAGTTCGGACATCAACTAGATAAACAAGATTTGCACCACTTACTGGAACAAGGAAGCACTGGTGAGAAATGGACCACTGAAAGAAGAAAAGGTGCATGGTATAAATCTGTGATATAACAGACATTAAATGTATTTGTTCCAGACTCAAACTGTTGCTATCATTAACTTTAACTTCCCTAGCTGTCACACAAATCTAAAAAAGAATTTAGAGAATCCAAGCACATAATAAAACAAAAAGTAAAACCATTCACCTTGAACTCCAGGTGCTGTTTGATTTATGAGGCATTTTTTTTCCGGGAAATGTTTGTTTGAACAGCACTAACTCACTCACACTAGATAGCACAATGAATGCGTCATCATCATAAAATAAATCTTTGTACATATAGCGCTTCACTGAATTATACTTCCGTTATACTTTTATTATAACATTCAGGTATAGTTTACTTTCCCCAAAGTGTTACTTTTTAACCTTTCGTAATTATTGCCTTTTCACTGTCTTCATTTGCATATCCCCATTTTTTGGAGGAGGATTTTACTATCCACACATTGTGACAAATTCACAAAGGTGAAACTGGCAACAGAATTACATTATTGTACATTTATCTCCACAGTACATGCTGTTTTGAGTAGAGGAAAATGCATTGCACCTCAAGCTATTTTCCCTTTCATACACTATTATATAATTTGGTAAATAGGTTCTGCCGGGTGGAATAAAATTAATGTGCATGCTGTTTTTAAATGTGATTTTAATGCGATCCATTCTGCTTGTGTTGTGTTTTATTTTATCGGGTAGTGGAGTAGGAAATTAATTTTGCCAGCAGTCATTAGGCAAAAAAATATCTTAGTTGAAATTATGATACATATAACAATAAAACACAGACCATATTGCTCATTTTTTATCTTTCATTGAAATATAACCAATGTGCCCATGTACCTTTATTTAAATATGGAAACCAAGCGCACTTGATCTATTCAAACCGTTTTACAGGAACCAGATTAAAATATTGCTCCTAGCATGAATTGTGGCATATTTCATATCGTGATCTTGCTGCTTCAGCACTTCTAATAAAAGTAAAGCTAGCTGGTAAAAGTCAGCTTTAAATTTTATTACTCGGTGCTGGATGCTCACCTCTCCTTGGTCTCACGGTGAAAATGGATAAATCACCAACCGTGTGTGTGCATGTGTGTGTGTATGTGTATTTTGGAGAGTGTTAATCTAGTGTACAGTCACTTTGCGGGGATTTACCTTCTTGCTTGCTGAATAAGGTTGAAATTCTTTCAAAACCATGTTCTCAACAAGGCTAAATCTTTAGATTTGCCGTTTTGCTTCATTTGCTAAGCTAGCAATCTGTCTGCCGCAAGCACAATTAAACATTGATGTTCTAAAATCTTTTTTTTTGACAGACACGCGGAAAAAACTTTCTTCTCCTTGCTGATTTCGCTTTTAAATAATAATGATCAATGGTGAGCATGCTCTGGCTTTTAAGAGGAAAGGGAGACGATGACAGATAACCTGAGACAGACAAGTGATTATTTCAAGATAAATATGCCATGTTTACTGATTTTAAACGTTTTATTTTAAATCCTGACCTCAGTCACGATAGATCACATGCTCACTTCCCATCTATTGCACAGAGGCGTCACAGCTGTATAGACTTATCCTTGCACCAGAAATGAAACCATCCCCCCTCCGTTACAGGATTTTACTCATGCCACCCTTCTCTGCATCCCATTCACATTCTCGATGTGTAGCGGCGAGGTGAGCCGTTGGAGCAAAGCATTGTCAAGCTCCTTTTCAGAAGCTGAGCAAAGAAGTGTGCAGGAGATGAGCAGATAGAATGGGTAGAACAGAGAAGAATTTGATAAAGCAAGAGCGCTCAGAAGACGAAGACCTCCGCCAAGGCTTAATGTTTGTTTTTTTCAAGTTAAGAGCTACCATTTAGGGTCATAAAAACTGAAAGGGAGTTTATAGTCTCTATATTCTATTTTATTTTCTCTTATTTGATTTCCCATTCTTTTTATTACTGTATTTCCTTTTTTTTCGATAGTAAGAACAAATATAGCATCTGGTACAAAGTCACAGAGCTTTAAATACTTTAAAATGTTAAATGTTCCAAATCAATTTTTTCATTTGAATCAAAGCAAAGCAAAACCAAAATTATTTCAGATCAGATGTTTGTGACAAGACTGGTTTTAGAATATTTATAATAATAATAATAATAATAATAATAGTAATAATACAGATGCAATTTACAGCAGTTTTTCAATGTTGAGTAAAAAAAGATTGCATAGGGGATGTGGAAACATTAAGAGGGTAACTAAATATTCTCAACCATTTCATAATTGTGTCAATAAAATGCTATATGTGCGCTTCATCTCTTTTCCCTCGGGAGATAAATGTTTACATTGCAGATTTATTTTCAAGGTAGCAAACTCTTTATTTTTGTTGAAAAAGGTAAGATAAATGTTTACATTGCAGATTTATTTTCAAGGTAGCAAACTATTTATTTTTTATTTTTGTTTTTTAAAAGGGTAATGCTTGAGAATTGAAATTATGGAGACAAAATACAATTCACAAAACACGTAAAAACTCATTTCAAGCCTTGATGTAACTGTAGCTTGGCAAACAGCATCACATTCCATTTTTCTTCCTTTGCTTTTACTGATTTTTCATCACTGATTGTTCAGCACAATAGAGTGAGTCCTCACCAATAAAGTTAGAAAATGCGATTTCTTGTCCAGTAAAGGTGTTTATGGGACGGCTCTTGGGAGAAAATCAACTCATCATGATGAAATCAATGAGGCAATTATAACCTAATATTGTGTAATACCATGCTCTCCAGAAGAAAACTGCATTTGAATAAATTACAATGTGTATATTATTAGAATCTTGAAATATTGTCATCTAAAATGAATGGGCAAACGTCAAAGTTAGTGAGGCCGGACCAGTGCTGAGATGTGATCACTTGGTCTCTCTTAGCCATTAGTGGTCAAGTCACGTTCTCAGGGAATGTGGCATCCCAGTGATGACGCATGTGGCGTATACATAATATGCTCGCACACCGATTGAAGGCGAATTCTCGTGTGAACCCTATTTATACAATGCATGGCAGCACAGAGAATCACTGATGTTGTATGCGGAGGCACAAATAGCAACTCAAAATGTTCTATTCCAGCCTTTTGCTGCGGTAAAATGGTATTTTTGTGTAAGACATTACTATGTAGATCGCTGGTTGTACATGCATGGCTGCATGTGAGCACAGAAGCATCTCTTCTCTTGATTGCGAGGATGTGCAGCATGCCCAAGTTACTTATTAAAATATAGACTTTCAATATTTGATTTCCTGTGCTGAGCCTTCATGGAAAAGTGGGATGAAGGGAAGTGCCTTAAATATTTGATCAAATGCAGGTAACTCATACGAGCTTGAAGATCACTTCGGGTGAAGGGTTGCTGCCCAAATATTTTAAAGGAAGACAATACTTCAAATACTTTTTTTCAGCATGTCAGATGAAGGTGTCTGTCCCGATATGTATTTATGTATGTTATAAAGTACATACATACATATGTATATATCAGAGCTTATTTTACCCCTGGTAACTAATGGTTCCCTGAAAAGAAAATTAGAAAATTAAAGAATTAAAGAAATGAGGCTGTAGTTTTTTTTTTGTTTTTTTTTTAACCTGATAATAATGCCACACGCACACACACACACACACTCACATATATATATATATATATATATATATATATATATATATATATATATATATATATATATATATATATATATATGTTTATATTCAATGATTCTATTCAACTTTTCACCTTCAGAAATTCCATTGAGTTTTTCTTTAGTGGAGCTTTTCAGTCAGATAAATACAGCATGTGTTTATTCAGAGCAGATTCTAATGAAGCCATAGAGGTAACATTCCGGGCAGTTTATGCATTCAAATTGCACCCCAAATGCTTTATTTAATATGGTGTTAGGGTTTAGTTCCTGGTAATGTTTCATTTCTATAGCTGGGCTTTGCAAGCTGCGGCTTTATGGGTTATGGAACATGTCTGTAATTTTCTTCAGCTCTTTAGCCCGGAGGGGTATTCGTCAAGGGTCGATCTGGAAGGCTTCTGAAAGGTTATGACCGTTGCTAGTTTCCATATACTTGTACCCATTCAACCGTACCAGAGCACACTGAAGTCTTTTCTCCCAACGACACAAGAGGCCCAAATGCATTTATCAGCTGAGAGAGTGTTGACAGAAGGTGCACTGCAGTGTCTCTATCAGTGCCACACCACTGATTAACACTCCTTTCCTCCTGATTCTTATCTGTGGAGCAGACACAAGATCTCCATCTGGCTACCAAGTAGCTTCTGAGTTAAAGTGGGCACATACTACACTTGTATTTCATTCATATGTTTTGGGTGAGGTTATAGTCAACGCATAGTGCTTAAGGGTCCCCAATATGAGTCTTCTTCCTATCTATCTATCTATCTATCTATCTATCTATCTATCTATCTATCTATCTATCTATCTATCTATCTATCTATCTATCTATCTATCTATCTGTCTGTCTGTCTGTCTGTCTGTCTGTCTGTCTGTCTGTCTGTCTGTCTGTCTGTCTGTCTGTCTGTCTGTCTGTCTGTCTGTCCGTCCGTCCGTCCGTCCGTCCGTCCGTCCGTCCGTCGGTACTAAAAGCCATAGACTATTCAACCTTTTCAATAGATATCAATTTATGCACCAGCCTATCACTGTGAATCGTATCCCTAGTAAAAAAAAGAAAGAAAGAAATAGTGTCGTGTAAGCTTCTCCTTTACACAAGCATGCATTTAGTAATCTAACTTGAATAGAATTTCATCGCATAGGTCTCATTTTCATAATCACCATGCTTTTTATCCATTAGATCCTCGTTGCAACCTCGCTTTGCAAAACGGGTACAGATGATGTTGTCAACACAGAACGTACTTACTACAAGTAAATAATGGGAAGCAAGGACATGCTACCCTTTTATCCTTTTAGCTTGCAATCAGTGGCAGATATGAACCCCACAAAGGCACATACATCATGATCGCAATTCCGCTCTGTTTTTTTTCTCTCTCATGGGGCTTTATTGTGCCCCTCAGCCTTTTGCCTCTTGACTTTTATGCTGTATATAAAGACTAATGAGTTGGACGAGGACAATCAACAGTGGCAGCAAACTCAATCCATCACAGTTGGTAAAACCATACAGCGCCACCATCTTTGCTAAAAACACTTCCTGTTATTTGTTAGTCCAATCTTCATTAGGAATATGAGGAAGCAATGTGTGTTTTTGTAGCTGCTGAATAAATGAATCTGAATAATGCATAAGAACAATTAGATCCAAACATATTTTCTCAAAGCAGTACAGAAATTTGGCGGAACTAGGAGTGATTAAAGAAAAATCTGGTCTTCCTCCAAGTTAACATCGGGTATGAAGGTAAATTTACATTCCAGTAAACTAATGCCCAAGTCACAAAAAGCACAAGGCCACAAAAGTGCAGCTATGCAGCAGGTAATTATGAAGTTATGCAGAAATAACTTGGCTTTAATTGGAGCAGACAAACTGCTCATATGCTGGATGCCGTCAATGCGTAGAATGAAGGCGAAGGTGATAATGAAGGTGAGCTGACTGAGACAGTAATTTGCAACATCTCCTCAAGATGGCCATTTAAATAGTAAAAAAAGCACATAACATCACCGAGTTACCATATTTTTCGAATCATATGGCTCATCTGGTTGTAAAGTGCAGTTTCAATTAACAAGTCT
Organism: Hippichthys cyanospilos; assembly: GCF_059441005.1. NCBI lineage: Eukaryota > Metazoa > Chordata > Actinopteri > Syngnathiformes > Syngnathidae > Hippichthys > Hippichthys cyanospilos. The sequence goes on from NC_142384.1 coordinate 12,069,942, forward strand.
ATTTTTGGAAAATTGCATATAGGTGCGCTGCGTTGGAAGGCTCATTACTTTGTATTCAGGGAAACGAGTACAGTATAGCAAACGAGTTAAGGGATTTTAAGTGTGCCTCATAGTCAGGAAATTGGTCATTTTAATAAACACAAATAAACGAGATTCAAGATGTAAATATACTAACATTAGAATGAGATTAGAATGACCCATGTTAAGGCATAAATGCCACAGTGTTTCATGGTATTTAAATAAAAGGACATAGTGGATTTAAATGAGCTGTTTACACCAATCTGAAAAGTACTCACATACAGCACAAAAATACTATTTATTTTTATACTAAAATATTAATTTTAGAGTGTCAGTAATGTAATGTTATAATCATAACGAATCATCTTAATCAACGCGTATGCTAAGTATCAATTATTGAGGAAAAAAATGATTGAAAGGCTCTGGAGTTCATTTTATTGTCGTAACTGCTTGCATTGAAAACAGAATTGTAGTTTTTTATTTTCCCCTTGTGTGAACTATTGTACTCTCTTGCATGCTGTCCCGCTTATAAGGCCAGGTGCGCTGACCGGTGAATGACATCCAGAAGATTGAAATTTGAAAGTCCAATTTGGTTGTCAACATTATTTTTAGATTTCTCGAGAATAATCTGAAGACAAACATAAAACAACAACAACAACAAAAACGCTGTATCGTGCGAACACTCAGACTGCAGCATCGAGCAAACTGTTCATGGGCTTAAAGCGCTTACACACACAATCAGTAATACAAAATAGGCGGGCGGAGGCCCGAGGGATTTATGTCGTTACAACATTCATTCATTTGTGTCTTTTACGTTGACGAATCACAAGTGACCTCCCACCCACCAAATGCTTGCAGCAGTCGAGCATAGACATGTTCACGCAGTACTTTATGTTATGAAAACATGGGTGTACACACACATGCTTGGATGCGATGTCTAATAAAAGCCCCGCTTAATCAGACGCTGGAGTTATTTAGGAAGTCTTGCCTCAGTCACCGACCTTTGAGTCCAGCTCAAACGAGCAAACTGATTAGGCTGGCAAGTCATATGAAGCAGACATTTGTCAGAGGAAAAATGATTTAGTTGGTGCGCTAATGTCTGAGGCGAGGTAATGCATCATTTTGAAGAGGGCAAGCTTCATGAGGAGCCGTCTTAATAGACCAAAAGCCATCAATGCTGCAACCTTGTGTTGTAAAAAAAACAAAAAAAAAACAAAAACGGATGCAATCGCAAGCTCACTGGAAATGAAGAGAGGTTTTCACAAAAGTATTATGAGCTCTATTTTTGTGACCATTGTAAAAGAGGGCTGCGCCACTGTGGGAGTGGTCACAGTCATGGATCAAGATACTCCTTTTGGTCTCTTTAAATGTAGCGCGCTAATTAGGCGCTAGTCTTAATGCGATCAAAGCACATTTAGCTGTGAATTGGGGCAAATCTCCAATTATCCATATGCTGCCCAGTGGCATTATTGAAAAATATAAAACAATGAGTCTTTTATTACATGAACGAAATATTTCATGGTAAAACAGCTGTCAACAGCTGTCATAGTCTAAGCAGGTATGAGGCTTACATTGACTTTTTGCCACCAAATTGTCACTCTGCCAGTCAGTACTTTTTTACAGTGTTTATACAGGTTATAGGTTAGTCTAAAACTGAAAAAAAAAACAGGTGCATCAAAGTGCTTGAAAAAAAGATGTGATTCCATATTTTGTCACTATTACACTATTAGTTGACTAGGTTCCAATGCAAATGCACAAAGTATGTTTTATCTATTATACTGGGACACTCTTATTAACTGTCATAGGTGTTATCTGTTCTACTACATTAGGCAATACGCTTGACCCACAAAATGGCGCTTACTCGCGAGAGCACGTGAACCCGTGACGTCAGTGAATACTATGCATAGTGTACTGTAAAGTAATGAATAATATACTCTTAGCATTATGTAATTGAGTTCGGGTTCACACATGTAAAATAGATCATCTTATCCTATATTATTCAGTCAATTTACCCCATCACTTAAACATAAAGATACTCCACAGTCATTATTTTCATGTTTTACATTACATTCATGGAACACGTTAAGATGGAGTTGTCACATTCATTCTCTGTATGTCACTCTCCCCTCAATTACCTTCCCGCTAAATTATTCAATTCAGTCTTTGTGTAAATTGCAAGATGACAACGTCCCCCTTTGAGAATGACATGCTATCCCCGAAGTATGCCAACCTTTAGTTTGAAATGAACCGTGGGCAATTACATATCATTTAACATGCACATCCAATTTTGTCAAACGCAGAGCAGATAAGCCTGGAATTCAGGTTGGAATCACTAAATGAGAGCGAGTGAGAGAAATGCTAAGTCTTGCACATCCATTTTCTTCTTCGAGTGGTGCCCTTTATCTTCAATTCCCTTCATCGCGGGAGAGCTCCACCGAGACTGGAGGAACATCTGCGTGAAAGCCCCATGATCCAACCCAGGAGACCAAGCCCGGTTTGGCCTATCTTGACTTTCTAGATATAAATGATGCAAATGATGGCGACGGAGGAGCAGGCATCATAGAGGTTACATGAACTTGTGTGCTTCTCACTTATGTGCATGTGTGATACGACATGCATTAGACAGGTCATTTTTTTCTGTTACGAGGCCTCTGCTCGATCCAAATGGGTGCTAGCACAAGATTCATTATTGTATATTTGCTTACACTAGCTTATGTACACACATAAATCAACCATGTGAATCCAGCAGGAGCTATACGGGCACAGAACATCCTGATGTAACGCAACAGCACTATCTTCTGTCTCCCTCCCAAACTGCACGACTTAAATCCAAATGTTTCGTTTCTTCTTTCCTTCAACGGGTTCAACCTGCTGCATGTTTCTTGGTAATCCATAATCATTTGTTTCCTCCAGTGAATGTCTATAGAACTCCAAATGCAGACTATGCTCTTTCATCGCTCCATCAATGATCGACCCTCACGCTCATGCTATGATGGTCTTGCGCAACCTCTCATTATTTTCATTCACACCTCTCATCGCAGGATGTTTTATCTCCATTACCTTGCTTTTTTTTCCCCCTGAGTGCTTCTCTTCTATCTATCGCTCTTTTTGCCCTGCTTGTGTCTGACGTCATAGCAACCGCAGTGCATGAGCCACGTTTTCGTCAGGCTACGTCACTGTATTAAAAATGACAGAGGCAGCCAGACAGTTGAGGAATACTGAGGAGAAAAGTGACAAAACGTGCCACACCCACACAATATGAAAGGCAGGGTGCACGCAGGGGCTCTGCAAGCCGTGGGCAAGGTCGGCTTCCGGCTTCAGCGTTTTTATTGATGTGACTCACTGTGGCATGGTGCAGCGGAATGAGTGTTCGAGCAAAGCGAGGGGGTTAAAATAGCCGAAGCGCCATTGTGAAAAGAGTCAAGAGTGCTGAGCTCGAAGCAGAGGTGGGGGAGAGCGATTTAACATCAGCTTGTGAATTATTATCCTTGCACACGCTAGGTTCTTTTGCACAATTTGCATTAATGGGATAGTACAAGAGCTGAATCAACAAGTATGCCGTGTCAATTACAATAGTCAACGCTTTTATTCCATAAGTTTTTTCTTATTATTGCCGTTTTTTGAAGTGTCGGACTGCAATGCATCGTGAGGCACACGTAAATGTGTGCAAAATAAGACAAAAATTAATGGAACATTTTCACCTCAAGCATTAAGTAATGGGACGGAAATGAAGCCGATTTTATTATTTTTATCTTTTACTCTATCGCAGTGATTTCCCCCCCCCAAATAAGTATGCAATTCAACTGAGGCGTATGCGATAAAAATCCTATGGCAAAGCAGTAAACAATGAGTCCAGAATATGAACACACTAGAGACACCTTGTGGCATAACAAAGTATGGTTCAACATTAATCACCAATGTATTTCATGGAAGTTATGTTTTGATGGAACATACTGTATACCATTTCTTAATCTGGATGTTTAACTCAACTCATGGTCACCTAATATATCCTTCATGTGTGTAACTAACGAAATTCACCCTCTGGTCAGCGCTGCGCTCAGAGACAGCTTTTTCCCCAGAGCTATTTACGCCCTGAATAGCAACAAAGCAAGAACACCCTAAAAATAACAAATGCACTCAGTTATTTTTAATTCTGTAGTGTACATTATGTTTATTCACGTTTATTGAATGCACACCAATTCGAGCAGCTCTCCCAAATTTGTTGTATTCCAGCTATGCGATGAGAATAAAGGTGTTCTTTTCTGTTCTTTTCTATTATTCTTCCCCTTTTTGCTTGTCCCTCAGGCCTCATCTAAACGTGACTTCTGTATCCTTTTACCTCACACCAGCTACCTTCATGTCCTCTTTTGACTACATCTATAAACCTTTCCTTGGTCTTCCTTGAGGCCTTCTGCCAGGCAATTCCAGCACTGCATGCTTCTACCTATATATTCACTATCTCTGCTCTGGACATACCCCAAACCATCACAGTATGGCCTCTCTGACTTTATATTTAAAACTTCTAACATGTGCTGTCCCTCTTGGCATTAATTCCTGGCTTGTTCCATTTTGGTCACTCCTACAGAGAACATCTGCATCTTCATCTCTGTTATTTGCAGCTTCACTTTCTGTCTTTTCTTTGAACTCTTCTGTCACTCACCACTGTCCTCACCACTGTCTAACTGTCTTTGTTCATGTCCTCTGCCACTCCAGGCTACCTCATACAACAGTTCCTTGCAGGGTATCCTTTCATAAGCTCACTCCAGATCTAAAAAAGACACAATGCAGTTCCTCATCTTCTGTGTACTTTTCTGTCAATATCCTCAAAGCAAATACTGCATTTGTAGTGCTCTTTTTATTTATTTATTTTTTGGCATTAAACAATAGCGATGCTCGCAAACGCTCACATCTATTCCTTAGTCTAGCTTCAACTCCTCTTTTCAATTGCTTCACTGTATGGCTCATCAATTTTATTCCTCTGCAGTTACCACAAATCTGCACTTCTTCCTTGTTTTTAAAAATGGGTACGATCACACTTCTCCTCCATTGCACAGGCATCTTAAAATGCTATTCTATTCTATTCTATTCTATTCTATTCTATTCTATTCTATTCTATTCTATTCAAGACTTTGTTGCGGCTAACCTTCATTATTTAAAAAAATATTTTCTTTTGCAATGTTCACGTATGCATTTTATTCTTTTATATTTTTGTTTCTTCTCATGTTATTTTTTTTTTTTAGTCGTGAGTAGTCAACATCGCACATTGTGTTGAAATGAATGAGACAAGAAATGAATGACTGCTACGTCATCTCTTGCTGAGCGGAAGGATACGCTGAAGGAGACGTCACAGTGCTGGGCAGTTCCGGGATGGGACTATTTCTCCTGTAAAAGGAACAAGCGTTGAAAAGTGCAAGGATACAGCCGAGCTACACGTCGCTAGCAGGTGCACAATGGCTTAGTGAATTTTCAAGTCCCTTGAGCGACACGTCATGGCGCAGAAATCGGCGTTTTCATCTTTACATTCATTGTGAACAGCACGCCTGCCGCTAACCACACGATTGCGTTTACAAGAGATGCATGTCACGGTAAGTTTTGTTAGCTGTCTAATGTGCATCCTTACACGTAATTGCTAGCCATATGCTAATGCTAGCAAACAGCTGACAGCTGAATGAACATATTCAGTGGTTTCCGACATGCATGCATGCTATCAACTGCGCTGTTTTTCGATATCTTTTTCCGTCTGCCGCGACGTGTTATCTAAGTGTTAAAATATCTGCGCGTTTACACAAAACAGACATAAAACCTAACGATATATTTAGTTGGAGAGTCTTTTGACATAATCGTTGTTGTACGTCATTTGAAATGTGCAGGGTCCTGACAGTAATTCATGTGATTATTTTATTTCTTTCTTTTAAGAGCAAGTGTTTCTGCTCCAAAATAGTACCAGTAGAAAAACTTGCTGAGTTATGTGTGTAACGATAGTCCTGCCAAGCTGCATCCTTTTTTGACGTCACGGAACAATCCTTTTGAGTTTGTCCACTGTTTTCCGAGGAAGTGCAATATCCAAGATTGTGCATGTTTCGTTATTTGTGCATTTAAAAAAAAAAAAATCTAGCCTTGTTATGATCATTCCATGCTCAAGAGAAACATCTTGTTTTTTGTCATTGTGTGGGTGGACGTATCCAGTTTACAAGATGAAAGCATGAGTCACCAGTATTGGATTTAGTGTGTGTGCATACTCAATGTTAGAGAGACACATTCACATCTTTTACTCACTCACACAGTAGAATCTTCTTGCAGCATTTCGTTTTTCCAGGTTAAACAAAAGTTTACAAAAGTTGTTTGTCGTTAAATAAATAAATAAACGAATCGCAAAAAGGTGAGGGTGGCTAGGGATTACTAGAAAGATTTAGGTTCTCTACTAACTTGCACATTTCACTGAATCTTTTTGCTCTTCTCTGAATAGTTATTTCATGCTTACCTGTCTCACATTTTGTGGTCTTTAAATGTGAATCTTTCTATCTTTGATGTTAAAAAAACAAAAAACAAAAAAACAACCATGAATGCAAACTGAGTCTGAGACCTTACCTTACACGAACTCTGAAAGTTTGTGGAACTTTTGAGGTTCGACTGAATTGCCAATCCTGTTTCCCCGCTTCTGTGTTGCTCTATAGTGACATGCACCCCAACATGTCACACTCACTGTCTTTATGTTATTCAAACCACTGTTCAAAGTTGACTTTTGCAGGTGAATATTTTGGATGAACTTCTGTATTTGTGCAACAGTTTGTAGGAGAGGTTCTGCTCCAATGAATTTCCTGGCAGGTGATTAAAGTGTATGTCAAGGCATAGCTCGCAAATCCCAATACTCCTCTGAGTTACATATCCCCTGAAGCTACTTGGCCATCCTCCCATCCTCAAATTGATTTCTCATCTCTCTTAAGTCCTAAATCCTCCTTAGAATGCCGCTGAATGAATCATTTCTGCTGCTGCCGCTTGCACATCATGCCTTACGTGCTGGTTTGTTTGCGTGTAGTTGCACATAAAAGTGAGGCAACGTCTGAAAGTACTTCCCTAGTTTGTGGGTACTCAATGCATACTTTAGTTGCAATCTTGAAAGTGATGTTTATCTGAAAGTAATACAAATGCATACTTCCTTTATTATTATTTTATTGGGAGATTATTTAGCAGTTGCCTACAAGTAACACCGGTGTCATTGTTTACTATGAAAAAAAATGTTTCCACAGTTGATATTGTGGAATGTGAATGAAGTAGAAAAATGTGCCTGTTTTCATCTATATCAGTTAGGTAACAATTATTGGCCATGGCTCACTTGTTTTGTCAGTTTGTCACTTGACTTTCATAATCTGAGTTGTGATTGGGCGTTATCTGATCTCTTGAGAAACTGTGATGTCATTTTTTTATTGACAGTAAGTGGCAAAATAGCAGCCGCCCTAGGATGAATAAAAACATTTAGTTCCATCCATCCATTTTGTAGTTTTTGCTGATTCTATGAAAACACTATTTAACAGAGTACAATATTTTGGATAGTTGAGCTATTAGTTGCGGAACCTATCATTATGAAGAATTATTAGATTGAAATTCCTTTCAATATTGGATTCATTCTTAGAATTATATTACAGTCCTGTATTATTATTTAGAATTTCAGAGTTGTACCGGAAAGGAGATTTACTACAAAGCTTTAATTGTAGGTTAAAACAAAAGCTTAAAAAAAAAAAGAGTATTACGAAAAATGTGTTTGCAAATTCTGCCAAAGGGCTGATATTGTGCCAGAACAGAATGTGAAGAAAAAGTCGGGATTAGTAATGAGCCTCTTGTGAGAGCAACGGTCATGTGGTTATGAGAGGAGGTGCCCTCCTTTTTCTCCTTCCTATTTCATTCGTTTCATAAGCCAACTTCATCATGATATCTAGAGACCGTCATGTTCAGTCGAGCATCTTTTTGAACCGCTTTGTGCCGTTCTGTGTTCAGCAGATTCTGGAACTGCGACTACACCTGACTTGAGAGTGACCGCAGTCTTTGGATAGAGAAGGCACCATGTCAGGTATTTTTTATTTGCTCTTCAAAACACACCCATTTCAATATTTGATTTAATGCTACCAGGATGTTGGTTGTTCTTATTACAGGCACATACGCCCCGGCCCCCGGTGGGCCCTTTTCAGCTCTCACTCCAAGCATGTGGCCCCAGGACATTTTGGCAAAGTATCATCAAGTAAGCACATGACTTTTTGTGTATGTATGCTTTTTTGAAAATGATGTCAGTGATTTAGAGGGACAGGCACAGCAAATGCTCTTCCACTTTATGGCAGGAGGTATATAAAAGTGTTCTGTGAAATTTTCTTTATTTTTGTAATGTAAAATATGTGCCCGGGCTCAATATCTGGCGGAAATACTTTGTGACAATGTGACAGGATTATTACATTTTCCTTCAAATTAAATTAACTTGATGTTTTTCACCCTGCAGAAAGACACCTTGGAACAGAATGAACTCAAGTATGATGAGTTTGGTTTCAGAGTGGACGTAGAAGGTAACGTTGAACCCATATAAAACATTTTTTTTCCCCACTTAGTGAATTTCCTCTAATGTCTGCCTGGGAAATATTTAATGGAAAATTAATTTGGGTTCAAATTAGTTGCACTAAAGCAGTATGAACATGCGATCTTGGTGTTACGACTGCGACTGGTCAGCATTTCTTTGTTCTAGGGCTGTCATGATCAAATCTTTTTAAAATCAATTATTGATCAATTATTCCATTGAGTAATTGACCCTCTCTCACATCTACTCCCTCCCTCTTGGGAAAAAAAAAGAAATTTATTATTATTTTTTAATATATTAAGATTCAAGATGAGTGACGTTATGATCAATGATGTTATTTATAATCTTTAAGAGTCACCATAATTATTTTCTTAAGGTCACACATTTCTAATCATCCTAAATTTTTCCCGTACTCTGCAGAGTCTGATGATCCCAGTCCTTGGCTGGGCACTGAAGGCTCACCGCAACGTGAAAACCCTCAGCAAAGGTTGCGCTGGCAAGCCCATTTGGAGTTCACGCATAATCACACGGTAGGCGACCTCACATGGGAGCTCATCGATCCAGTCCTTCCACGCTCTGAGCGCCTTCGTGCCCTCGTACTTGGTGGCATTCCTCATAGCATGAGGCCACAGGTAAGTGGCTTCGTACTGTATTTTCACAAGGTGCTACCCAAGATTGAGAAGTTAAAATGTTCTCTCTGCCAGTTGTGGATGCGTCTGTCCGGAGCACTGCAGAAGAAAAGGACCTCTGAAATCACCTACAAAGAAATCATCAAGAACAGCTCGAATGATGACACCTCCACAGCCAAACAGGTGCGATCATTGCATCAAAACTCATGTTCTAGGTAAAGTAGAATGATAGTAATTGCCTGACTTAAAAAAAAAAAAAAAAAAAAATCCATTCTTAGATAGAGAAGGACTTGCTGCGGACGATGCCCACCAACGTGTGCTTCAGTAACCTAACAAGCGTCGGCGTCCCGAGGCTACGACGGGTACTTCGGGGCTTGGCCTGGCTTTACCCCGACATCGGGTACTGTCAGGGAACTGGAATGGTGAATGTTAATCTCTTAATATCACCCTTCTTGCTTTGCCGGCTGTTTCATCATTTGGTCTTGGTTTTAGGTGGTTTCCTGTCTGTTGCTCTTCATGGAGGAGGAGGATGTGCTGTGGATGATGTGTGCCATGATTGAAGACCTTCTACCTCCATCATATTTCTCTTCCACTCTGCTGGGGGTCCAAACAGATCAGAGGGTGCTTCGTCAGCTCATTGTTCAGTACCTACCGGCCCTTGACCGTCTTTTGCAGGAGCATGACATTGGTAAGTCTTGTTTAGCTCAAAGTGAAGGAGTTAAAAAAAAAAAAAAAATCCTGAGGTGTGTTGAAAGAGTTCTAAATACGATGTTTTCCACTGTGTGCATTTAGAGCTGTCTCTGATCACGTTGCACTGGTTCCTCACATCATTCGCCAGTGTGGTGGACATCCGTTTGCTCCTCAGGATCTGGGACCTCCTTTTCTACCAGGGCTCCCTAGTGTTATTTCAAATCACACTGGGCATGCTTAAGATCAAGGTGTTTTTGAAGTTTTATTTCTTCCACAAAATGCCATAATAAAAATGGTTCACATTACTAGTGTGTATATATATATATATATATCTGCCAAATTTGAAGGGTCATAATCAGCCGATCCTTACATGCTGCCTTTAATTCCTTTCACAAAATGCCGTTATGAAACATGAAAGCTGTTTCACCGTATGATGTAATGTTGCTGATAAATGCTCTAAAATGCATCTTCGGTACCTCAGGAGGAGGAGCTCATTTCATCGGAGAACTCGGCGTCCATTTTTAACACGCTGTCTGACCTTCCGAGCCAGTTGAGGGATGGGCCTGCAGTACTTGGAGAAGCTTTGAGGCTGGCGGGGAATCTGTCACAGGACACACTAGATGCCCATCGACACAAACACCTTGCCTACATTCTGAACGAACAGGCCCAGCTCGACAGCGGAAACCCGCCACTCAATTCTAATCTGAACAAGGTCAGAGATGTTTACTTCGCTCTTGTGGGAAAAATGTTTTTGAGTTTTTATGTTTTGCGTTCAATTGCTACCGTAGTGCAATATGTTCCTAATCCGCTGTTGAAACCCGTTGAGTGTAATTTCGGCACCAGAATTATGTCATTACTATTCTGTCTTTACTAGTGTTGAAGAACTACTTTTACAGATAGCTAACAGCTTTTCTAGTAGTGCCGATACACAAGGGGCTTACCGCTCTTTATTGGAAAAGCTGTTAGCTATGTAATAAAGGCAGGATAAGATTCTTCAGTCAGTCATTTTCAGCAATAAAAAGTTACTATTTTTTTCAAGAATGAATTTGATAAGTTCATCATGACTCAACTTGCAAAAGTCAAATGATCAAACTCATAAAAAAGATGAGCAACAGTGATTGGTCATAAGATGGTGATTGGTCTTGAGCACAGTATTTTTTTTTTTTCTGTTTGGTTTTGTGAGTATTGCAAGCTGAGCAATGATAAAGCCAAAATATGACCTTTTTAAGTAGCCTTTTAAGACTGGATTTCATTTCTATCAATTGATATCTTGAGTAGTACGTTTCATTTGTTCATTGACCTCAAATCCATCATATTCGTAAAGGAATAAGTGGGATTTTTTTTTCTTTTCTAAATCGAAGTACAGCTGTATTTGTTTATTTTTGATGGTGACATATACTTTGTGTTTGTGTACAGGTGGTGAGGAGACAATCCCTGCGTAGAAAGTCCACTCTAAGCTCTTTGCTATTTGGGGAGGATGAAGCGGAAGCGCTCAAGTCCAAGAACATTAAGCAGACTGAGCTTGTGGCGGCCCTTCGAGAGGCCATAACCCGCACTTCGGAACATTTCCACTGTCTGGACCCACGCCACTCCAGCACTGTGAGTTTGCAACTTGCACTCCAAGATATTGGAGATGGATCAAGAGATACTTCGGTCATTCCGAGAGGGGTAATTGAATCTTTTGACCGTTTTGTTCCCTCTAAAGGAGCTGACCCCTGACTACTCCATGGAGAGCCACCAGCGGGACCATGAAAATTTCCTGGTGGTGTCCCGAAACAGACGGAGACGAGCCAAAGCTTTGCTGGATTTTGAGCGGCATGATGACGATGAGTTGGGATTCAGGAAAAATGACATAATTACTGTAAGATCAAACACAAAATTCATTGTAAGATTTGACTGAGGCTAGCTGTGATTTTTTTATTTTTTTATTTTTACTTCAGATTGTCTCACAAAAGGATGAACATTGTTGGGTTGGAGAGCTCAATGGTCTTCGAGGTGCGTGTGAAGATACATTTCTTGGTGCGCTGTGGGTAATGTAGTAATCATTGACCATAACCGTGTTACTCCGAATAGGTTGGTTTCCTGCAAAGTTTGTGGAAATCCTCGATGAAAGAAGTAAAGAGGTAAATCATAAACTTTCCTCCAAATTTACAAGTCACTGGTGACTTTTTAGCCCAGATGTTTTGTTTTGTTTTGTTTCTTAATGTTATGTTTGCTTTCATCTGCCTGCTGTGTCTCCAGTATTCATTAGCTGGAGATGACTCGGTCACCGAAGCCGTGACCGATCTAGCTAGAGGGACTCTATGTCCGGCCCTGAAGGCCATCTTTATGCACGGCCTCAAGAAACCCTCCATTTTGGGAGGGCCCTGTCACCCTTGGCTATTCATAGAAGAGGTATAGTAAATTATGTCCTGAGAAATTTGATGGCACGCCAACCCAATATAATGCCTCATCTGCCCCCTTTCAAGGCGGCCAGCAGAGAGGTCGAGAGGGACTTCAACTCGGTCTACTCCAGATTGGTGTTGTGTAAAACCTACAGGTAAACTCGCACGCATCTTCTTCCTCACCCACATGCACTGAAAGTAAGCATTCTGATTTTAAAGTGAGAATTTTGAGGATAAACTGAGAACTCTAATAGAACCAGAATTCCAAAAATATTCATCATTCTGTAATAGAATTCAAGTCATACTGTATATCTGACAAGAATTAGCATTTTGATTTTAAAATGAGATCATAATAGGAATTTTTACTATTCTCAAATGTTTGTTGTTTTACATCCAAGATAATATTTTTATTCCAGGTTAGATGAAGATGGGAAGGTTCTAACACCAGAGGAGCTCCTATATCGAGTGAGTAATGTAATATGCAGGAATTAATTTGTTGTTTTCCAAGTAGAAATACTTGTTGTTATGTACAGCTCTCAGAAATTGTTAGTTTAAAAAAAAATTGTCTAACTCCCATCTGTCTGTTCCCATTAGGCAGTGCAGTCAGTCAACATGAGCCATGACGCGGCTCATGTTCAGATGGACGTCAAGTTCAGGTCTCTTGTTTGCGTCGGCCTCAAGTGAGTTCACGCACACGCATGACAGAATGTTTCCAATGAAACAGAGATACATCCAAATATTTTTCTTAACAGTGAGCAGGTGTTGCACTTATGGCTGGAAGTGCTTTGTTCCAGCATGGCAGCTGTAGAGAAATGGTATCATCCATGGTCGTTTCTACGCAGTCCCGGATGGGTTCAGATCAAATGTGAACTCAGGTAAGAATTTAACTAAGTAAAAGCTCTGGTTTTCATACTTACACTTGAGAGAGGTAATAGATTGATGTTCCTGAATGCAGTCATCTTCCATTGCTATAACTATCTTACATAGATGTATCTTCTTCTTTCTTCAGGGTCCTTTCAAAGTTTGCCTTTAGTCTTTCTCAAGATTGTGAATTACCAGAGCAGAAAGAGGTAAGCCAAGAAAGTTGCTGGAACTTGTGATGGGACATTTGGCTCTTTAAAGGGAACCATTTATTATTGCTGAACTGTTCACGTAAAAGAGCCATTCAAAAGACTGGCTGTTTAATGTTTCTTCATTTTAAAACGTCAACATGTTTTACTCAAAAATAAACACCGGGATTGGTTATACCATTAATGTTAATTTATGAGACATTGTCCTTTTCAAAAATGGTGTAAGTAGTATGTAGATTTAGTTATGTTGGGAAGTATGCCAAACATGGCTTCATATAGACACATGGAAAAGTCTGAAAATAAATATTCAATAGCTTCTTATTCTCATTAACTAGCAAATGTGTGTGTGCACTGCATATCAGACCTTTTGAGCTATCACTTCTATCAAGTTCCGTCTGTAGCCATGTCTTTGGTAGCTCCTCCACTCCACCTCCGAGAGAGGGGGCCTCCCTTACCCTAACCCTCTCCACTCAGTCCCTGTGCAACATTATTAATTTTTGCGCTTGCTCCAGAGCTACAAAACGACACTTACAACTAACTGCATGGCGCTAAGAGGACTCTCTCTGCAGAATTGAGTGGTTGGCAGGGGTGTCATTGTCTCGTGTCCTTTCTTCAGCCACAAAGCTCGACCTTTTATCTTGGAATTTCTTACTAGAAGGCTTCCAGCGTATAGTCTGAATGTGCTGCCTCTATTCTAGGAGAAGGAGCAGAGGCCGCTGAAAGAGGGTGTGCAGGACATGCTGGTGAAACATCATCTCTTCAGCTGGGACATCGATGGCTAGGCAAACGCTAAGCAAAATGGCATCTCCACTGGTGTGTGTAATTTATGTCTTTTGAACCATCTCTTTGTCTGATTCTTGGACACAGTATGGAATTTAATGTTGGACAATGGTAACACATTTCAATGACTGTAAACCTCCCGGTTACCATTAAGAGTCACTGGTTTGTGTGAATTTGAATGCATCAAGATGCAGCCTATTTTTGTTTAATGTGGTTTTGTAAAGGTTTTACTAAGGTCAAACCAAGTGAACGTGAAGTACAGAATCATCTGTATCCACTGGACAGCAGCACTTTATTTCAGCCAGTTTTGTTTCCCCCCCAACTAAGTTGTTGTCGGTGCAGGAGGGAGACATGAAGGATATCCTCTTGTGAAGTGCAACTACTGCTCTTCCACACGGAAACACTTGACCTTTCCATCTGACAAATATAATTGAAAGACCAAAATAGAATATTCTTTGTAAATTGAGAAATTATTTTTCACATAAGTTTTACTTTTCTCACGTTACAGTATAATGTTGCACATGCCGAGTATAGCCTTTACGGATTGTGTTGAAGTGGATTTGTGTGAACGTACGCTACCTGAACAGTGGTAGTGAACGCTGTGCCCGTTGAAGAAAAAAATGTTAAATAAATCTTACCTGGTTAGCTTCTTTTTCTTAAATATACATATATATATAAACTGTCCTGGAGCTTTATACTTAACATTAAAAAAAACCCACACACATGACGTCTTGTGCAGCTCAGTACAATTAGTTTATTGAGTTTTTTTGTGGCACAAATGTCAATTACCAGTAGCAAGCTGGAACACAAGTTACTAAGAGTTCACAATTAGCACTGCAAACACTGCATGTCTTACAATCATGAGCAACTGACTGCTGGGGTGACAAGAATGAATATGTGATGAGTTTACCATGTGTAAGGTGGAGCCATGATGCAGTAGTACTAGTGGGTAGAAGACCGCAATACAAGGTTAAAAGTTAAGAACATCGACTATCCAAGAGTAAAATTTTGCATATGCCGAATAATTGACAATTATAAAATGTAACAGCTTGTATTAGTTTCAATATATGTAGGATTAATTGGATATATGCTCTGTGCTACATTCAATTGAATACTTTTTTTCAATTAGGGTACGACCAACACCTCATTTACATATTAAGTATAAATAGTTCACAAAATTTTCTTTTAAATGCAAATTCAAAGGGAATGGGCAAGTGTCAATTTTAGCTGCTCATTTGTTAGACCCTTGATGGGGAGGGATGTACACCCCCCCTCCCCATCATAAAGCCACAAAAAAAAAAAAAGATAAAAATGATTGTGCCAAGCTAATCTCCACTCTCATGTAAACCACTCTCAACAGTGATGGCAGAATTAATGACACGATCTAAAATGCACACTTTAGCGGCCGTAGCTCTTCACATTCTTTTTACAATAAAATCCTGGTATAAAAGGCAATGAGGAGTAAGACCGAGGAGTGTTTTGCACTAAAATAGCTGGAATGGAGTTATGGAGGGGCACGTAAGCAAAGTTCAGCATCCTCCTGCTCCTGATGTGGAGGCTGCTGCTGCAGAGGTGTTCTGACCTTTTCCTTTGTGCCGCTGACCTCCTCTTCTTCTTCCACCTCCTCCAGTCTTTGGCTGTACAGAAGAGAGAACGAAATGAACACGATAAAATACGCAGGGAGCAATTGAAGCAGACAACAAAACTGTGTGGAAAACCTTAAGACAAAACTGCAGAGAGAGATCCAGCTTATTATATCCCCCATCAGGGTCACTGCAGTCCTGATGACCCACTTTACCTTGTTTTCTTTGTTGCCCTCCTTTAAGTGAGGGTCCTCCTCCCCCTCTCCCTTCCGGGAGCCAGCCGCGCAAGCAAAGGAGAGGGGAGAGTATGACACACGATGCATGAAAACAGTTTGAATGGATGAACGAGAAGTTGCAAGAATAGAATAAAGACACACAAGAGTCGACAAGTTAGAGAAGCGCTTGGCAGCGTGAGTGCGCATTTGAAAAGCAAGAAGCAGAACAGCCTATTTTTTGTGTCTAGTTTTCCATATTTTGTATCTCACCTGTGTCGTGCTTGGGCCCGCTGACTGTGCTATCGTCAAGCCATCATCTGTTGCCGTGCCGCTGTCGTCTTTTCGAGCTGGCGCTTTTTTCGTGGATTGCATTTTTATCTGCGGAGGTTTGGAGTTTGACGGCAAATTATTGGTGGACTGCAGGAGCTGGAAAGAATGTGAAAGAAAGTGAGCAAATCTGCTTTCAAGGTAAGGACATTTGAGTTTGTGGAAACATCTTGCACAAATGCTGAGCAGATCTTACCTTTGTGATGGTCCCTACAGCTTTGGTGCGTCCCTCCCTGAACACCAACCTCTGGTCGCAGTGAAGGTACTCGGGGGTCTTAATGAAGCGGAAGTGGACAGAGGCCTTGTCGCCTGTCCGTAAACAGTCTCTGTTCATGGACAGGATGGTGGCGGTCTGCCTTATGCTGCCGCAGTGGACTGAATGGAGAGTGAACACGCGTGTGATGAAAAGGTAAGCAACCATTTTGTGTCAAAGTGTCAATTGCTCACCCATAGCTTGGTATCGGGGTGATATCGTAGTGGGGTGATGTAGAACAAGAATCTCTGCCTCAAACTCCCACGTGGCCTGTGGGTTCAACCTTGGGGACACCATGACCATGCCCTTCCTTATGGTAGAGCGCTTGATCTGTATCAAACAGGAATATGTTGGATGGTTACGGAAATAATTGTTCGAATATGTATTTGACGAATTTATAGTGGTATTCGATGCTGAAGATATTGTCTTAAGTGTGTAAGTGTAACTACAGTGATCCCGCTGTCTACAAGGAGTTTAACTGCAGATATGAATGTGGCCACTCGGTGGTGCTGTTGACCCACTTACCTTTTTGAGCGCAAACGAGGCAGTCTGTCCCCCTCGCACTTCCTTTACAGGCATTCTCTTGCGGTGGATTGATTTGACAGCGATGGGAATAAAGCTCCCCAAAGGGTCTGGCCCCAGTAGCATGGTATCGTTCAGACGTATCAATCCACGTAAAGTAGTTCCTGATACTACTGTTCCAACGCCCTGTAACAGGTGATAAGAGAGGCCATGTTTAAAACGTATGTGGGGTATTGTACACTGCACTGCTTCCTCAATGTTATCTATCAATAATGTACCCACAGTCAAATGTTTTTGCACCCCTTAACCAGGGCTAAGCATTTTTGATGAAAACAACAAATGACCTTAAACAAAAAAAAGCTGTGACCCCTGGATGACCCTGAACATGTATATGTTCCGGTGTCTCCAGAGCTTAATTTCTGATTCCTACCAAAGCTCACTGAAAGTACATACTGTATATTAGTGATTTCAGTATGTATTTTTTAGGACATTTTTTGTGGTAAGCTGTTTGAGGTTTCAGATGTAATTGTTGGTAAACACCGCTGTATGAATTCCTGCACAGTTGTAACAACATCAAGCAGACGATACAACATGAGTTTGCTGTTTGCACCGGACACCCACCGGGACAGAATAGGTGTCGTCGATCTGAAACTCGGCCGGCTGGTCATCTCTGTAGCATGTCCGAGATGAGAGCAGGTTGAGGAACATCTTGAGCAGGTCCATGTTCTCTCCAGTCACGTTTGAGATTTGAAAAATGGGGCACATCCTTCACGGAGGTACACATACAGAAGTTACTTTTGAGAGTTTAGCTCTCGCGCTCAGAATCTGCCTGGGAACAGACTACCGTACGTACCTCTCTGAGCTGAAGTTGGACGCCGTGACTATGACGTCATCTTTGTTCTGCACCAGGACGGGGATTTTCCTGCAGCCGGGGGACTTCAGCAACCTCTGAAGCAGCTTTAATGTCTCTGTCAGGATCAAAGGGCAATAAATAAATTCCCCTCTCATTTATTTTAAATATCTAGAGTTTGGGCCATAAGACCAACCTTGAAGGATGTTAGCTGGACACATGTCAATTTTTGTCACCACCACAAATACAGGCACATTGAGGGCTAAGGCCAGACCCAGGTGCTCTTTGGTCATGCCCACAATTCCCGCATTACTGCCGACCTGGAAAGGATGTTGAAGAATGTTGACACGAGCTTGTAGTATTATATTGTAATTTCAGACAACGCTTCTCACCATGAGCATGCAAAAGTCCGGTAAGTGTCCAGTCATTCCAAACACGGTGGTTTTAAGGTATTTCTCGTGGCCCGCCAGATCGATGAAGGTGATAACTTTGGAGGACTTCTCGCATATTTTGGTCCAATCCAGACTTCCTCCGTGGCTATCTGGTTTGTTCACCACCTAAAAATGGATACGTTGTGGAAAGGGTTTAACGATTGAATATTTTAAATATCTAACACTAATGCATGCTTTGTGTCTCCCCGTTCAGATCCATTTAGAATATGGAATCGTAATTACCTGTCCCTCTTGGTCAAATCCGAGGATATCGTTGCCCACGCTGCTGGTCCTACCGCTTTCCATCTCGTGCTTGTGTCTGAACAGTTTTTGGCGAGCGAAGCCTCGGCCGTTATCCAGCTCTCCATGTGTTAACACTCCTAAAAGAGTACTCTTGCCAGCATCCACGTTCCCTACCACCGCCACTCTAGGAGAAAAAACAAATTACGCAAAATAGCTAATCTAGCCCTTTAATACAACACAGATCGTCTTTGACTACTCACCTGACCTCAAGGAAGTCCAGCTCCCCAACACGCCGACGTATCAGATAGTCTCGCACCAAACCTTCCGTTTCCGTGCGCTGCCTGAGCGGGATCAGATCAGAGTCCAGTTGCGCACACATGGATCGCACTGTAGCCTCTGAAGCCTCCATATCTTTTTCGCTGAGGCCCCAATCACCGCCATCTTTAAGACGGAAAGGAAACGATTCAAAAAAGGAAATCTGGATTTATAACATTCTGGAATGAAATATATGCATCGAGTGGGTTTCTCACCTGAGCCCATGCCAACCACATAGATGGTCTCTCCAGACCCCTCCTCCATCCTGTCCTTGAGCTGGTTAAGTAAGGAGTCGTACTGCTCTCCATTTGGACTGACAAGGGCCAGCTTGATTGCATTTGGTAAAGAAAGTACAAATCAGGGCATTAATGTTGGGGTAAACAATCTTCTCTTAAAATGAAATATTAAATGTGCTAAAAGTGGTATTCCACAACTATATCTAACTTCCCATGAAGTAACCTGGTAAGTCATTGCTGATGAATGTGTGAATAGCAACACCACCACTACTAAAACTTCTCTAAAACGTCAAATCCCTTAACTAACCCTGAATGCAGTATAGTACTTGTAATGTTTAGTAATTTGAAATACAGAACGAATTTAATTGACAGGAAGCGATGCCCAAGAAAGTGATGCAACTATGTGCAATGTAAGTACTCCATCTCAATCTTTTGTGATGTGTAATTTGACCTTTGCAGCTAAGTGAATATTACAACAACAATCTTCATCTTACATCATTCCTTGCACTGAACTTGTTTGGCAAGAACAATACCTTGACAAAAACAGACATGTTTCTATTAGGAGTTATTTGTAAACGGTGAACATAAAAGCAACATTTTAACGTGTTTTTAAACAGGTGCAAATTTTTTTGGAAGTGCACTAAATTTGCTGTCAGAATTGCACAGGTGCGTGGCACATGTGTTTTCTTGGTGAAGTAACTAAATTTAAACGTCCTTCCATATTTCTTTCCACTTGTTTATAGCGTTAAAAGTCACGTGTTGTTTATTATTGGGCATCCCTGTCATTCTTTCCCAAATATAGCGGAAACTTTAGTTTGAACCTCAAATCACGTAAAACAAATGAGTTATTACACAACTTAAATGTGACTTACTTGGAAAGTAAGCGTTATTACTGTGGCTAAGTTAAAACACTGAGATCCGGGCTATGGCTAGCCTTAGCTACAACCGGCTAGCTATCGCTACGCAAGCAAATACGAAAGAAGCTGTAATGTGTCGCGCTGGGTAGGGTTCGTAATAAGATATACTTGTCTCCTAACATGAAATCCAATGTTGGCAAAACACGCGTTTAAACCAGATATTTAAACGAAATCCCATTCATTCATTTTCAGCCAGCTAGCATTAGCCATATGCTATCTAGGGGCCTAGCTTCACCTTGCTAGTAAAGTCGACCCTTCGGTCCTCCGGCTCGCCGTTGACCACATCCCCGTCCTCGTAGAAGTCATCCCCAGGGTCGTCCACACATCCTCCCCGGTCAGGTGCGAATATGCTCGCTGGGAGTAGGGCATCGGCAAGCGCAGAGTTGGAC
Organism: Hippichthys cyanospilos; assembly: GCF_059441005.1. Lineage (NCBI taxonomy): Eukaryota > Metazoa > Chordata > Actinopteri > Syngnathiformes > Syngnathidae > Hippichthys > Hippichthys cyanospilos. The sequence goes on from NC_142384.1 coordinate 12,090,351, forward strand.
TCATGCGCCGCGGCTGCTATCGAAGACATTTCTTTCTGTGCGCAAGGTATTCCTGTGTATTTGTTCTTCGCCGTCGAGATCGGTGAGATGGATCGATGTTACCGTCGGATAGCGACAAAGCTACACGACGGATGCTCTTAATTTTGTAAACATTGCAAATGGACAGAACGGGCTTTTTGGAAGCTGTCAGTTTGCTTTTCAAAATAGCACGTCACCGCCCTTTCGATAATAATGAGGTAGGTGTTGGTGAATATGTTACATGCTCGCCAATAGTCTCTCGGATTCTCTTGAATATGCGAGCGGGGAGCCAATGCCATGGAGGGGGGTCGAGCATGTTTCTGCAGCCGCCGCCTCCTCCTCTTCCTCCACTCATGTTTCCGAATGTTGTGTGCAATATGTGTGCAACACCGGGCGTCATACGCGGCCAAACCTGCCAGTCAAAGTGCATTATAGTTTGATAAACACAAGGGCAAGGCGGAAAATTGTAATCTGTAACGTCATCCACATTAAAAACATCAGGTACTCTGTGACAAACGACGTCATGTTGTTGTGACGTCCGTCAGGGTCTCGTCCATCCACACATAAGCGTCCATCCACATGCGTATTCTCAAAGATTCAAGTCCTCTCTATTATTTGTCCTGACTGTCGTGAACTTTTACATGACATAAATGTCAACAAAAGTTATGTACTGTACCTGAATGCCAAAATAATGACGATGCTGTCCAAATGTACTTGCTCGATGTGAACTGTGACCTTTTTTTATTGAACGCAATGCTACCTCAAGGAGTAAGTCAAAAGAAAAAAAAACATACAATTTTGTACTTGTTTTTCCAAACTTGTGTTTATCTGTATTATTCTGCAATATTAAGGTCTTTTTTCCCACGTTGGAAACCAATCATTCTTTCAAGTCAAACCACCCGCCCACTTTGTCAAACGTAAATCAAATCCCGTTAATTCAGATAAAAACATCAAAACCCATTCAAGACAACTTAGAAAAAAAACACTACCAGATTGTAAAAGCTGTTGAAATAATGTTTTCAATGTTCACAAAAGACGTGCATTCAACTAAACAAAATAAAAATCATTTATCTAAAAACAAATAGAAAATATGATTTAAAAAAAATCTACCATAAAGCATAGCCCAATTCATTAAACGGATTCAGGATATTGAGCAATTGGTTCACGCCGAAAGGTTTTGTGTTTTAGAAGAAGAAATACGTACTGTATTGTACAATTGTGTCGTCTGCCATCTAGTGGAGGAATAATTAGTTATTCTGCCTGTCACTGTTGCCGGTGTAGACAAAGATACAAGATATTAACAACGCTGGTAATAGATTAGCATTAAGGTAAAAAGAATACATATAGCTGTATGATATTTTTTGTAGAAAATAATTTAATTATTTCTTTTTGACAACAAATTTATTCTATGATTCAAAATAGGACACTTTATGTTGAGTATTTTTTGTGGACCAATACTAATGAATTTTGAAAGGGTCTAAAGTGTAATAAATCAGACTGATGGTATGTTTTAAGTCTTTTTTTTTTATTTTCATTTAAAAAAAAAACATGTTTTGCACTGGTTAAGAGGTACTTGGCTGAAAAGATCATTCACAAGGGGTACATCACTGAAAAAAAGGTTGAGAACCACTGCTGTATTGAACTGAATTTGCACGTAATAATCATGCCGTATAGATCTGCGTGTTGTTAACTTGTGTTACAAAGGTCCCTTTGTCACCAGACCTCCTGACTGCTCTTCCTGATGGCGAGTCACTTCTGCACAAACACATTATCTCTGTTCAAGAAAAATGTTGCCCAATATTGTATGCACTGTTCAAAACGATTGCCAATCCTGTCATATTTAATATTCATTATGATCTAGAAAGCACATTTGTATGCTAATGCTAAAATTAGCCAGATTTTTAACATGTATATTCAAACATTTACTCCACCTTGTCACTGCCAGAAGCAATAATAAAAGGCAACTGCAACACTAAATATATATTAATATAACAAGTATACAATGCTTCTCCTTGTGATGAAAATGAATTAATCTCACTTGCCACGCCTTGAGTTCAGACTGGAGTCACAACCCACTCCAAGATGGGCTGACTGTCATCTGACTCTCTTACAGGCTAAATAGAGTAGGTGGCCATTGGCACATTCAGCTGAGCTAAATATTTAGTTGTCTCCTTGGTGACAAATTCATTTCAATCCTGACCCCTCAACAGGAAGACTCAATAACGTTACGATACCACAGTATATTGTCATGTCAAGCAGTAATGAGTCTCACTTGCCCCGGGCTCCACAGTTGCTTGTTAAAACCGTTATTAGTAGTTTGGAACCTTACCGCCATCTCATTGGTCAATGTCATCCAAAGATCGGAGCCATGTGGCCGCCCGGACTGTCCATGAAATGGAGCCTCCTCCCATTCGGCATAAAAACTCTCCAGGACACTAAGGCGAGGCCCTGCACTCACCACTTCTTCTTTTCAACCGCTCATCACTGACGAGCACATCAGAAATCACAATGGCCGTAAGTAAAAGTTTCATTAGTAATGTTTTTTTTTCTCCTTTATACCTGATTTTGATTTAGTGCTGAGGTTTTTTCCTTTTAAATATCCCACTACATAATTGACAATCTTATAGCCAAATGTGATCATTCTATTGAAATGACAGATAATGTATAGATATTTATGAACTGCTTTTTTCCCCACTTCTTTTTAGAAATCTGTTTTGTTGCCTTTTATGGTTAAAGTATTCACCGCAGCGCTCCCATGAACATTTGCCAGCTTATGACTGAATTCTCAGCTGCTTCTCAGTCAGCACTTTAAATGACTGCAGTCCCCCTATAGTTATTGGATTTCTCAACAACATCAATGCTCGTTTGTTTGACCACTCTCAGATCGCATTTTGGACTCCCTTTGGACTCATAAATTGAGTTCATTCTTTAAACATCTGCTTTTTTTGGCTACCCAGTAGAGCAGCTGTCTGCTGATCACTGAAATGAAAAGGAGGCTATAAAGTACAGTAATACCGCACAGTCAAGAATAGATACATTATTAAGGTATTCAGATACTCTTTTACCCTAATCATCAACGAATAAACAGTTAATTACTATATGGAATGAATGCCTGAACTTTAAAAGCAAATAATGTATTTAGGATTGAATGAGACACTGTAAACTGTAAATAATTACATGAGATTGGATGTCTGGTAAAGTATAATGACATCTTTGTTATTACATGAGTTCATGATATGTCAAATGTGGTTGAGTCTTGCATATTGGCTCCACCATGCAGACTATAGGGCCAGACGCCATTTGTTACGCACACCCACTTTGCAGTTGGACTCTTATATGGAAAGAATGTTTCAGCCATACAGTTCTACAGCCTGCTTTTGCTATCTTGGCTTGGCTGGTTGTCAACCTACTATTTTTTCCTCCCCATTTTCCTTTAACCTATCCTTCTAATACAGTACAGTGTGTGGCTGATTTTTTTTTAACTTCAAGATCATCAATGCCATGTAATTTTACATATTAATGTAAATGAAAAAGACCCAGATAAAAATTCTCAAATTGCTGCTTCATTTGTATGAGTCGCATCCACAACTTCCCATCATGCATCATTTTAAAAGTGGCACATTGCCATTGGGAAATGTCTTCATCTTGAGACTTGACTGCCACGTGCACAGAAGTGTTTTTTGCTTCTGTCAGACTTTTTTTTTCTCCCCTCAAAGTATTTCTGAGGAAATTGTTACATGCTGTATCATAATTAGTTCCTCAACGTTAGTAACCTCAGCCAGGATGTGCTGCCGGGAGGAAAATGGGGGTGGAGCTGCTGCGGTGAAGAACCAAAGGCTGAAATTTTTAATGAAAGCTCAAAAGTTAATGAAGATGCTACCGTATATTTTACAAATCTTTTCAGTGATACACGTTATTTTATTTTACACAGGGGATGATTGTGAAGAACATGTCCTTCAAAGTCGGGCAGACTCTGACTATTGTTGGAAAGGCTCTGCCTGATGCTACAAAGTAAGTTCTATTGTTTTTTTTTTTCTTTTATATTTGTAATAGATTAAAACACTGTAAAAAAAACAAAACAGAATACTTTGCAAACAAATGCTGAGGTCTATCGATACTTTGCAGTGATATCTGTTGCTCCTTGTGTCTGTGTGCTGCAGTTTCGCAATAAACATCGGGCCAAATGACAAGGACATCACCATGCATATCAACCCACGTTTCAACGCGCATGGAGACGAGAGCGCAGTGGTTTGCAACTCTTACCAGGAAGGCAAATGGTGCGAGGAGCACCGCGAGGGAGGTTTCCCATTTCATCAGGGGGAGGAGTTCAAAGTGAGACTGCTTATTTTTTTTCAGATGTCGTCTTTGTAGGACTAGAGACACACACGGTCACTTAAGTGTTAAATTTAACGAGAGAGAAAAATACATTGCTATATTTTTCAATACAATGATTATGGTAAGAAAAAAAAGGTCCACATTTGACAATAGAGTAGGTTAATTTTCGAGGTTTAAATTTTACATGACAAAATCAACTTTGGTCCCCATAAATGCACGAACAATGCCTTGACGTCTACAAAAAGTCACTACATAGTCCAGGAACAACCGCAAAATAAGTCTATTCAAAAAGACTCAATTGTTGCGTTCGTGAAAAGTAAGAAGACGCAGTTATCACTCTGGAGATTGTCCCAGTTTGAGACGAAAGAAAACAACGAATATTTTTTTAATCATCCTTTTTCCCGAAATATTAACTCAGAATTCCCACTAAAAAGGGATATCTGAGTGCACTTCCGAGTAGCAGTCCAAAATTCCGACTGACCAACTTTCATCGAATGCAGCATGCGAGGAGTAACTAGCAGATGGATTTGACGAATAAAGAAGGATCAGAACAGCTGTTGGTTTGAAAATAGTCCCACCGCTCTCCTGACTTTTACTCGAAAGGTAAGAGAAGTAGAAACATACGTGGCAAATAAAATGCATCAGCCGCTCATGTGATGAAAAAAGGCACAAGCGTTTCAGCCAGGTTGCAGTTAGGCGTATAGCCTGAAGGTGTCGTCATTTTGCAGGAAATTTGAAACCTCTTTGTTTCGCCCGAGTATTGTATACTGTACTGTACAATATACAATTATTTCAATGTCATAAATACATAGAATTCTTAATAAAAATAAAGTCATACTAATATATATTTTTTCTATATCCTTCTTAGATCATCGTTTTGTTCACCCCCACGGAATTCCAAGTCACTCTGTCGGATGGCTCTACAATCCATTTTCCCAACCGCATGGGCGCAGAAAAATACTCTGTCATCAGCTTCACCGGAGAGGCTCGTGTCACCAGCTTCGAGATTAAATAAACCACATTCAATGTAGGATTCTTTTCTAAATTGGTGCTTGCATCTGAGGTCATAAACACCATTTGCATATAAAACATAGAGTATTTAAACACAAAACACTTAGTTCTTTTAGTTAGTAATTGTGCATATTTAAAACTTACGGCAAAAGAGATGAACGCGTATTTTAGAAAGCAATAGTCACAATGTAAGAAGATGCACTAAATTCTGTGATTGTCAATACAACAAAAATTCACATTTTTCTAATGAAATTGAGAAAAATTATTGAATTCTACCTGCCCAAACATTCCAGACCTGTTCCAATGCTTATTAAATATTAAAGCAGGATTAAACATGGACTTTTGTGCTTTTGTGGTTACTCTCGCTGCTTTCTGATTAAAATGTATCCTGTGTGATAATCTACTTCAGCCACTAGATGACGTAATTGTATCTATAAAGCTGCACCTCATCATACTGTTGGAAATATTTTAAAACAATGAGCGAGTTCATTGTAAAATTCCTGTTGGACGCCGATGGTTTTGTGTTACTTTCCTCACGGAATTAAAAAAAAAAGCTGCCATAGAAATTCAAATAAATCTTTCAACGCTGACACCCGTTTCTCACAAATTAGATGGCCTTCGGAAACTATCACGCAGGGAACATCTAAATGCAAGGTCACAGATTAGAATAGATCTCCACATCCATTCAAACCAAACCCGATTTTGAATGCTGGTCTGCGTGCAAGAGACGTGCAAGTGTTGGTTTAATTTAATCTGATGTAACAAAAGGCAATGAGGCTGATTTTAGAGAGGAGACAGTTCTGAACCAGCTCTGCATGTCAACAAGTTGCTTCGCTTTGAACTATAATACCCCAAAGATGAGCGTGTCCACTTTTTCAAGTTTTAAAGCAAAGTTTGACTTATTGTTGTCGTAACTGATTGGATTTTTTTTGGTGTGAGTTCATTATGTACTCCTATTGGGATCCAACTACAACATTTAAGAAGAACCACACAAATATGCATCATGCAAAATGTGTAGTGGCTGTTTACAGAGGGTCAAACTCATTTTTGGTAGGCAACATTGCAGTTGTAGTTTCCCTTGGTGGTCCTTTACATTTCCACAAACATTTTTACTGAATTGTAAAAAAGAGAAAAGCTTTGGGCGGCTTTGATTGGATCATTAAGATGGGGATGATATGATCAGTCAGAATGCTTTAAATGTGCTGGCAGGTTGTCTCTTTTTAAACTGGATAGCATCAAAAGTGGTTTAGTTAAAGCAAGGCAGTTGCATGCAGCATTACAGCTAAATGCTGCTTCACCATGTTTGTGAAATATCATTTGATCTTTACATTAAAAAAAAATCACATTAAAAGGAAAGCATTGAAAGAAGAGCGAGCTGAAATGTCCCCCAGATGATGACAACATGTTCAATTTCAACATGGCATGACCGCTTAGTTATCAAACTAACAAAAGTGTGCCATCCCTTGGCTAAAATATTGCAAGAATTATTCAAGAAAATAACTAAAAAATATATCAAAATACTGCACTGAAAGTCAGACTCCACCCACGACAAAATCTGTAATTATAACTCAATTGCATTTTGGGGTTTTTGGCAAGAAATACAGTTGACACACATGATTTGCCATTGCGGGCCAAATATGGCACACGAGCCTCAAGTTTTACACCTTCCGAAGAGTTCAATGGAGTTCCAACATGATTACCAAGATGTACAGAAGGACCGTGTGTGGTCCACCAAATCCGATTGTGCACCTTCAGCGAAACAAAACCTCTGACACCATCAGGTTGCAGTCCAACACACACCCCTTCGAGTTTTTTTATTTTTTTTGAACTAACGAAAATGTCCAAACAAAGTGGGCTGTCAACAATAAAAATCGGACATCAAAAACAGCACCGCAAGCGGAAAGACAAGAGCATACAAGCCTCTTAAAACATTTACCTGTGCGATGTCACCTCATGGGCGTGCGAGCAAACGTGAACCGCGCGGACTAAAAATGAATCACCTCCGCTTATATAAAAACTATATTTAGCTCCCGCATGACTCCAGATTTCTGCACCATAGCTATCAGCCACACATTGAGATGCGCGTGGGCCCACCTCGGGCTCACTGCGGCGCTTCGTCTACATCCCTGCCTCTCCTGCAGGGTTACTTCAGGATTAGCACCATATTAACACATCATGCATAATGTAACCTGTTGGGATGTGGCTTTAGCGCGGTGTTAACTCGAGGAATTATTATTTATTTCTTCAAATGTGCCGGAAGAGTATTGGCGGCTTCTGACAAGTGTTCTTCGGTGCAGGGCGATGATCGACGCGGAGGATGAAGGTCAAAAGGCTCAGAGCTTAAACTCCGGCTCATACTTGATGATATTCTGAAGGGAGGCAATTTCGGTCGCTGAGGGCAATTTGAAAATCAGAAAGCTTGAACGCCAAAGGTTTGCCTCCACCGATTTAATCCAAACTCAGATTTTGACTGAAGCAAAATACTAAGTAAGGGGCTGAAGCACCTGCGGTAATATGATCCAAAAGTTGAGTAATATCAACATTCGCTTATTTTTTTGACAGTCATATTTTTTTGATTAACTCATTCAATCCCAGTACGCTTTTTATGATTTTTTTTTTTTTAACCCTTTCACTCCAGTTGGGTCGATGCATCCCACAGTTTTTCCAAAAAATCAGAGTGGGTATAGGAATGGGAGCAATAAGAAGAAATGACATCCTGGTGGTTCATTATACACCTATTTACACATTCTAGTGGAATTTAGCGAGTTTTCCATACACAACATGCCAGTGCTGGGTCAACTGTAGACAAGTTAAGTTGTGTTGCACAATTTCTTGTGAATTAACAATCTAGTACTGCAGAACTATATTGATAATATGTGCTATATATGTGTTATTTTAGATTACACTGATTACTATGTATTGTTGGTGGAATTAACAATTAACAATCTAGTACTGCAGAACTATATTGATAATATGTGCTATATGTGTGTTATTTTAGATTACACTGATTACTATGAATTGTTGGTGTTTGTTGAGTTTCTCTTCTCTGGCATGTTTATGTTATTATTATTATTATTATTACTATTTTTAATTTTAATTTTAATTTTTATAAAATACCGGTGGAGAAAAAAAAAAATCCCAGGGTCTGTAACCAAATCTATATAAGTGGGAATTTTTCAACTAATTTTACAAGTATACTTGAACTATAAACAAGTAATATATGTTATATTCAATTGAAAAAAAAAAAAAGAATCAGTAGTGAAAGTGTTAAAGCGTCTACACATTCAATCGCAGTTATAAATAACTACATGACAGGAACACTACAGTTTTCTTCTCAAATTAAGAACAAATTAATTGTCACATGAACCTATTGCTAAATTGTGTCATGGTGAATTCTTTGCAAACCACAATGTTCCTTTGTTATGCTTTACATGGATTCACTCAGTCATTAGTGTTGCAAGTTCCCCGTCGAGGAACCAGAAATAAAACTGTTCCAATATTTTTTTTCTGGAGTACATTTCAGGATTTTTGTTTTTCTACATGTAAAAACACTAAAATAGACGATGTTTCCAAACGTTTGGTCCTGTTATAAAAGCACATTATAGCCAAATGAAAATAAACATAGTTTAAAATTTAAAAATGAACATTTAAATGGTGAAAAAGGTTTGCCAAAAGCTTCCATTCGTGTTTGTGACATGAATAATCTGTTCTTCAGAACTTTTCCCATCTTTCCCAGCAGACATCAAAGTAATACTGTCATTGACCCAAGCAGGCACTGTGAATGTGTGTATGTGTGTTGGAACGCATAAGTATGCTGAACATCACAGGTGACCTTTTTCATGAAGCAAGCTCGTTCAAATATTAAGTGCCTGTCTTTAGCCCAACTTTGTGCACTACAGTATGAACTTGCTGAGACAGATTTGCATATTCTCCCGTTGTTAGTAATGTTGAAACATTTCTGAATTCAAAGCACATCTGAATTTGATATATGCGGACAACTGCGGTAAAAATTGCCCCTTAAGAAGGTAAAAGGATTCTTGGTGATTTATTAAACAGGAAAATTCACAGAAAAAAAAAATATTCAGCTTTAAGGTTCCTCTTTTGGGATCATAGTAGAGATCTGTTCACAAAAAATAAATCGTAACTTGACAGGTAACGAGAGGTGGCACGGGACAAGTTGGGTTAAACCACTCTAGAATGAGATAGAATCTCACTTTTTGAAAATTAAATTGTATAACCTACTGAAAATAAACATTGTATAATGAACTTATATTTTCCTGGAACATTTAATTAATTCTAGTTTGTTTTATTTAAATCCTGGAGTCCCCGCTGGAGTTCCTTCAAGTACCCTCAGGGGTACCATTTGGGAATAACATTTGCCATTTACAGGCTTAGCTGACTGCTGAGCACCTATGATGTCATTTGACATCAAGAGACAAAATGGCTGCCCACGAGATGGATTAAAAACAGCTGGATTTTTGCTCCTTAATTCAAATTCTACAAATATAATATAAGTAAAAATGTTGCGCTTTGCCCTGTGGGGGCACATCGAATTTATGCCTGCAAATACAATTTAAGACTTGACTTCCCCTTTAAGAGGCTTCATTGTATTTGAAACACAGTAGCCACAGATTGATTCAAAGTTATAGCTCACGACTGTTTGCATGCATTTTTTTTTTGAAAAAGGACATTTTCTTCATCATCCGTCTTCCCTCTGGAGCCATGTGATTGCTGTGATGTCTCGTTCCAGCTCAGCGAGTGCATGTTTAGTCAGGATCTGTCTCTGGGTTCCACCCTGCACAACTGATAGAGAAATCGCAGTGGCAGGTTGCTCTAATGTGTGTTGCCTTTGTATGTCCACTTTTTTTTTTTTTTTTTTTGGAGGGGTTGGGGGGCTTGGACGCTCGATCTGATCTCCCATGTCACCTATCTCTCCTTTCACACCCACCACTGAATTCATTTCTTACTTTATCTCCCTGTCACCTCCCACCACTAGTTTTTATCTCCTTCTTCATCTGAGCGTGTCTCTGAAGAAATGTTCCTCATAATCTCCCTCGTTTTTTTTAAATAGTTAAAAGTTTATTCACACTTGATCCCTCGGGCTGCAGTCTGCGTCTTATTCCAATTTTACCTCGCTGTTCAGTGTGTGCACAAGTACACGTGAGGCTTACTCGAGATTTTAAATGAAACCAACAAACATGCAAAAATCCTCTAAAAATAATGATTAAATTATTTAACTGTTTCAGGAACATATAAGTTCATAAAACTATTTTCTGTAGATTACAATTTATTTTCACAACGTTATTCAATATTATTTCAAAAACTTGTCCTGTGCCACCTCTCGTTACCTGTCAAGTGAACAGTGTGTGTATACAGTGTATACAGTGTGTATAGGGTTAGGGTTAGGTTATATATTTATATATAAATTATAATTATTTCAAATGAATACAAATGAAGTTTGAAAAGTTCTAGAGTTTAATAAATCAGTCACTGATGACAGGTTTTGAGTTTTTTTTTTAAGAGAGTTATTTCACTGAAAAAAGTTTGAGAACCACTGATCTAATAGGACAACAAAATAAATAAAAACAACAATAAAAATATAAATACTTTGACATGCTTTTATACTTTTTTTTAAACACTTTTATACTGTTTTTGAAATACTTTAAAAAATATAAAGACTTTGACGTTGATAATCATCAGTAACAGTGCATTGAGTTTGTAAAAAATTTATTTCATGTTACATCCTCCAGCATTATCTCCATCATAACCTCCACTTGACACTTGTCCAACAATAAATGAATGCAATCGCATGAAACAAACATTTGAAATTAAATATTGCTCAGTTCTTGCGATGGTTTTAAGGCGGCAACAACCATCTTGCTGGCCCCGACCCCTCGCCGCCGCATCGTATCAAGCCATAACCGCCACTATTCAAACAAACAGTAGCACGCCGCTGTCAACTGGACTCCACTCGCTACTTTTCCCGCACGTCCACCTCAATATTTGGATCGATACAAGCCGACTGCGTAATAGAATTAGGCTGTAATGGGAAGTACAAACTTGCTTTATATTTACTAAATCCCCCTCGGGGGCTTTTCCGGCGAGGTAAGAAAGGACCAGACTGTGAAATGAGACTATAGTCAGAGATGTATGTGCACAATTTGTGTGTACGTGTGTGTTTGCGCGGTGGGAGTGGATCCATTCGGCAAATAGTCTTGACAGCGAGTCAAATGGGTTTAAATTCTTCACTTGCTGCCTCAATGTCAACTTGATGGATGTGTGTTGCGCTTGCAGAGGGGTGCAACGGTATAAAAACAGGACTTGGACTAAATTGTTATTATTTTTGTTGTCGGAGTCGATTCGGGCTGACTTTGGAACCTGACAGCAAACCAGAACCTGCACAGTATCGTCTTTGGGGATTTGGGTTTTGATTAGATTTCTGTTTTCTCGTGTTTTCTTGTATCATTAGGGTTAATTTAACCACCTGTTCTCGTCAACCCCATCCTTTGTGTCATCCAATCAGCAATCTTGGATACATGTGTCTTGTGCAGGTGCTTCTTGTTGTCTCATCACTTGACTTCTTGTATTTAGTTTCAAGTTTTTTTGTTGATTTGTTGTCCTACTGTAGTCCTCTTTTCCTGAGTCATGTCTCATTTTAAGGTAAGTTTATTCTTGCTTATATTTGGCATTACCTTAAACTACCTTATTTTCTTTTTTTATATTGTTTTCCCTCATATGTTTGACTCCGTTTTCCCCCTATGTTTGTTTCCTCCTCCTTACCAAAGGTTGCACAGCTTTCACACAACTTATATTGAAATCCGGAGGCAATTTGCAGTACAATTTTATACTGCTGGACGCAACAACAATAATAGTGCAGGCGTACCTGTGGAAACTGACTCAAGTTCAAAGATGATGGATTGGATTCAACAAGCATATAACTGGCAACGATCGGAATCGGATCAAAGTGAGTCAAAAATTTGGGGACAGATCACACCTGTTAAACTCTTTGTGACAAGATTAAATGCATCAGACTTTCAGTATGGAAATTTAAAATACAAAATTCCGCAATGTGTGCTCTTGACTAAGAGACTAAAATGAGTATTTCATAATCAAGGGTTAAGCATTATTCTTTATTAATGCAGCTTTTCTATTTGCCCATATCAGGAAAGGCTAAGGTTGAAAGTCAGGCTTGGCGGGGATGCTAAAGGCCAATTGGTGCTGCTTAACCCTTGTGGCATTATGTTACAAATAATGGAAATTTCCTTCTTTTATGATACCATAAAAGAATCAATGGAAAACACACGAGGGAGCAGAAATTTCCAGCAGATGATTGAAACATGTAAAATTTAAAAATTTGCAGCGATTTTGACATTTCTATATGACTACAGCTGGACGTGTGAGATTTTGTATACAAAACTAATTTTCCAAATTTTGGACCATAAAAAAAACCCATTATAATTACAATATTTGAGATGCTTTTTAATAGGATGTATTACACTGATTTTCCTGCGATTTTTTTTTTTTTTTTTTTTTTTTTTTTTTTTTTTTTTTTTTTTTTTTTTTTTTGTAGTAACATTCAGTCACACTATGTAAGCTAACAAAAAATTCTTTGTTGACTTGTGTTTCGCCTCAATATAGTAGGTGGCGGTAGAGACCAGCTAATGGCTATGTTTTCAATTGTCATCATCACTTCACAGGCTAAAAAGACAGGATTTTTCTTTTTTTTTTTTGTGCGTGTATATAAAATGAACCTACATATGTATACATACAACTGATGCCACTGAACGATTTGAGCGGATGAAGGGAAAAAAAATCATAAATAACTTTCATTATCACGCCTTTAAAAGTATTTGCAAAATTAAGAAAAAATGTTGCAATGTGTATAGTTTGCAAAGTGTGTGCACGGGGGTTATGTAATCGGAAGAGAGGAATTAGATACTTGAGGAGTTTAAAATTCAGATTTTAACACATTTGTTGTAAGATGGCTAATGGCTCTCCTCTGCTTTATCAGAAAAGCTACCCACAAAAAAAAGACTAAAACAAGACTACTTATTATACACCGGCCTACTTATTAGCCAATTTGTCCGTGTTTCTGCCGCAAATGTGACAATAAAACTTGGAACCCAACAAACATATTTCCCTTTCAGCTACCTATCATTTCCGAATCCAGTTTAATATTTACCTTTTGAGTCAAATTTGCTCTTGATACGTTCTAACACTATTTCCACATAAAAGCTTTGGTAATAAGTCACTGAGCTAGCTATCAATTGTTAATAATAGCGGGATACAGCAGCATTAATTGTCATCATTAAAATATGCAAGTTACCTAACTTTGCCTTTCCTGTATGTTGTGCCAGCTAATTGCCTGACCCAGGCATTGTATTCTTCCCTAAGTGCCAAGCAAGACAAAGCACAGTCAGCAAATGTTTTTTTTTTTTTCTTTTCTCCAGCTGTGCTCCCGAAACTTCAATTATTCACAACTTATGAATAACGCACTTCACCTCAAGCTGGCAAGTGGGGGTATTTTTGCACATGATGCTGTGAATTAGTCATAACCTCACAATGGCAAAACATACAATTTTCATTCCTCCGCACAGACTAGCGAAGTGCCACGTTTGTTGTCAATAAATGTGAAAAATCCACTGGCGCCAACATATATGCTTTAAAGCCTGAGGGGCCTCTTAGTGCGAACTGACTTGCCATGTGAAGTTATACGGTCATGTTTAATTGATCTCAAATCGCTGCAACCTCACTTTTTTTTTTTTTTTTTTTTCCTTCCCTGGACATTGTTCAATGACAAAGATTATTGCTTCGAACACAACATGGAAATACTTTGAACCCATAAACGGACCAACGCTTGTCTACGTCATATCAACATTTTTTGATCCCATTACGATGCGAATCTTGCAATAAAAGTAAGATTTGTCTCAATCTAAGTAAGCCCGACTCCTTTGGTGTAGGACACGCTGCGGAAATTGAAGACGCCTGGCATGCATAGTGATTGAGCAGACTAGAGTCAAATCAGCACGTGTGGGTGTAAAACTTGCAGATATGAACGATTATGAGGCAAAAGAAAAAGGTCGTTCAGAGGACACGGCTATGAAAGACTCATTCATCGGATTAGAGGACGTTGGAAGGCAGAACGTGACTTTCATGCGAACGTTAACATTATCACGAACTTCTCTTAGAGTAGTCAGCCATTGGTAACACGATTCAGAAACTTGCTCAAATATTCAGATAAAATAAAGAAGTGTGTGTAACGTGTACCAGTGATGCTTTGAGAGTATTTCTGATCAGTGCTTTAAGTGGGCCGCTAAGCTGCAATATGGCAATCAAGCACTTTTCAGTTTTTGCTGCGTCTCATTATGTTTCTCTTATGCACTTTGCAAAACTTCAAAAGGGGATGGGGGGGGGGTGCCTTGTTTTTGTAAAAAAAAATGAGGATTGACATGTTTTTTTTTTTTTTAATCAGGTGCTTGGTAATTTTATGTTTTGGACTAACCTGAAACCTGTATAAATGCTGTTAAAAAAGTAGTTTACAATTGTTAAGTTGATTTGTATTGCATTTTTCTTTTAATGTTAAAAATGATACCATTTTCCATATACTTGATCAATTTTCATGGATAATAACCTCATATATAGCAAGATGAGTTTTTAGCGAGAGAGTTTTTCTCTTTCCTATGAGGCTTTGCAAAAATTTATTGAAGCACTGCATTAGAATCACTGTCTGCTTCAGTATTGTTTTCATATTTAACTTAGCCTGCAGTATAGTTCAGTTGTATTTAACTTTTCAGTACTTTTTAATGCATTCATTGAACTGTTTTTAATCATTGAAAGAATACAAATATCACAATAAGCATGGCTTATGGCTATATACTCCAGATTTAAAATGACATCACCTGTACTTAGACATCACATGACCAAACTCAGAAAACAGGTGCACAGTGATTGGCAATCCCTGGCAGTGATGTAATTTGGTTTTAAAGGTGTTAATTGTACATGGAAAATAACTATCAAGTTAGTTACTTTTTTTTTTTTGACTGTGGCGAATGGCTAAACAAGGTAAGCATCCCATGAAGTACATTTTACATGAACTTTTATGCACAATGCATTGCAAATGAATGCATTTTTTTTATTTTTTATGCCCAGTTCTACCTCCCAGGTATATTGGGTCACAGCCCTGTTGGATTCGCTTTATTTTGCATTTGTAGTTTGTGGTGTTTGCTCATGTAGACCCTCACCAAAGTAGCTTCATCTTCTGGTCATGTGTCTAAACCTCTCCACCGTCTCTAAAGATGACCATCAAGCACTTTGTTCTTTGCAAGCACCAGTCGTGGTTCACGCTGCGGCGGTGCGTCCGCTTGTCGGATCGCATGAACACATTAAACACTCAACCTGATTATGCGCACCGCTCCTTGCGTTTGCGTGCTTCCGATTACGAAGCTAGCGTGAGCTGTTGGCGCTGCTAAAGGTTCTAAACACGACTCGTTAAATATGCGATCCGCCGTGCAATATTCAAGCTTAAACGCTTCTTTAAAAATAATGCAAAAAAAGTTGGATTTATTTCGGTGGCGTGCAGATTTTTTTTTTTTTTAATCCATCAGGTGCATCAACATTCTCGTTCTCTCTCTCTCTCTTCTACCTCTCTCACACGCGCAGACACGCACACACTCTCAGATTTCTTCAGTGTGGAGAGGTTATGCTGTGGCGCGCTGCAGGAGACAAACACTTAAGTAAAGTTGGCAAGATATTGGCAGATTCGGACTTTCGCGATCAATACCTCTCAGATAAAACGTCGTCGAAACACCAAAGTCGCCTTTATGCCTCCTTCGTAACACAGACTACCAGCTACAATGTCAAAAAAAGACATTTGTAAAATATTTAAACCGTTTCTTTCGGTGAAAAGACGCAATTGAGCTCTATGAGCAGCAGAGGCTGGGCGAGCGCGCAAGGGACAGTCTGCAAATTACTAGATGAGGAGGGGGAAAAAAACAATAACGCCACAATTTGTGATTATGAATTCAACGAACAAATCAAAGACATTAACATAATCATATTGGGACAGTGCTTTTGAATAAAAAAAGCGTTTGTTTAATTTTGGATAATTTGTGTACTTAAAAATCATTAATAAACTGTATATTCATCTATAGCTCCAATATTGTTTAATATAAAGAGTCCAAAATCACTGGGCATTCATGACATTTTCATGATCGCACTACAACACTCGTTTTTTAAATGAATTATTTTGATAAATTTTGGGGCTTTATTTTAAATGCTTGTTAATCATTTATGCCCTCAAAAAGAATCAGTGGCTCCCCTTTTTGAGTTGGGGTAAACCCTCCTAAATCACTACAACCATCAATGAAGTACTCCCAATTATGCAACAACTGCTGGTTTTCTAATAAATTCCTTTGCCTAATTTTAAGGATTTTTTAAATGCATATTGACCATAATTTACCAATATATTGATTAATAGCTCTGCTGTTGGTTGAGTTAGGGACTCCAAAATCACCACAGACAACAGTGACACCCCTCGCCTTATGCTACATTCTTTGGTTTTCAAATAAATCCCTCTGCAAAATTTTAAGGATTTTTTTATGATTACTGATCAATATTTACCAATATATTGATCAATAGCTCTGAGTTTGGTTGGGTTAAAGACTCCAAAGTCACCCCACACATCAGGGACACCCCTCCCCTTATGCTACATCCTCTGGTTTTCAAAAAAATCCCTCTGCCTAATTTTAAGGATGTTTTTTATGATTATTGATCAATAATTACCCATATATTGATCAATAGCTCTGCTGTTGGTTGGGTTAGGGACTCCAAAATCACCACACACATCAGTGGCATCCTTACCCTTAGGCTACATCCTCTGGTTTTCAAATAAAGCCCTCTGCCTAATTTTAAGGAATTTTTTATAGTTATTGATCAATAATTACCCATATATTGATCAATAGCTCTGCTGTTGATTGGTTTAGGGACTCCAAACTCACCAAACACATTAGTGACATTCCTACCCTTATGCTACATCCTCTGGTTTTCAAATAAATCCCTCTGCCTAATTTTAAGGAATTTTTTATGATTATTGATCAATAATTACCCATATATTGATCAATAGCTCTGCTGTTGGTTGGGTTAGGGACTCCAAAATCACCACACACATCAGTGGCATCCTTACCCTTAGGCTACATCCTCTGGTTTTCAAATAAAGCCCTCTGCCTAATTTTAAGGAATTTTTTATAGTTATTGATCAATAATTACCCATATATTGATCAATAGCTCTGCTGTTGATTGGGTTAGGGACTCCAAACTCACCAAACACATTAGTGACATCCCTAACCTTATGCTACAACCTCTGGTTTTCAAATAAATCCCTCTGCCTAATTTTAAGGATTTTTTTTGTTTATTGATCAATATTTATCAATATATTGATCAATAGCTCTGCTGTTGGTTGGGTTAGAGACTCCAAAATCACGGCACACAACAGTGGCTTACCTCCCCTTAGGCTACATTCTCTGGATTTCAAATAATACCCTCTGCCTAATTTTAAGGATTTTTTTTATGACTATTGATCAATATTTACACTTATATTGATCAATAGCTCTGAGTTTGGTTGGGTTAGGGATTCCAAAATCACCACACACATCGATGACATCCCTCTCCTTATGCTACATCCTCTGGTTTTCAAATATATCCCTCTGCCTAATTTTAAGGATTTTTTTATGATTATTGATCAATAATTACCCATATATTGATCAATAGCTCTGCTGTTGGTTGGGTTAGGGACTACAAAATCACCACACACATCAGTGGCATCCCTCCCATTAGGCTACATTTCCTGGTTTTGAAATAAGTCCCTCTGCCTAATTTTAAGGAATATTTGATCATTATTGATCAATATTTACCCATATATTGATCAATAGCTCTGCTGTTGGTTGGGTTAGGGACTCCAAAGTCACCCCACACATCAGTGACATCCATCCCCTTATGCTACATCCTCTGGTTTACAAATAAATCCCTCTGCCTAATTTTAAGGATTTTTTTATGATTATTGATCAATAATTACCCATATATTGATCAATAGCTCTGCTGTTGATTGGGTTAGGGATTCCAAAATCACCAAACACATTAGTGGCATCCTTACCCTTAGGCTACAATTTCTGGTTTTCAAAAAAAATCCCTCTGCCTAATTTTAAGGATTTTTTTATGGTTATTGATCAATATTTACCCATATATTGATCAATAGCTCTGCTGTTGGTTGGGTTAGAGATTCCAAAAACACCACACAACTCGGTGACAACCTTCCCCTTATGCTACATTCTCTGGTTTTCAAATAAATCTCTTTTCCAAGTTTTAAGGATTTTTTTTATGGTTATTGATCAATATTTATCCATATATTGATCAATAGCTCTGTTGTTGATTGGGTTAGGGACTCCAAACTCACCTAACACATTAGTGACATCACTCTTCTTATGCTACATCCTCTGGTTTTCAAATAAATCCCTTTGCCTAATTTTAAGGAATATTTTATCATTATTGATCAATATTTACCCATATATTGATCAATAGCTCTGCTGTTGGTTGGGTTAGGGACTCCAAAATCACAAAACACATTAGTGACATCCCTACCCTTGTGCTACAACCTCTGGTTTTCAAATAAATCCCTCTGCCTAATTTTAAGGATTTTAAGGATGGGTAAATATTGATCAATAATCATAAATAAAACTCTTAAAATTAGGCAGAGGGATTTATTTGAAAACCAAAGAATGTAGCATAAGGGGAGGGGTGTCACTGATGTGTGTGATGATTTTGGGGTCCCTTACCCCACCAAACTCAGAGCTATTGATCAATATATTAGTAAATATTGATCAATAATAGTAAATAATTCCTTAAAATTAGACAAAGAGATTAATCTGAAAACCGGGGAATGTAGCATAAAGGGGTGGGATACCACCGATGTGTTTGGTGATTTTGGAGTCCCTAACCCAACCAACAGCAAAGCTATTGATCAGTATATGTGTAAATATTGCTCAATATTAATAAAAAAAAAAAATCCTTAAAAATAGGCAGAGGGATTTATTTGAAAACCAAAGAATGTAGCATGAAGGGAGGAATGTCATTGATGTTTTTGGGGAATTTGGACTCAACTAACAGCAAAGTTATTGATCAATATATTGATACATATTGATCAATAATCATAAAAAAATCCTTAAAATTAGGCAGAGGGATTTATTTGAAAACCAGAGGTTGTAGCATAAGGGTAGGGATGTCCCTAATGTGTTTGGTGAGTTTAGAGTCCCTAACCCACTCAACAGCAGAGCTATTGATCAATATATGGGTAAATATTGATCCATAATCATAAAAAAATCCTTAAAATTAGGCAGAGGGACTTATTTCAAAACCAGGAAATGTAGCCTAATGGGAGGGATGCCACTGATGTGTGTGGTGATTTTGTAGTCCCTAACCCAACCAACAGCCGAGCTATTGATCAATATATGTGTAAATATTGATTAATAATAATAAAATATTCTTTAAAAATAGGCAGAGGGAATTATTTGAAAACCAGAGAATGTAGCATAAGGGTAGGGATGCCACTGATGTGTGTGTTGATTTTGGAGTCTCTAACCTGACCAACAGCAGAGCTATTGATCAATATATGGGTAAATATTAATCAATAATATAAAAAAAATCCTTAAAATCTGGCAAAGAGATTTATTTGAAAACCAGAGAATGTAGCCTAATGGGAGAGATGCCACTGATGTGTGTGGTGATTTTGGAGTCCCTAACCAAACCAAACTCAGAGCTATTGATCAATATATTGGTAAATATTGATCAGTAATCATAAAAAAATCCTTAAAATTTGGCAGAGGTTTTTTTTTTTTAAACCAGCGAATGTAGCATAGGGGGAGGGATGTCACTAATGTGTTTGGTGAGTTTGGAGTCCCTAACCCAATCAACAGCAGAGCTATTGATCAATATATGGGTAAATATTGATCATTAATCATAAAAAATATCTTAAAATTAGGCAGAGGGATATATATGAAAACCAGAGGATGTAGCATAAGGAGAGGGATGTCATCGATGTGTGTGGTGATTTTGGGGTCCTTAACTCAACCAAACTCAGAGCTACTGATCAATATATTTGTAAATATTGATCAATAATAGTAAAAAAAAATCTTAAAATTAGGCAAAGAGATTAATCTGAAAACCAGGGAATGTAGCATAAGGGATGGGATACCACCGATGTGTTTGGTGATTTTGGAGTCCCTAACCCAACCAACAGCAGAGCTATTGATCAATATATGGGTAATTATTGATCAATAATCATAAAAAAAATCCTTAAAATTAGGCAGAGGGATATATTTGAAAACCAGAGAATGTAGCATAAGGAGAGGGATGTCATTGATGTGTGGGGTGACTTTGGAGTCCCTAACCCAACCAACAGCAGAGCTATTGATCAATATATGGGTAAATATTGACCAATAATGATAAAATATTCCTTAAAATTAGGCAGAGGGTCTATTTTCAAAACCAGGAAATGTAGCCTAATGGGAGGGATGCCACTGATGTGTGTGGTGATTTTGTAGTCCCTAGCCCAACCAACAGCAGAGCTATTGATCAATATATGGTTAATTATTGATCAATAATCATAAAAAAATCCTTAAAATTAGGCAGAGGGATTTATTTGAAAACAAGAGGATGTAGCATAAGGGGAGGGATGTCACTGATGTGTGGGGTGATTTTGGAGTCTTTAACGCAACCAAACTCAGAGCTATTGATCAATATATTGGTAAATATTGATCAGTAATCATAAAAAATTCCTTAAAATTTGGCAGAGGGATTTATTAGAAAACCAGCGAATGTAGCATAGGGGGAGGGGTGTCACTGATGTGTGTGGTGATTTTGGAGTCCCTAACCCAATTAACAGCCGAGCTATTGATCAATATATGGGTAAATATTGATCAATAATGACAAAATATTCCTTAAAATTAGGCAAAGGGAATTATTTGAAAACCAGAGAATGTAGCCTAAGGGTAAGGATGCCACTGATGTGTGTGGTGATTTTGGAGTCCCTAACCCAACCAACAGCAGAGCTATTGATCAATATATGGTTAAATATTGATCAATAATCATAAATAAAATCCTTAAAATTTGGCAGAGGGATTTATTAGAAAACCAGCGAATGTAGCATAGGGGGAGGGGTGTCACTGATGTGTGTGGTCATTTTGGAGTCCCTAACACAACCAACAGCAGAGCTATTGATCAATATATTGATACATATTGATCAATAAATTAAAAAAAAATTCTTAAAAATAGGAAGAGGGCTTTATTTCAAAATCAGTAAATGTAGCCTAAGGGGAGGGATGCCACTGATGTGTGTGGTGATTTTGGAGTCCCTAACACAACCAACAGCAGAGCTATTGATCAATATATGGTTAAATATTGATCAATAATCATAAATAAAATCCTTAAAATTAGGCAGAGGGATTTATTTGAAAACCAGAGGATGTAGCATAAGGGGAGGGATGTAACTGATGTTTGGGGTGACTTTGGAGTCTTTAACCCTACCAAACTCAGAGCTATTGATCAATATATGTGTATATATTGATCAGTAATCATAAAAAAATCCTTAAAATTAGGCAGAGGGACTTATTTGAAAACCAGGCAATGTAGCGTAAGAAGAAAGATGTCACTGATGTGTGTGGTGATTTTGGAATCCCTAACCCAACCAACAGCAGAGCTATTGATCAATATATGGTTAAATATTGATCAATAATGATAAAATATTCCTTAAAATCAAGCAAAGGGATTTATTTGAAATCCAGAGAATGTAGCCTAAGGGTAGGGATGCCACTGATGTGTGTGGTCATTTTGGAGTCCCTAACCCAACCAACAGCAGAGCTATTGATCAATATATTGATACATATTGATCAATAAATTTAAAAAAATTCTTAAAAATAGGAAGAGGGCTTTATTTCAAAATCAGTCAATGTAGCCTAAGGGGAGGGATGCCACTGATGTGTGTGGTGATTTTGGAGTCCCTAACACAACCAACAGCAGAGCTATTGATCAATATATGGTTAAATATTGAACAATAATCATAAATAAAATCCTTAAAATTAGGCAGAGGGATTTATTTGAAAACCAGAGGATGTAGCATAAGGGGAGGGATGTCACTGATTTGTGTGGTAATTTTGGAGTCTCTAACTCAACCAACAGCAGAGCTATTGATCAATATATTGGCAAATTATGGTCAATATGCATTTAAAAAAATTCTTAAAATTAGGCAAAGGAATTTATTAGAAAACCAGCAGTTGTTGGATAATTGGGAGTACTTCATTGATGGTGTAGTGATTTAGGAGTGTTTACCCCAACTCAAAAAGGGGAGCCACTGATTCATTTGAGGGTATAAATGATTAACAAGCATTTAAAATAAATCCCCCAAATTTATCAAAATAATTTATTTAAAAAACGAGTGTTGTAGTGTGATCATGAAAATGTCATGAATGTGCCCAGTGATTTTGGACTCCTTATATTAAACAATATTGGAGCTATAGATGGATATTCAGTTTATTAATGATTTTTAAGTACAAACAGTGTCCAAAATTAAACAAACGCTTTTTTTTATCCAAAAGCACTGTCTCAATATGATTATGTTAATGTCTTTGATGTGTTCGTTGAATTCATAATCACAAATTGTGGCGTTATTGTTTTTTCCCCCTCCTCATCTAGTATTTTGCAGACGGTCCCTTGCGCGCTCACCCAGCCTCTGCTGCTCATAGAGATCAATTGCGTCTTTTCACCGAAAGAAACGGTTTAAATATTTTACAAATGTCTTTTTTTGACATTGTAGCTGGTAGTCCGTGTTATGAAGGAGGTATAAAGGCGACTTTGGTGTTTCGACGACGTTTTGTCTGAGAGGTATTGATCGCGAAAGTCCGAATCTGCCAATATCTTGCCAACTTTACTTAAGTGAGACAAACTACAAACAAACGCGTGGGAACTATTTTGTGCGTCTTCGCTTTTTCCACGAGGATGAGGAAATAACACGTCACGAAGTGAGATCTTATCGGATTTTTTTTTTTTTTTTTAGGGGGTTGACCAATTGCAATTTTGTGAAGAAACGCCTCCTGGAAAATTAGCTTGTGGGGTTTTCACGCATCCTCATTTCCCCCCCAACTACCACAATCAAAGTGGTAGTTATTTGCTCTGTTGCGGCGTGTTCGAGCAACGTGACCGAAGGAGAAAAATAAGTGCCCGAAAATTTTTTCAGCGCAGTCTGAAACTCCAAATATTGATTAACTTTTCCCCGTTTTCTTCCTCAGAATGGCGTTCTAAGTGCCTCCTCCCCTGCATACAACCTGGTCAGGTGGGAGACATTATTGGACATGTGAGTCCAAAAAGGAGGACCGGTGCGCACCAGACGGAGCCACAGAGGGCTGCAACGCGCAAGAAAAAAAAAAAAAAATACAGTGGGCTTCGGAGCCTGTGCGCTGCATCATATCGGCAAAAAAATGACTTAACACGGACTGATCATGGCCAGAGGATACTGATTCTTTATGGTGTGCACAGAGGAGGAAACCTTATACTGGATTGTCCAGTAATTCCTGGACACACTTCGCTTTTCATGACACTCAAGGTAAGTTTGACCCATTTTCAATGTTTGCTCTTGATCATGTGTTAATGTTTGTTGTTAGGCGAAATCTGGATGGAAATGCATTGAAGGGTTGGGAGGTGTTTCTTGTGTATGAGACCTAGATATGTTTGTGTAAAAAAAAAAAAAAAAAAAAAAAAAAAAAAAAAATGCATTTGTCTCTATTTTGCAAATATGAGTTGAACTGTGTGGTTAGGTGCTGTCCGTGGTGCTGAGCAAGCTTTTGTCTCCTACAAAGATGCAAACAAGTTAGTTTTTTCCTTTTTAACTTATTTTGTTGCGTATAAGAAGTGTACTTGATAGTCTTTTAACCTTGTTGCTATTGTAGCTTTTAAGGCGAACGTAGGAGACAAAAGGGCAGTTCGACTGCTTTGACCACCATTCCCACCCACTCTTGTCTGCACTTGGTCTTGCGAATAGTGCGTAATTCAGTGGTACACCTCAAGATAATGATATGCAATGTGAGATGATTTTGAATCAAAAGACAATTATCTATTTAAATAGACCCAGCTTGATCAGTCACTATTACTGAAACATTTCCTCTATTATAGTTTTCTTACTTGATCAAGCTACACAAAAGAGACTAATTATCAGTTCAATTTGGCGCGATTGATGTATTGAATCCCATTAGAATGTGTATGTAATGTTGTGGCCATGGGTGAACAAGCTGCTGGAGCAGTCACTAGAAGCTGATGTGTCGTATATAATACAGTTTGACTGTTGGGCTCTACCAGCGGGTTCATTCTTCTGCATAAGGCTGCAATCATTTCAGTCCCTAAGTAATATGATTGGATTGCCCACATAAACAAACATAATGCTAAAGAGCGACAGGCTTCCCCTATGCCAGCCCTCCCTGGATGAATTTTATGCTTCATGCTGCGGAATTACTGCAAGTCCAGAGATCCCTCCTTAAAGGCCTTACAATAATGAAATGCCCCGGAGTGCCATAGCAAGGCGAGGGGCAATTATTTCCGATGAACTTTAACCCCTAGGGATAACACATCAATGAGCTTGATCGTACATATTTGATCTTTTTTTTTCTTTGTCAGCTTTTGTTAAGGTGGTTCACCTGAGGGAGATTATTTCATCTTATTCAAAGCAATGTTACTCCAGCTAGATCCAAGACATTCATTCTAATTACATCACAAGAGAACCAGCGATGCTTGTTGATGATCTTTCTGACTATCGCTGTAGCTGCTTCATGGAGACTTGGCAAAAGAGTAACACATTGTGGTTAACATTTGAGACATTGAATTTTGTAACAAGTTGTCATGATAAAATTGAGGATGTTTGCAAATGGTATTGTTTTGCGGGCGAATAATATAGTAGGCTTTGATCATCACTTCCCTAAACACAGATGATTATGTGACACACTGCTTATTTTCCATAGCTTTAAAAAAATATTTGTTTTAAACAGATATTTAAGAGTAATTAAATGTTACTAGTCACTTCTGTAAACAAACACAGTGCAGCTCAGCCTCTGCTAGCAAACACCATAGCTTGCAATATGCTTTTTGTCAGTGCATCATTCTTTTGAAACGGTTTTAAAATTTAACGTACGGTCAAAGTATCTTCATAGGTGGTTTTTTAAAATGATTAATAGCTTTATTCTTTTTATTAAAAGGGTTATGAAAGCAACAATGTGACTATGCAGGTCCCAGGTTAAACAGTAAAGAAACTTCGCTTTTAATATTGCCTCTTGGATTGAACACAATCATTCCAATTGCTTTGTATTTAGTTGAAATTTCACCACTGGAATTAGTGCATTTAAATTTAATCTGATCCAATGACAAACTATTACCAAAAAAAAAAAAAGACGTTAAGGTAATATGTTAATTTTCAGACAAGTGGTGTTTAAATTAGGACTGAAAACAAATGTTAAGGTTTATTGGGCTGTCCTACTTTAACAATTTTCAGTAGTAAAATGCCAGCACTGTATTAATTATTAATTTGATAACCTTTACCTTTTTAAAAACACTTTTCCACTGAAAATGGGGGCGTTTTTTTCTTTCCTCATACGGTGAATTTTTAGTGTAAATGTCAGAGAAAAAAATTAAGTTAATTTAGAGCAATATTTGTTAATACTCAGCAGGACAGTAAAACATGCCAGTGAGAGCCAACTTCAAAATAAACCTCACTTAACTAAATAAAAGATGGATACATATCCTGTGCAATGCTCTTATTTTGAATTTTTTTTTTCTTTATTTTTTTTCCCCTGGCAGCATAACAGCTTCACTAGTATTTCTAATGCAACTGATGCTCCAAACCCCTGATAAAAACAACACAATGTTGTTCTGAATTCACATTCAATCAGCAATTTAAGGCGCTAAAAAATGACAGTTATGCTGACATGGACATATGGCACCCGCTGCCGACGGGCTCTGTTATAGGTGCGTCTAGCATAAATTAGCTGCTAGCTAGCCTTGCCCAAGAGCTCCATTTATGCCGAAGTGATGGACATTAATGACTGCACACTTTCATTCTGACAGCCTGACAGTTGCTGTTTCTACTGATCACATTTTAACAATCCAAGCTGACTGGAATATGCTGTTTCAGCTGGAAGATTTTTCTGAATCAACAATTTTTGGGGAGATTTGGAGGAAAGTAATGTTCTGCTAAGCTGTTTAACAAAATGGTGACCATCAAACCTTACTGGACTATTAAACTTTCTGCGGGCTATCCATAGGCCACACATACTTGATAGCTACATCCCTAAACCTGCTTTATCACGAAAACACACAGACGTCATGTCTGAGCCGGCTCGCCACGGGAGGGTAAAAAAGGGCAGCGGCGGCTCTCAATAACCTAAAGTAACAGAAAATGGTGCCAATAGGGAGAAACTGAGTCATAAGCAAAAAAAATTATACATTCCTGCTGAGATGAGAAGAAATGCATAATGACCAGAGGAAAGACGGCAGGGAGTGAAAAGAAGGGGGGGGGGGCGTCGAGTGCATCAGAGCGACAACGGGGTGAGGATGAGAGAGGGATCAAGTGAGGAGTCGGGGGAGATGGAGGCTAAGCGTATAGTTTGAAGGGGATGAAAACAAAAACGGGGGCGAAGAAAGGGACCGCGAGGCGGCTGCCGTTATCCTGCGGGGTGAAACAATGGCCGTACAACTGTGGGCAGCCACATACTGCGCCCGGAGGGCTTCCCGCAAAGGGCCGAGGAGGCGAGAGAGGCAGAGCGGGGACAAGGTTCGATTGCTGCCACTGTCGATATTTTACAGCGTGGAACAAAAAAACATGGAAATGTGGCAGGTGGAGGCACAGACACATTGATGACTCAAAAAGGACCACGCTAGAAAACTACGGAGCAACATCACTGAAAACGTCTAGTTTCCTGCTAATTGCCCTACTAAAACTAATCTCCAAGCGCCTCTCATTTTTATCGTTTTATTTGAAGACATTTCTACAAGCAGTTTATTGTGCTTTGTTTCTATTGTATTTTTAAAGTTCCCGTAAAGTAAAAAATACATATCTTCTACATTTGACACGCCACGGTGTTATTAATGACCCTGCCAAATGAGTCTCCAAGGATCGTACCAGGCAAAAGTTTAGAAACACCTTCAATATCATTTGGTGTCAAATTCGATTCAATATGAGTTGAAAATGCAGAGCTGTGAGCTGACAGTCATTCAAGGTCCTAGCGCATTTATTGACACAAAGCTGGGAAAATATCAATATGTGTAAACATCAGAGGTGTCTTCTTTGAAGACCCTATATAACAAAATATTTTGCATAGTTCAATAAGTCATATTACAATGTTGTTGGAAAACAGGAAAGCGGCTCTGTAATGCAGTGACAAGCACGTCCGCCTCACAGTTAAAGCCAACAGAGTTCAAATCCACCTGGCTTCAGCTTTCCTGTGTGGATTTTGCATGTTCTCCCCGTGCCTGCGTGGATTTTCTCCAGGCTCTCTCCGGCTTCCTCCCGCACTCCAAAAACATGCATGGCAGGTGTATAGGGCATATTAAATTGTCCTTAGGAGTGATTGGGTTCGTGAATAGTTTTTCATCTGTGTGCCCTGCAATTGGCTGGCAACCAGGTCAGCGTGCACAAATGTTGTACCAAAAGCTAAAACATGTACAATACAAATTGTTTTTCCTTGTTTTGCAAAAACATTGAAAACAATAATAATGCTATGTTGCTAACTGTATTCTGGTTCAACACATTTTCGTGGTCACCAAATTCCATCAATACTTAAGTCACAGTTTTTAACCACAAGATCAAGACAAGCAGTATAAATCTTTAGTTTTTTTTTAACACATCTTGCAAATGTGAGTCACATATGCCTCCCAGCGGAGCGGGCTGTTGACTCATGCACAGTCACCCACAGGCCCTGCTATTGTGTCATAGTGAATATGACCACAAGTGCGTGTGAGCATCGGGACGGTGGCGCAAGCATGCATGCTTGTGACGGATCCTATCCAGGGGACGAGTAATGTGGTCGCTCAAAGAAAAAGATACAGTAGTTGCTTTTAAAAAAAAAAAAAGGAAAAACTCAACACCTTGTTAACATACAGCAGCTTGGCTTCTTCAAACAAAATTCCGAGGTTAATAGTTTGCTTTAGTGGTATAATATTAGGTGGTCCAAAACTTTGCTCTACCACTTTGAATTTTTTGTCCTAATTGGACTTGCTGTTATTACTGTTGGCAACATTTGAAGGTTGGTTTCATCAGTAGTCATTTTTCCCTTGCTCCAAGCTTACTTGTTTAAACCAGTCCGCACCAGCAGGTTTAATATCATCATTATATCATGCTTACTTCACTCTAGAGAGAGAGAGAGAGCTTGTTGTTCCAGATGAAGCCCATGCATTTATTCCTGGTATCTCTTCCTACTATTAGGATTTATGTCACATCTATTTCTCCACTGGCCTTTTATAAGAGACAAGCAACAGCGAAAATACATCTTCCACCCTCAGTCGGAAGTGTTTAAAGGTTGTGTACTTGTTTGCGCACGGACATTTGTGCGTTTGTGTTGTGCGCATCCAGTTTACAGTTAATCCAGGTACTTTGACAATGGTTCCGAGCCCACGTCTCCAAGCTAATCTCTGATGACAAGCCGCAGCGTGTGGCCCATCACACTACATCTCAATGATAGATAATGGTATGCTGCGCTGCATGTGAGTGTGGGGATTTGTTGTAGGTCATGTCAGGGATTAGCATGAGCAAGTGATAGTTGCTTCTTAAATGTCTTTGACTTTGTAAATAAACATAGTCTTGGATTAATTGGTGGGAACGTTGAGAAGGATGTTAGGCGGATGCGGGGTCTCTTGCATACCAAGTTTCTGCAAAATTGACACAGTGGTATAAGATTTGAGCTGGCATTTGTTCGCCTGAGAGAAAGTGACGGGGCGTTACATTGCAGTATTTCTCCATGTGTATTCTAGCAAGCTGCAACTGGTGTGACATTAACACCCTCCCCCCCACCCTTCCACGCAGGAAAGCTGTGAATGATGGTCTGTCTCTTTACGTGCCCTGTCATTGATTGGCGACCAGTTCAGGGTCTACTTCGCCTTTTGCTACTGACCCAGAACCAGATAAGTGATGTACAAAATATATGGAAAAATGGATGGATAGCTGGATGGATCAAAGGAAGTGAATCAAACAAATCAGTAGCGAAGAATAGTCAAGTCTACTGTAAAAATAAATCGTAATTAGGTTTAGCTCTGCTGGAACTGTTTTTGTGCCCCCATTTTCTACATGGTTCTTTTTTTGCAGATGTACGCAGTTTTGATTCCCTCCAAAAACAGGGAATATCACAAGTTGTCATGATGAGGGGATTTGGGCACAAATTTAGGGAAATACAAAAAATAAGTAATGATAATGACTAATAGGATGAATATGGCTAAAAAGAAACCGGTTTGAAATAAAATAAACTCGAACATACTACAAAAAGACTTGGATCTAGGCTCAGGAAAACACAGGAATATACCTTACAAGTAAGTAACTGACAAACTATAATATCAATTTCGACAATGGCTGGCCCGAGCAGAACTGAACACAGACAGGAAACTAAATACACTCAAAACTGACAAGACAACAAGAAACACCTGGGCAAGAGACAATTGGAACAGAAAGCTCATTGGCCAACACAAGTGAAGCAGGTTAACACAGACAAGTGGACACAATCACACTAGCAAAACACTGACAAGGAAATAAAAACATGAACTAACATGAACAAAAGACCAAACAACCCAGAATGTGGAAAGATGAATAAAAAATCCCAGAACAGAAAACCCAGACACCAACCAAAACACAACAAACATCACGCAATCTATAGCATTCTTTCATAATATCCATCCACCACGTTTACTCTATCTTCCCTAAAAAGTCAACTGTGACATGTTACATGACATGCACTGTTGGTTCAAGTCTTTTTTTATTTTTTTTCTCCCCCTTATTAATCAACGTGCCCTTGGGGAAAATATCCAACCCCACTTTCATTATTGTTGATTTCCCCATTCATCTTTCCCAATTATCTGCCTCTTTGATCACACTTGGTTGAGGGAGAGAATACGCTTCTGGAGCTATGTTCAGTTCCGATCACAATGCTTCCTCATACGTTCTATTTAGAACGTAATCATTTTCCACCTTGGAGCTAATAGTAAAAATAGCGGTATTTGGTGACTTATGAAATGTTTCAAAATGGTCCCGACATAACTCACTACAGTACATGGAAGTAGAATAGTGCAGTAGAGCAGCAGTAGTATTTTCTATGTCGTTGTTGGATTGGAGGTTCCGTTTGCACCCGGTCATTGGAGTTCAAGACTGTCTGCCCGAAGCCTGAATAAATGTGAGGGTGTAAAAATCGAGCCACGCTACTCATGCATGTCATGGCCGGATTTTATGTTGTACGATATTCTATGTGCATCTTTGCGCAAGCCCAATGATGGGATGTACAGTAACAGATCAATTAGGTGTTTAGTACTATTCTCAAGGGAACCTCAGCTTTGCTTCAGAGCCAAACTAGCAAATAGTGCCAATTACCCAATCTTGGATCACTAGCAGGTTTTCTACTTTTTAGTTGAAGCGGTCTTGAGTCCCTGAGATGAGTCCTTCAAAACATGTCCTCACAGACTGACATGATTCAGCTCAATTACGATCCAGCCAGCAGCATGAAACGATTGCTCCTTATGGGTTGTTTTTACCCTGTAAACACAAGGCAACGCCATGGTCAAAGATTTGTCTCTCCTAGTTCATTTTGAAATGCCGCACGTGTTGTTTTTTTCTTACTTGTTTCTTTTTAAACTACCAAACTAAAACTGCAATTTTATATTTAGAAAAATGAACTAAATCTAGTACGTAATAGTGTATTATATACAGTGTGTGTGTGTGTATATATATATATATATATATATATATATATATATATATATATATATAAATATATAATTTTTTTTCCAACTTAAAGCAGAAGGCAACCCAACTTTTGAGTCATGTGTATGTTGTCTTGCCACAAGTAAATTTTCCCTCACTTCCTGTTCTCATTTGCTAGAGTTCAGTTTTCATGTGCTAGGGTTGAAAATGTTTTGTTGCACAGATTCTTAAAAACCTAATTAGATCGGAATCCTGCTTGCCGCAAGCGGACTCCGCTTTCCTTCTCGTAGTGACACACACGGATACGCGTGCTCGCCATTTGGCACGCCTTTCGCGCAGCAGTTTTGTTACCTGTCACTGCAGACACCAGCGAGGAAGGCAGACTCGAGTCTGCTCTACCATCACTAAGTCATTTTGACGGACAACACATCCCATCGTTCAACCCCTATCTGCTCACTGCATGGTGATGGGAGCAAATAGCCTCCCTTAACGACAAATTGTGACCTTTTCCAAGACAGTGATGCAAGTTCATGAACACATCACTTAGCATTTGTGTGGGATGAATAAATAGAATGTAAATTGATGTTTTGTGAATTTCCCTAGAACATAGCTATTATAATATCAATGTTGGCCTCATAGATACATTTTTCTGTCACCTCAAAGTACACTAAAGATCAGTAGGGCTGCCGTGATCATTGGTAATAAGAGGTCCTCCAATGATTACTTTATTAGTGCCTGAAATGCTAGTCGATTATGTTTAAGATAAAGCAATGGAAGAAGATAGCCAAATATGGTCACTTTAGTATAAAAGCAGTGTTTCCCAATTATATTTTGCCACCCCAACTCACCACACTGACTATAAAAAAGATTATCACTAAAACTGTATCCTTTGACCCGTGTGCAGTATTTTGTCCAATTTTTTGATCTTTACATTAAAGACATTTCACATGAAAAGGAGTGCATTGAAAAAATATACTAAGGGATCTGAAATTTCACCCAGATTGTGACATGTCAACATGGCACAACCAATTATCAAACTACCTGGAGTGTGCCATACCTTAGCTAAAATACTGTGTGAATTATGTCGAAAAAAATGGCCAAAATACTGTACAAGTTAACATTAACAAAAGAAAAATGCAATGTAAATCAACTATTACTTTTTACAGCATTTATACAGGTTACAGCTTAGTCTAAAACTGAAAAAAAGTGCATCAACATGCCTGAAATGTTTTTATTGCAAGTACACTTTGTCACACATGTGACAAAGACAAAAGGAACAAAAATTCTGCAACACTACAAAATATACAACCTACTGTTCCATTTCTGTTACAAAACAAAATTATTACTGCTCCATGTTAAATATAAACTGCATACGAGAAACACATACCTGCCAATTTCTGAATAGGACATGAGCATATTACTAATGCACTCGCATAGTATCTATAAGTACACTCAATTATGTTCCAACAAGAACAGCTATACAAGAGCTCACACACACACAGACCAAATTGTTTTGTGTGTTTGCTGTTGACAAAATATATTTTACAGACAAGCGCGAAGCGGTTTCTTACCCCTCCATCACCCCCCTCGCAATAATGATGATGCTCAGTGTTCATCATTCTTAATGAAATCTTACCTGGATGATTATATCTCATTTGTTCACTTAGTGCCACTGCTGCTCTGCGGACGTAGGAAGAAAAGTTGATCTGTTTTGTGTAAACACAAAACTGTCAGAAAGACTGAATTGTGCTTTTAGGGAAAGGTTAGCTGTTTTACTGATAGGTTTGATGGAGCGTCATCTATGGGCCTCTTATCATTCAAACACTTCATTTGCTCCTGCTACCTTGTAGCACTCTGCCTGTTTTTAGGGCCGCCTTCCTTTCATGCTGGATAGGTAATACACACACACACCAATACACACCTTAAATACGAGTCCACAGTTCACACAAAGCCGTGAGCTGCAGGGGTGTAAATGTCAGCACTCACTCCATTTGTTGATGGATTTGATTGATCGTGGTATACTGTCAGCTTGTGTGTATGTGCGTGCACTTTTATGCATGGCTTTGTGGGGACATGCTGTTTATATACAGTACAGAAAGCATTTTTTTTAACTAATTCAATCCCCAAAACAAACATTTTTTTTTTAATCAAAGCATTAAATCCTACTTATCTTGAAAAATTCAAAGTGGTTGACTCAAGGAGCTTTTTAATGGTGCCAAATGAATTAAGTACTGAAGTCATCAATAAAGGGTAGGTGCATTTTGTCAAGGTTTACTTTCATTTTTTTGGGTCCCCTGTGATTTGTTTAGGGTGTAGGCTGCAGCATATCTACTACTCTCATGAGGATAAGTGGTAAAAATCATGGATGGATGGATAGTCGATCAATGACTTTTTACAGTAATGATTTACTTCAGGGACTTTAGTAGGTAATAAAGTAACATTATACATATAATAAATAGAATCATAAAATAAATGAAGTAATGGCTATTTGTCTAAAGCAATGGATATTTGTAGGTAATAGTCAGTTTTAGTACTTATCTAAAATCATTAATTACTTTATTACTTAGTAATTGCCCAAAAACTATGAACGATGGAACATTTGATTTGTTCTGTAATATTTGTTGAAATTGCCACAAACCTTAACTGATTGATTTCTTGACTATTAGTATGCAGCGGTTACTATTAAGCTAGAAAATTTCTTCAATGAATTGTGCTTAGCGACACTTTCTCTTCCTGGAAAATATGTCACATGTTTGGGATTTCAATCTTTGCTCTGTGTTTCACAGTTATAGTTTCATGAACTAAAATATATATTGTACACATTCACTTTCAATCCCTAAAGTAAAAAACAATGTTCAGAAATAATTAAGATTTTTGAGTTACTTTACTTTTTAAATACAATTAGAATGAATAAAATGCTTGCACATAGTTGGGCAAAGCATTCTGGGGTGTCTTTTCGTAGGCAGAGGTAAATCCAGTAACCAATGGGATCATCGCAAAGTGACAATCATTCTGATTGGCTCCAAATCCAAATTAGACTACACATTTCAAGAAAAAGACATGTTGAGAAAATAAAGTTCAGGAAAACTTTTTACTAGTGTATATGACAGATGACATAAACAAATCTGTGTACTTCTTCCCACTCATTTGAACATATAATTGTCCTGATCCTTTCTTCTGTTTGTTCATTGATGAGATCCATGTTTATGTTCAGTCAATTGATCAAAAACAAAAACCTCTTAAGAGAAAAGTCTTCCTGAATCAAATCCTTATGTGTGTCTGTGTGTGTGTGTGCTCCCTTGTGTGATTAGTTAATGCAGTCTAGCGCATAGGGAACACACACTAGATGGCTTCAAGTTATTCATTTAAATTTCATCATGCTATTTGACTCAAAATGGCTTTGCAAGTATTTAGTGATTAACAGCTTGTCAAATCCCACACGCTGGCAAGTTTGAGAGGAAACCATATCCTCCCTCTTGCGACATCGGAAACCTGCTCCTTCTTCCAAAGTGTTACAATACATTAGGATCTTAATGACGTGTCGTTGAAGTCGGAGAATACGAGTAATTGCCTAAGTCACGCGACATGACATCAACTATAAGCTGAGGATGACAGTGATGGCACTTCAGAGGAAAAAAAAGCCAATGGGGTTAAATTATTGTATATACTGTGCATAGGGTATGTGTGTTTACATTTTAAGAACACAGGAAGACTAAAATGCGTTAGTTAAGCGCCTGGAAAAAACCTTAGTCATTGTCAAATGTTAGGCAATAAAATATCACGTTTTTAATTCCTTTTTGTGTGTGTGTGTGTGTTTGCAAGATAGTTTTAGGAAGCTATTATAGTCTGGTAGTAATAATTAAAAGGGGAGAACCCCCTGCCAGTTTTATTCCAAACATCTGCATAAAACCTAAAAAGATAAATGCACACAGTGTTTTGAAAAGTAACTTTAATGCAATTCAGCAAGTTGCTTCATGTCCCAATTAATTTGCTCTCAATTTAAAAATGTTCCTGTGATGGGATGTCACCCCCCCCCCCCCCCCCAAAAAAAAAGGAAAAAAATGACATCACATTTTGGCGTGCAAATGTCACATGACTAAACTCAAAGAACACGTCAGATGTAATTGGTTGTTACTTGAGCAACTGTGATTTCATTTTCAGTTGACAGCAAGTGGTCACCCCTGGAGATTGCTAAAACCTGGTGTATTTTGCTAATGAGTTCATATTCCACAAACATAACATTATTCAGAAAATAAAGACAATTTTTGAGATGACTTCCCCTTTAACTCATTTGCTAATACCTGCAGAACCTCTTTTGAAATCTCACTTACTCCTTGAAATGCCTTCACCTGCCCCTAGAGGAACCTGCATTTGAAAACTTCAGGTCTAATTTACTTGTGAAGTACTACATACAATATACAGTAACCAATAAAGGTTTTTTATTTTTTCTCCCTCTGAAGGACTTTCGTAATTAGAGTCTTACAGGTCAAGTTTCACATTTTTAACGCATTTAATTGGAAGGCATGTACACACACACTCAGAGCTCCACAAGTCCATGCTTGTTGATCACAAGCCAGGGCTAATAATTAATTTCTATGCCGACC
This sequence comes from Hippichthys cyanospilos, assembly GCF_059441005.1. Taxonomy (NCBI): domain Eukaryota; kingdom Metazoa; phylum Chordata; class Actinopteri; order Syngnathiformes; family Syngnathidae; genus Hippichthys; species Hippichthys cyanospilos. The sequence continues at coordinate 12,126,297 of NC_142384.1, forward strand.
CCCCCTACTCTCACACGCCTCATTTACCAAACAATCCCTTCTTTGTCTTATGAATTCTATTAAGCCGGCCCATGCTCTGTCAAAATGAGATGAAGAGAAAGTAGACAGGCGAGAGTCCTTGCATGGAAGAGTTGAGCTGCATATTAAGTACTCTTTGGATGGCTGGGCCACATGGAGCATGGAACATGTCGATATGTCTGCACACACACACACACACACACACACAGGTGTGGGTCTAGTCTCACTCAGATCCAGAAAATAAAGACATTGGTTTGCGTCTCATCTTTCGTCTCTCAAGGGTTAAAAGTTTGCATTCAAATCCATACAGATCAAATTTCTGAAACTGATTAGCTACAGATGGTGTTGCGCTTTAATTGCAATCTCTTCATCAAGTCCATTAACAAATTAAATATTTGTTGGAACCGATCTATAAAATAAGGATATAAAAAGTTCCCGGATGTGGTTCTTGGACTTGGAAGCACAAGGACCACTTTTAGCTTATGTAGTGATTTGGTGTGAAACCATCCATTAGGCAAAAAAACAATAAAAAATGAAGATAAGCACAGCTAGAAACGAATCAATAACTATTTGTTAAATCAATTAAATTTGTAATCTTTACCCATGCTTATTGTTAATTAAATTTTCAACTCAAACAAATGAAACCGGTGGTGTATGTTTAGATGCATCCATAATACAAAGTCAAATTAAGAATGGATGATATCAATGTGACTTGGGACTACATCTGTTGCATATTATCTGGCATTATTCCCAGAAACCATGGGAAAGGATTGAAGCCAAGAAAGATACTCAGACAGGATATTTATTAATTGCCAAGTAACTGTTTTACTAGCCTTATATATCAGCAATATTGAGACGTTGTATAATCAATTACAGGAAGCATTTCAGTCTGTTTTTGATGCAGACACAAGTGACCAAGTAGACCATGAACGCTCTCTATTTTTTAGTGATACTTGGGGCACTCTCGCTGCTACTTACACAAGTGCTAATTAATTAGGATAAAGAATAACAGAGGAATTTAAACACCAGAGGCTGATTCTGTCCCAAGAACAGGCTCTAGTTGCACAATTTTGACAAACTCCAAAATGTTGTATGTGCTCATAACAATTGTCAGGTCTTCCAAATAAAGAAGCAAAACGTACAGCATCTATCAAAAATCCTGCAATAAAGTTAAATTATGGCCATTCATGATGAAATTCATTATGTAAATGTCTAGGTAGTCACAGAACACGATCCAGTTTGAAAAAATGGTCCTGCTATAAATTTTTAAGCTAGCATTAGCACTGAAAAGAAGCCAATGTTAACTGTTACATTCTGTTAGGGCTTAATCATAATATAATAATTATAACATCAGTTTGAATGGTGTTTTAGGTAATGACAGGTTAATCAAAAAGAGTTGATAAATGTACCTGTTAAACAGAAATGTTGTATTTAAGTGTTAGCCTTGTGTCCAGTTGTTAGCAAACAATGTAGGTGTTTATTTATTTAGCCATAGTTTCAAAGTATTTGAAGATTTAGCTGAGCTGTTTTCTGAGTCTGGTTATGTGACATTTGCAAGCTGAGCTGTGATTGATTGTTACCTAAAACCCTAAGCAACTGTTGTCATTTTCACTCAACAGCAAGGGGCCAAGATGGCTGTCCCTTGAGATTCGAGAGGGAAAAAAAAAAAAGTATTTTTCTTACACAGTTCATATTCCACCAGCACATTATTAATCTGAATCTTTTTTTATTTTATTTTTTTAAACCAGTGGGGCCACATAGAACATTTAACAATTTTGAACTGACTTTCCCTTAAAAAAATACATTGAATTCTAGGGAAAAAAAGGCTCACAAAAAAGTGTGTGTCGTGCATGTAGAAGTAATTTAGGACATTGTGTTCAATTAGGCAAAACATTTCCAATTAGGAGAAGCATTACTTTGGGTAAGTAGTAGATCTAGATTATCATAGACACTAGCAAATGTGTGTATGCACATTTTGAAAAAAAATATTCCTGCATAGTGTTACCTAGATTAAAAAAAAAAAATCATCACACTTTGGCTGGCTGTCCTCCTTTGCCACCAAGTCTGTGCTGCTTATTAGGGCAGTAGAGGCAGTTGAGAGCACGGGGAGATGAGTCAAACCTAAAATACTGAAATACATTGTTGCTATGCAGAGAGATTTCTATGTGGGGCTTACGCATGGTTTTTGGTAGCACTTGAACAAAAGCTGAAAAAAATGCACGGCAGTTGAGCGGTTTTATACGTCGTAGCTTATGTAATTCACTTAAGGGCTGTTTTGAAATGGAGCCAAAGCTAAATTTACTTTGCTTGTTTTGTTTGCACAGGGCTGAAAATAATCAGTCAAAATGAGCTGCTCGTCTCCATTTCAGTGGAGTCTGCAGATTTTGAATGTTTTTTTTTTTTTTTTTTAACTTACAAGACACGTGTTTTTGATTGGTATTCCTTTGTATCAACCAGCATCCAGGAATTTGAAAATGATTGGTGACCCTTGTCTACGCTGCATTTGCAAGAAGCTTAGCATAAATCCACACAACGTACTCTAGTTGAAGCGACGCAACTGTGATTTTGTTTTGATTGGTTTTGTTTTGCTCCCGAGCGGTTCAGTTTGCATATGGCTCACGGCAGTAGAAGATGCGTGCCAGTGTAAAGGCAACACAAATTGAGAGATTGGGAGGCTACTACAACGCAATGTTGTTATATAAAATTAACATCTATAATGATATGCAAATTACTGATCTATATACAAGTGTGTCTTCCCAAACACATGCACAGTGATTTGAAAAGTCAGGGTAAATCAAACCCAAATAGTTGTGTGTGTGTGTAATATAATTAATAAATAAATATATACACATACGAAACACCAGTTGAAAATTGCTAGAATTGACCTTTTTCATTACTAGTTTTGAAAGTATTTTGCTCACTCTCCCTTCTTGTTTTTGCATATTGTTGCTCTACTTAAAATTTCATTTACATCCAAATTCTATATTTTTCAGTTTTCATCATTTTTAATTTGGTCTGTATTTATAATCACCCAACAAAAGATACGAAAAGATGATTCACACCTCATTTATCGAGTTATGCATTGAGTTGTTTGTTTGAAAGCTACCGTACGGTTTTAGTTCGGTAATATAAGTTTTTTTAATAAGTTTTTCAAATCTACAATGTGTGCCTTAACTCATCAAAAGAAACAGATTTAAAAAAAAAAAACCACTTCTTAAACGTATCGTACATTTCAAGGCAATATTTTTGGTCAAAATTAAATCAAAATAAATAAAACCATTTAGATGTATTTGCTAGATTTTAGCTTTTCATTTGACAGCCAGAGTTGAGCTGCATCTCAGGGAATCAATGTGACTCCATGCTCAAATAAGAAGGCAGAAGATCAGCGTCGGCCACTTAGACCCGTAGTATGAATTCAGCCCAAGACTTAACACAACAATTGAGCGACTCAAACACAAGAAGACAAAGGTGATATCCTTCTATTCAGTAGAGCACGTCTCTCCCGACTAAGCAAACAACTGCCGGCTGCATTATTAACTGGGTCTGTCGGAAGCTTATAGGAAAGCACACCTTACCGAGCCCCAAATAGCACGTCACTCTCTGCAAGGGACGACGCGGGCAGAACAGATGAGCGAGAGTGTGAGGTAGAGGCGGGAGATGATTTGAGATGGGAAGACAAAGAAATGAGACGTAGTGGTCTTTGAAGATCAGCGGGTGAATCATCCCTTTGATAATTAGCTCTGCTTTTCTTTTTGGCACTCGGCATTGCTGTTTGTGTACGCTTTACACTCCTCCACGCATTTCTCTCCGTGAAGCCACTAATGTGTGTGCGTTTGCGCAAGATGAGTGTCCAATAGCGAGAGCGCACAAATTAGAAACACGTCGGATTTAATACTTGTCATGGAATCTAAGTGCATGTCATTCGGTATGACTGTTAAAGACATGTTGTCTGTTTGACGTACTGTATGCGCACGTGTCATTGCCGCCATGATGCCTCATATGCCAAAGAAGAGCGTGACATATAGGAGGCTAATCTGCGCCTATGGGAAACTTTAAAGGCTTATTTAGCATTGCTCTTTGTGGATGGTGTGAAAGAGCCATGCTCAATTATTTGATTTAGAAGAAAAAAATGTTCTGATGTCATATCGCAACCTTATTTACAGCCTTATTTTTCGGAGTACTACAACAGTAGTAGCAGATGTTGATAGTGGCAGAAGGAACCATGTGAATACAATCCAGCAAATCCATCTTGCCAAGTTTCGCAGCGAATGTAGCTGGATAAACAAAGAAAAGACCAATTAGTGGCTAAAGGAAATCCGCAAGGTACAAAAGGCGGACGGCAAAAAGATGTTTGCTGCTGCGGCTGCAGTTTAGCCGTAACGGGACAACGCTTTAAGACCAGAGCAATTGATTTTCATGTTACACAAGGTGCCCCCTGCAACTGCAGCACTTTTACGCGTCAACTTGGAGTTGGACCTTAGACCTAAAGACTGGACTTTTCCAAAATGGCACAATACTTAGTAGCTATACTTAGTAGCTAATTGATGAATGGTCATAGAACAATCTATATCTACTATTGACTCCTACCTACTTGCAGTACCTGCAAATTGGCACGCTTGCATTCATTTATTTTTTTAACCTGCGGCTATTTAAAAACGTGTGTCTTTTTTTTTTTTTTTTTTTTACCCCAAAGTTTTTCAGGTATAAAATATATATATATATATTTATAAGAAAATTAGACAAATACAGTTGTCACTGATCATACTGGAGTAATTGGAGTAATGAAAGGAAGAAAAACCCTAAACAGTTCTTCAAGGACAATAATAAATCATGTTAAGTCTAAACCGCTGTTAGTGAGATATATTTACTTCCAATATTTCTGATTGCAGTAAAAAATTAAAGATCCTGGGAGAGATTATATCTTTCTTGCCTATGCAGGTACCCATTTAAAAGGCCTGTCCACTTCCCAAAACTGTCTCATAGCTTTTTTTCAAATGTTTGGTGAGTAAGGTGAGAGGATGACTGTTTGAGGTTAAAAACACACAGTCTATTTTGCGAGCAATCCACTTTAAATGTTGAAAGCACGGAATTCCATGTTTTATTTAACAGGAGCCCCAAGTGCATGTAGAACAAGGTAATTGTTCAATTAATATTTCATATGCTAAAGCCTGATTTCTCATGGCAGCTGCGTACCACGACTATATCCTGCTGTAGTGGCCAGCGTGCAAAAAAAAAAAAAAGTGATCCTCAAAGATCATATGTTCAACATGGACGTTTGGTCCACTTAGCTGCAACTGGCTCTTTGACAAAAGGGTACCGTGATGAATTTGGTCCCCTGGGAAATTTCAATATTATGTAAAATAAAACTGCATAAATTTAGTTTGACATTTATGTAAGGTCATTGCTCAACAGTTTTCTCTGCCAAGTTTGAGGTAATTGAATTTAGGATGCTGTTTTGCCTGAAGTCATCCATGGATTACTTACAGGCTATGCGGATCACACACTGGCGTACAGCAGACTGACACGAGCCTTGAATGCTTGCAGAGACAATATGTAGATGATAAATAAGTAACAAAAGATCATGCGCTTTTGATAGTGCGCCAATAGTGAGTTCATGCCAAAGACCTTGAATATTTTCAACGTTTTCTCTGCTGAATTCCAAAGCAATCTTTTTATGGCTGGTCCATGAGGATCGCTGGACATTTACCATATCTGACCAAGCAGATTGTAAATATCTTATGCATGTTTTTATTAATGATTCTGCATTATTTAACGTATTACTTATTTATATTACATCGCAAATCACTGCAGATGCTGATGGCGTATTATTGTGCATGATTTTTTTATGAATAATGGACAAAATTTCCGACAAGGCCTACAGATATTTAGTGACTTTGATAACAGTTGATCTCTGTGTTACAGAAGCCATTTTTACTTTATCTTTGTTGTAATTTTGGAAAAAAATCATTCCAACTGAAGATTTCATGTCAACTGTTGTGTGTCATGTATCGCTACTGTACATTCAATGAGTGGAAACCATTTTCAATATCATATGGCTAATGGCATGACTCCCCCTTGTGACTGCTCAGCCCTTAGATCAATCAGAAGTTTCAAAATTACTTTTCAGAATAGACAATATGTCAGTATATTTACTCAGGTCAAGTTTATTTCTATAGCTCTGAATCACCATTGTCTCAAATGGTTTCACAGATAAAAAAAAAAAAAAATCATACAGTTCATCTTAAATGCACAACAGCATCCCATGAACAAAGCTCCCAGAAGAGGAAGAAAAAACTCAAAACACCATTTGGAGAAATTAAGAAACATTCAGAAGGGACTGCAGGTGGGAGGAGCCTCTTCTAGGCTCAACTTTTTTTTTTTTTTTTTTTTTTTAAAAGTGCGCAGTAGCCGAGGTTGGACACAAAAGAGAAAGTATGTGTATATATGTGTGTATATATATATATATATATATATATATAAACAGCAGACCTCAGAAACTAAACTATGGAAAATTAGACTTGGAGTCCTAGGCTTAGAACTAGACTCAGAAAGTATACTCAGAAAACACACTAAGAATAAAGACGGTTCAGGGGTTTCACTTGATGTTCTAGCAACATCGCTGAAAAGCTAGATTTAAAAAATCTGTCTATCCTATATGAGCAATATGCATATACAGCAACTGCACTTTTACAAGTCTAGTTTCTGAGTGTTTTTTTTTTTTTTAATGTTTCCTGTGGTCATGTTGGATTTTCCTGTAAAACGACGTTATACTTGTTCGCTTCCTGCCCCCCTCTCGGTTCAAATTATGCATCTCGCGACATTGCACCTGCCTTTGAGGGGTGCATGGTGATGATGATCAAAACCAAACAAAATACTGCACATAATTCTGAGTATATTATATACAATTTCATTAATTATTAACAATTTCATTTCGGGGGGGAAAATCACACACTCTATCAACTGCTGATGTGAGTCATTTTTAGCAGGAGTGATTTAAACAAAAAAATTCATTTTTTAGGAGGCGATGTTGTTTAAAATACTGCGTGTGTTTGTATGGTAAATTCTGAGTTCCACGCAGTCCTTACAAGACTGAAATGGTCTGGAAGCAAAAGTACAGCTAATGACTTCAGTGCTTCCCAGTGGACAGGAGTAATGCATTTAAGCAGCCCTGAGGGAGCCCAAGCCTGACAGTGTAGAACTGCCTTTCGGTCCGCTGTCACAATATCTTTGCATTCCGTACTGCATCTTTTCCATCTTGGCACTCTGCTTCCTTTCTGTTCTCCTTTTTCTCTTCGAGGACTCTATATTGTACAGTACGCTTGACTTTATTTGTTTTCTGCCGGGATTAAAACCGAACGCCTCAATCGACTGATCACATCTTTGTGTTGTCACTTCTGATCACATTCATTCGATTTTTGCGGTCAGCTGTACATTTATGAAGAAATGCTTTTGGTCTCCGTGCCTTTCATTGATTTAATTCAAATTTGCCTTGACAACCTTTCTTTTTCTGAAGTTACGTAACATAAACGCTGCAAGTGGGACAAGGTTGATTCGTCTGAGCGGCAACCCGATCGTGTAAAAGCATCACTTTAAAGCTAGGCTTTTAACTTTGTCACTATCCAAGATGGAGCAGGTGGAGCCCACATCATAACAGCGCGGAGATCCATATCATCCCCGAAGATCAATGAAGTCATTTCTGCGGGGATGGAAAAACAGTACCATTAAGAGCAATCTTGAGTCTTAGGTGGAAAAACATCAGACAAAGAATAGTCAACAAAACAATCAGAATATTATTATGATCATGGGAGCGGCATAGTGAAGGGAAATAAAAGCAAAGAAAATGTGTAATCTTCTAAATAATGAAGAGCTGAGGAAGGGAAGAGAAAGTCTAAATAATTCAGATATGTGCGGCTTGATGGGGTTATTTGGGTGCAAATAGGAGCATTAAAGTCAATTTGTCGCTGACAGGATTATCTCCAGCCCACCTGCGTGCTACATTAACACAAGTATGACCCCTCCACCAAGAGCACACTAAGCAATCTTCAATTAAAGACCAGCCATGCAAAACTAGGAGCTTTTCCACTGACAAGAAGCGCACACACACACACACACACACACACACACAAATGGATCCAGTGCATGTGGCAAATAAAATGGTTTTTATTGTTTTCCATTAAAAACTCCCTATTCTGTATTTTAAGTATACTAATTAATGCTCACTTTAAATTTTTCCTGATTTGAACATGAATTGTAAAGTCATCAGCTTTATGAAGAAATATTGTCTGAGTAATATGGTAAACAAATGAAAAAAATTACAGACTAGATGATAGCTTTGCACATCTTTATTTTCTTAAAGCATCATCCATATTATAACTGTTTAAGTCAGTGACGTCCAACCTTTTTATCAACACAGACAGGTCGACGCTCAAGATTTTCGCTGCGGACCGTGGGGGGGGGGCTCAAAATTCAAATTGTACAAAAATGTACGCAATTTTCATTAATACAATTATAAAAGTGAAATACAAAAGCTATTAATTTCAAAGGAAATACCTGGCATAAACAAATGTAAACAAGCTAAATGCATACAGGGCAGCACTATATAAGATGAAGATCAGAACTAATATTAGCTAGCATGTTATCCACATTCACAAGTTGTTGGATCAACAAAAAAATCTAATTTTGGCCATATTATCATACATCAACATTCATACAAAGAAAGTATAACTTAGTCATGGGCCAGATGTCACAGAGACTGAATGAATGTTTGTAACCACACTATTCTTCTCACTGCATAATGTAATATCAACAGCAGCCAGAGGCGGCGCCAAAAACAAAGCATAAATGAATGAACTGTTAAAACAAAACAGTCTCAAAACATTATTTTGGGTGTGGCCCATACTGCCCGATACCGGCATGTGAATGGAAAGTGTTCCCAAACCTTTGCTTGAATGCGTACAAAAACTCCAAGTAGGGTTATTTTTGTTTTGAATGTACGTACACAGTTACCAGAGAGACCTGCCAGAGGAATTGTAACACTTCTCTTTTACCCAGCTAGTTGAATTTTGCATTTAGTAGAGATCCAGCTATAGAGTATTTTGGATACTCTAATATCCTTTCAAAAAATTTCAGATGAAAATCTGTGTTCAAATTTATTTGTGCATGTTAAAATATAATTATGAACGCAAAAGACCAAATAACACATCCATTTATTTATTAATGAAGACCAACATTTAATTTTTTCAGCAGGTATCCGGGGAAAAATGCCCCAAATATTTATTTTTAATTGATGTACACAAATGACTATTCACCTCTAATTCAGCACAACAAAGATAATGTTGAGAACACGACTATTAAATGTCAACTCAAAATGCTTTAGTCTCGACTGTATTTATTTTCTATTCTGTCAATTTTTCCGCCTGTCTGTGCTATAGTAGGCTATAGATTATATTATGAAAGATTTTCTTCAGCATCCAAACTGGGTGGCTTTAAATTTTAATTGGCTCCTATTTTTGTGGATGTTCATTGCTTTTCTGGTAGAAAAAAAACCCTGCAAATCCTGACACAAAAATTAAAAGCCAAGTGACTCAAATTGAATTTTTTTCTTGCCTGTCTTGGACAAATGTATTCAGAATCTCCCAAGTTGGAGAGGTTTAGGGGGTATAGGGAATTCCTATTTAAATCCGTTGGGGGTGTTTTATCTTTCCTTCTTTTTCGATATAAAAAAGCAGACGGGCAGTTGACACTTGATGGGCGTTTTATACCCAGCTCCTCGCAACTCCCCTCTTGTGTTTCTCACTCTCACTGGGGAAAGCGCAAACAAGAAGGATAGTGAATTTCAAGTAAGGCCTGACTTTTCAGTCCATGTTTTGTTCCACTTGATCACCCATCTGTTTCATTTTCTTCTATTTCACCGTTTTTCCCTCCGCCATAATCCCTGACCCATTCTGCCTCTTCTTCGCTTCATATTGGAGTACGCTATGAAGCGGCATGGCAATCTTTTCTATTTACGAGTGGCCTTCCTTTTATGCGCGCATGTGTTTGGTGGGCACAGGCGAGCCTCAAATGCTCAGAGAGCCATTTTCAAATCTTATTTTACACAGCTGAGGGTAAAAAGACCTGACACGGCACTCTGCGACGACGGCAAGGAAGGGAGGATGGAAACGGGAGGATGATGGCAGGAGATAGGGAGGAAATGATGGTGAGGACAAAGCTGGAAGTGGAGGAGGCTTGGGTGTCTCGCGTCGCTCTACCTGGAGGCTGGCGAGAGGCAGGAGAAACCGAGCAGATAATTGTTTGGAGTTGGTCAATTTTGAAAGGGGAAATGGAATAGACAAAGGAGGCTAATTTGCATAAGGCAATTTTGATACACTTGTCACATGGATAGTTTCACTATTTTTATGTGGATATCTACCCAAACCAGCGAGGCAATAGTTTCAGCAAAACAAACCATGTGTTAAGGTATCTTGCATAAAGTGTGTGTACAGAATCTGAAAGTTTGACCTTTTTTCAAAAAATGATGGCCTTGATTATGCTCAAAGTTTTAAGTTTGATAAAAATGCAGTCAACATTTTACTTAAACACTCTACCTGAAGCCTGGATGACATCTTTTGAACATATATGGTACATTTAAAAAATTTTAAGCGACATGCCCCTGTTTAGAGACATTTATTTTTGGAGTATGAAAGTGAGACAACAGAGTTTCAAAACTGGTTTCTAGCAGTGATTTAAACTAAGTCAAATGGGCAATTAAATAGTCACAAAGTGGAAAAAATGTGCACACTCTCATAGGTGGTATTTGATTGTGTACAGCCATTTTTTTACAAAATGGTGGCACAAATACGTTTCTAGAGGAGCTATGAGGCAGATATCTTTCGCTGACCTATTTTTCAAGTCGACTTACCCAACTTGGTTGACTTATTTCCCTGTCCTAGATGCCTACCACCTGAATCAGCTAAATGAAACCCCTGAATAAAAGTGACTTTTTCATTGCTTTAAAACGTTATTTTCTTGTGGACTAATTGTGCAAAAATGACAATTTATAGCACCTTGTGACGTTTGGCAATATGAGTTAGACATTGAATTTTATTTTTTTTATTTTATGTATTTTTTTGGGGGTGTAACCTATACAGGATTAGGTTTGCAACAGTCAGCATAACAAACTGTGTACAGCACTTTAAACTAATAAGACTTTTGCAATATGACCATAACTCGACATTGATACTCTTTTTGTGTAGATTTTTAAATATTAAAATAATCCGAATTCGAATAAAACCACAAAGTTTTGTTATCAATATCCATGTTAAAATAGCGACTGGACCCTTGTAGCAGTCTCTCCACTGTTCATTTCCTCCTCTAATGTGCAGGTGAAGCACTGACCCTTCCTTCCCTTCTCCCACTCGCACAATGAGCATGTTTGTGCAAATGAGGTAATTAGAGAGGATTCCTTTGAGCTTTAAGGTTTGAGAAGAGATGTGAGGAGAGGGAAGTGAACCTGGCGAATAGAGATTCAGCCTGACACTTCATTAGGTACACCTGCACCATCTAATGAGTGCCAATAAAAGAAGTGTGGTGCGATAACGGAGATAATTACGTTCCGTTATGATTGACAGCATCAGATGTATAAATTCACCGCATCATACTGGAAGCAGGCCAAAATATTCCATATTCATCTCAGTCTGGAGCAGTTTTAAATCTCACAAAAGTATAAACACATTTGTCAGGCATATCATTAGATTATGCAGGATGTGGCCAGAGTGTATTTTATCATCACCATGCTATTTTTCTCACAGATAACATCACTTTTCTGTCCTGAGCAACTTTCCTCTTTTTTTGTCGTGTGTGTCCACCGTCCTTCACTTTCGTCTTTATCATCCATTACCTCCTTCTCTCTCTCTCTCTCCCCCATCTTTTCGGATGATTAAATCTGGATTATCATGCATCGTGTTTTTTATGCCCTAAAATTGTCATCAACTGACAATATGTTGGGAACTTCATGTCCAAAGATATAGTTCATGTTCACCTATGTCGAGTTGACTTTATTCTTTTGATCATATAACACGGGAGCTTTTAGGTAACTGCAAAGGGATTTGTAGCTTTGCAACACACACATTGATGCATGTTGGCAATAAAAAAAAATCATAATACCTCCCAAAAGTGCTCACTGGCACTGGTTGCCGTAGTAACACTTTTATTTGTCTCATAATCCTTATCTATCAGTCGGTGGGATTCAGTCCTCTGATTGGCTTCAACATTACTCAGTAGATGATATAGAATATTATGATATTTGGTTTTAGATCCCATATTCAACCAATTTTAAAATTACCATCAAACCACAAAGTGTGTTTTTCTTGCTGAAGAAGTAATAAAAGTAGAAATGTTGTAGAGTGAAAATGTGCTACTTTTTTTTTCGTCTGTTACTTTCAATGTACAAAATTTATTACTGACAACGTTTTGTCAAAAGTGCTGCAGTATCACGCAAACTAGTGCTGAGGACTTTTCAGATTTATTTAGTTTTAAGTATTGGTGGCTAGTATCTGCAGCCTCCGATACCTGTTGTAAGTATAAAAAAATTGAAGTGTAGGGAGTCTCTGACAGTGAAATTCAAAAGTTGGCTTCTTCTTGACAATCCTGCAATATTTGTTACGTGACATTCTATCACCACGTGTAAATCAAAGCGCACCATGAACAATGTCAAAAATCTTTTTAGGCAAATTGCAGCTTGTTGATTACATGGCAATTTCTAAATGCTCCTATGATGACCACAACATTATTTTCTTAAAGTGATAGTACACTGATTTAGCACATGTACGAGTTAATATATTTAAAATGAATGGTTTGAATGCCAAGCAGATTTTGAACATTTTAATTGATAATTCAAGGCCCACGGAAAATTGTGTTTTAGGACTATGTACACACAGTACCAAATGAAAAACTGGTGTTTCCTCAGGAAAAAAGCTTGTTTCTAGGTCATGTATTTTTCAAACTAAATGCCGTGGAAAATTGTTGGATCTCAGCCAAATCCATATGCATCCATCCATCAAAAATATTAATTTTATACTTCTGAAACTTGTTTAAAGTGTGCTATCACTTCAAAATGTCATCAGACATCTGGTTGTTTTAGTTTTTTCTTTTTTGTATGTTTGTGCACAAATGATGCAGGGGGGAGAAGTACCGTGTTCCATTCCGGCACGCCACTTGACTGATTTATAACCGTGTCGCCCAACCCCCCCAACAAATCTATAGTGGCAAGTGAGGGGTGGTCGGATAACGTTGCAGATGATTTACTGTTTGACCTCTCGCTGTCACTCTTATATTCTGATAAATGACACGCGTGTTTTTCTGCGAGACAGACAGCCATCGTACTTGTGGGTGAAGCAAATCAGGGTTAATCATCGACGGCTGAGTCAAGCCTGTCAACTTGAATGCACGTGTGTAAAATGCGCTGGGGTGTTTTCAGCCCAAAATTAGATAAAAACACTTGTTTTGTTGCGTTGCCACACAGGAAGATGGTTAAAAGTGAAAAATTCGATTCGAATGGGACTCGCTGAAAATAAACATTCAGGTAACTCTGCGGTCCTGCATCAAATATTAAGGTTGCTCTGGCCGAAAATAAAAAATGAAACGTGCACAGAGGTCACAATGCTGCACGATGTCAAACATATTTGTTCAGACTAGGGAGAAAACGATTAATCGGACGAAAAATGTACCTTCAAAAATGAGCCAAAAATAATTGGCCAGAGGGGTTATAGTTGCAGATTATTTGAACTTTTTATCTTTATGTACTCTTAACACTTTACAGCAATTGTATATGAGTAACACTGGTGTCATCATCCAATTCACTTAAATATATACCATTAAGTTGTATCCTTAAATACTTATCATGAAATTTGTTGTCATTCTGCACACCTTTCATTCAAAAAAAGCAAATCTTAATTTTTACAAGCAATGATTTAGATGACTGTGATTGGCTGGCAACTAGTCCAGGGTTTCCCCCGCCTACTGCTCGAAGCTAGCTGGGATAGGCACCAGCATGCCAGCGACCCAAATGAGATGAAGCGACAAGGGGTAATGGATGGAATATTTAGATGAACAAGCACTGGCTTGTTGTGTATGGAAAAATTGTTAAAAGTTGGTGATCACATTTTTTTTCTGACAAAAATCTGCATGCACCTCAATAAAAATCAGTCGGACTGTAGTTCAGACCGGCCCGCTTTCAAAACACCCTAACTGGTTAGTTTTAGGAAGTAGTTTAGTCACTATAAAGATGTCAACTCAAACTAAAATTACAAAAATCAATCAATCTATGAAAGGACATGATCAGTTCACAATAGGCTTGCACTTATTTCTCCTTTTCACAATTAGGGATACCTCGCTTTAGACGAAAAAGTAAAAGACATTTGCACTACTGTAAATGATGATAAACCACAGTGCACTGACACAATTTTGTGGATTATTCAAATAATCTACAAAAAATGAAACTATTTTTCTTCTCAAAATTTTGGTTTAAAAGTTTCATTTTCTTTCAAATGATTTTTAGTTTGATAATCCATGTTCATTTGGACCCATCTTAGAAGTGTAATATTGCTTTTCACAGAGGATAAAGAACATACATATAATTTTGAGTTCAATTGATAGTTGCTAAACATGTTGTGCTCATAAAATGAGATACTGCCAGGGTATGTAATCCTACGAGCACAAACGAATCTATGTGAACAACAATAAAAATTGCTCACTTTCCTCCATATTAGCATAATCTAATTGCAAATCTGTTAGCACCATGCCAATAAAAGCACCCCGGCCCATCATCAGCGGTGGCGTTCAGCCGTGTCGGCCGCGAGGCTGCTCTGACTGACACTCAACCGAACGGTAAATGTAGCTTGTTTACAGCTAATAGCGCTAAAACAGATTATGCTGATGGGGCCACTGCCTCGGTGTAATCCACTGACAGACACGCTCTCCAAAGATGTTTTCTGACACGAAACTCGGGATCACTATTTATCACTGAGGGAAGCGAGAGGGAAAGGGAAAAAAAAGTGCATAAGAGTTTAAAAGCTGTGCAAATGTGGATTAGATAAAGTAACAGAGAGGAAGATTGAGCTGGTAAATTTGGTAATTCCTTAAGCGATGTGAAGAGCTTCAACTCAACACTTTGCAGGCAGATCGATTTTGGAGTTAAACAGACACCATGTTTTTATTGATGTTAAGAATGAATAACAAAAAATGCAGCAAATGTTCTTCCGCCCATTTTATGTAGCCGTTTATCCTCACTAGGGTTACAGGCTTGCTGGTGCTTATCCCAGTCGTCTTCGGGCAGTAAGCGGGGGGGGACATCCTGAACTGGTAGCCAGCCAATTGCAAGACACACCGGGACGAAAAACATTCATGCCCCCAATCAGACCTAAGGATAATTTAGTATGTCCAATACAACTGCCATGCATGTTTTTGGAGTGTGGGAGGAAGTCTGAGTCGCAGGAGAACCCCTCACACAGGCATGGGGAGAACATGCAAACTCCACACAGGAAGGCCTGAGTGACTCTGAACTGTGAGGCAGATGTATTAACCGCTCTTTCACCATGCCGCCCTGCAAATGTTCTTAGGTGAAAATTTTGGATTCTCTGTCTAGTCTAAATATTTGAATCCCCATGGAAAGTTGTTTTAGTGTGAAAGAAAATGGTTCCAGCCTTGAATATAAAGTACAAGCAGAAAAAAGTTTACCTACTTTTATTGTTGTAGCAGCATGCACACACATATATATATATATATATATATATATATATATATATATATATATATATATATTGAGATTATCTCTCTCTCTAAGTATGAAAAATATACAATTGCTTGACAGTCTCTTTCCTGTTGGAGTTAAAGTGGAAATATTTTCTCCTCACCAGAATCAAAAAAAGAATATGGTTTAAATACAATGTGTAGTCAAGCATGAATCAAGAGTTTTTTGCCGACTATTTGGTAACAATAAATATGACGCTAAAAGATTTTTCTCCTTTTTTTGAGGAATGTGTTTGAGTCTGAATGGAACTTTTCTTGACACGACACTCATCTCCTTGGGAGGAAAAAACAAAACAAAAAGTGCTTGAGTAATATCAATTTTTAGGTCATCTGTTACAAACCAGGAAGTAGCCTGTTGATAATGAACCCGCATGTAATGGAACATTTTTTCCCCCCCTTAATTAACAGTTCATCAGTGTCTGAACCCTCCCAAGAACAACCGCTGACGGAGCACGGCGTAAATTCCTTTTTCTTTATCATTATCCTCCTCGACGGTTGTAAATTTGTAATACAAAGAAACGCCTCCAAACGGACTTGAGTAAAATAACATTTATTCGGTGGGAATTGTTTATCGAGTAATGTCACGGGTGATGAAGTCGATGTTCAAGTCTTTGACTTATGATTGCGCTTTTAGGGCTAAACTAAGGAAGCTCATTGAACATCTGGATTTTATGACCAAAATTTCCTCTCAGGTGGTCTGTCAACCATAGATAACGTCTGGATGTAGACATAAAACACAGCAGAAAGCAGAAGATTAGTCTGACACCTTCATGTCTCTGAATACTCGCGTGTCAGCAGGTTAACAAACCATTTTGCGTCTAATGGTTGGTGAGAATGTAACTCTTGTAGCGCAGAGACCTTCAACCAATTGTGCACCCTGACAAATCCTAGTAAATCATCAGAATATGGACGTTGTTTTTAACTAGTATGATATAAAATGCTCAGAGAATTTATTTTTATGGACAGATGTGAGCACAAACATCCATGAATGACCCATTTAAGTATTTATGGGGCACTTGAAGATCCCGTTTTCAATGCAAATTCACATAAGTAGAACAATACTGTAGGTGCTTCCACCATAAAGCTGCTGTTGTGCGATCATTTTAGATTAATACTTTTACAGGGTAATGCAGAAAGATTGACTTTTTTTTTTTTTTTCTAACTTGTTCTTTAGTGTACAGTAGATAGACCTCAGTGTCCCAACCTGGAACGTGTTTATGTATACTCGCCATTAAGTTGCCAAGAGGAAATTATGCTCTCCATTTGGCTCCAGCGACATTAATCACATTTCCGAAAGATTTTTTATGATGCTGTCAAAATGCCAGGAGACTCATTTCGGGTTGGCTTCTCTGTCAGTGGCTAGTTTATAAATACATTATTAACTCTGCCAAGTAATATATGGATAGTCTCAACGAACAGTCGTGTCATTTTGATCATTCAGCAGTAGGTGTCAAAACGGCTTTGTTTTAGGTCGCTGCATTAAAAAACTGACTTGACATAGCATGTCGGTGACTGCTGTGTGTGCGACTTGTCGCCAGTGTTGCACTGTATCTGATGCCTTCGATGCTATGTTTCTGCTGAGTAGATTACTTATACAATGGGCCCCCATGTTACGAGATGAATCCGTTTTGGGGTTGGGCTCATAAGGCGAATTCACCATATGACGGGCAATCCAAACCTATATTAAATAGCTAATGTGTTTAGAACCCCAGGTAAAAACATCCAAATTGTACATACATATTAAGAAATGGTACCAAAATAGTATAGTAAGTGCTACGTTTCTAATATACATGTATATAATCAGAAAACATCATAAATAAAAAATACAGAAAGGATTTATTTCCCTTTGAGTGTTGTTTGTTATGCCCATATTCTCTAGTAACGCTAGGCTAGCTTCATATTTCTTGATCCAGCTTCGTTTCCGTGTAAATCATCTTCTTACTTCTCTCTTTAAAATCACTGGCAATCTTGGGACCCATGTCTAACCCTTTCAACTTTGAATTAAGCAGTAAAATGCACTATAAATAGGATTTTGTAACCACTCGCGATAGAACAAAGCTTTACCGTTCCGCCATTCTGTAATGAGTGAGGCCGACCAATAGCAGAATTGTAGTGACGCGTTGCAGGGAGGCAACTGAAAATAATTGTAATTACCTAAAACCGCCTGCAGATGGAGACGAAACAACACAAATACAGCCAAGCCCCTAGGGTCATGACAGTTGTTTTTCTTGCAAAACCAGGCAAATACCATAAAGAGGGGATGAAAAAACTCAGTATTCCATTTCGCATAATGAAAATAACATAAGCCAGGGACGCTGTAACACAGGGGTCCACTGTACTCGTCAGAGATGTGTCCTTTGTGTCTGAAATACTCATGCGTTCTTGCTCATTATTCACTCCAATTACACAAAGCAGTGTGTTTCTCTGTGAGTGTTCTCAGTTGATTGTATTGTGTTGTGTCACAGTAAAAGGAAGCACTCCAGAGACGCCGTTGCCAGGTGTTAAGTTGGTGCAGCATTCGGAACCGTGGCAGCTCTGCTTTGCTCAGCATTGTCCCCAAATCACAGAGTGGCACACAAAGGAAGACGTTCACACACATTGCATATACACACTTTTTTGCCTGTTGCATCGGTAAAGAATAAAATTCCCCTCCTGAAACTGTCAATGAAACTTTACGGCGAGGAATAAGAAATTCTGCTGCCGAGAAGTCCCGTTTTTCCTCATCTTGACTTTCCCTTTGAGCTCATTCAATAACTTGCGTCGGATTTCAGTCTATCCTTGCATGTCCTCGTGAATAATACACATTTCGACTCCCAGTCGTCACTCGTACAGCAGTTGTACAACCTGAGTGTTCAATCAAAAATTTAACTAACAGCACGAGCTAAAAGCAGCTTTACTGACGAACGTGCTGTTTGGACTCTCGTTTGGATTCAGTTTCACAGATTCTCTGGTTTATCGCTTTTTTGCAAACGTTTACATCTACTCCTTCAATTAAAAGTGTTAATTTCTAAACTTGTTTGTTTGTGTCACCTGCAGGGCATGTGTGTAACTATATTTAGATATAAAATTTGCTCTGTATTTGACTGCTGAAAAGTCTTGGCGTTAGTCCCGTGCCATCCATGTCTAATTTTTTTTTTTTTTAATCTCAACCACATTTTTAGTCATAATTCCAGGCGGATTATATTCAGCAACTCCAGAAGATAGACGATGTAACAATGTTTTTTTTTCTGGTTCGTCTGCTAACAAGATTGCGATACTAATGGCAATGTGCGTCCGTAAAATGAATAAATAAATAAATGATTTGCAAAGGAGTCACGATAAACTAAACTAGCTATACAGTTCTCATGTTGCAATTAATTTGTTCTTAGTTTGAAAATCAAACGTGCTGTTCCTGTCATGGTAATAAAAAAAAGCATTCAATTTGATTTGCTTTTACCATGAGAAACTCCATTAAAATTTCACTTAACCCCAACCTTCATGTAATGTAGTTTAGATGTACTGTAAGCTTAGTCTGCTTAACTGTAATAGCTATCGTAAGCCTATCAAGCATTTTTATAGGAAATATCACGAAGCATGACAAGGAACCTTTTATTATGCATTCTTTAGCTTTAGAAGCTGATTAATACTAAAGCAGAAAAAAATGGTGATGTAAATTAAATGCACTTAATTTAATTAAGAACTCAGCTCACACCACCAAAAATGTAGAATGGAGCTTGATAAATACGCTGCACAGTACATGCATATTTAGGGAAAATTAAAATAGTTTGTTTGCATTTTTTCCATTTAATATGTTCCCCAAATGTATAGTATTATTTAATCATGGAACAGAAATGCATCTTCATATTTAGTACTAATACATCCATCCATCATCTTAATTTTACAACTAATAAAATGATTTATGACTTTTTATACAGATACTTATGGTTCTGTTAAAAATAAATTGATATTCAGCACAAGTCTCAGTTGACTGTTAGCATGTATTCAGGTGTACAGAAAGTAAACACTGTGTGAATATGGACCTATGGTTTAAGTTTTAAATTGGGGTTGTCAAAATGAAGGCATTAAAATTGAGAATAATTAAAAGGTTGATCAATGACAGAGAAAAAAAAATGTATTTTAGACTTCTATTCTATAGAAGTCTTCTATTCTAGAAAATCACATTAGATGCCCAAAATGTTTAATGAAGATGCTAGCCATTTTAGCATATTAGAGACGTTTATGGTTAAAAATCTGTCAAAATCCTTTAGGTAATATATTGACACTCATCTTATCTAAGACATATCCAAATCCCTCATTTGAAATTTACTACTATTTATTATTTGAATAAATCAAAACATGATATTTAGGTATGCTATTCTGAACAATTCCCAATTGGTTTAGCTTCAATGTGGATGTTTGTATGCTGGTGCAGAAAAATTCAAAAGCTGTTTTTTTTTTTTTCTATGGCATGCTTCTGGAAGCAATAGCTTCATTTTTTTTTCTTTCCCGCCGTGTTTTGTGTTGTTTTCGATATTCTGGTAGAGCATCTTGACAGAGGATTACACACGTGTATTATATGGCTTGTGTCCTATTTTCTTCCTTTGTAATAAATAGCCTTTAATATAATTATCCTATAAAAACAAAGCCTCTCCCTCCACTGGTACTTAATCCTGCCATAGTAGGATTTAGCATCAATACACACCTACAAAACCCACATGTTTGCATCCAGCGTGTAGTAATTAATCAAGATGAACATTCACACGTGATCACGCTGCTTAAAATAATCACTCGCCTGTTTCCAAACATTCCTCTGTTTAAGGCTTTCAGTGTTCAGTAGCACGGCTAGCATCTAAAGCGTGCGTATTTGTAAATGTGTTGGCTGGCCTCCACGCTGGCTGCCTCATTTGGCTGCAAGTTAAAAGCACGAGGACTCCCAAGCTCAATATGTTATTTCGCATCCACTCAGGCTTCAGCTGCTACGTCCAGCTTGCACGTTTGCTCGCTAGTTTGACGTTTGGAAGGCTAGCTGCAGCCAAAATCCAAAAGCTTTTTTGTCGCTCTTTGTTCATTGCCGCCCCCATCCTCATTTTTTTTTGCAATATTTGTTTGCTTGCCTTTAGAGCTTTTGTCCTATTATGTGGGTTCATTGGCAATAAGACATTAAATGTGATCCATGTTTGCACCAGCATCTGCGTGAGCACTACTGTGTTGCTATTTTGCGCCTTTAACACATGTACACGAAAGAAAATCAATGGTTTGGCTTATTTAACTTCTGCCGATTTCTTTGAAGCTTAAGCAATGCCCACTTACTGAAGTGAAATTGTTTTCACCATAGCAGCTTAAAAAGCAAATTACACTTCAAGACTCCCCCCTACTGCTGTGCAATAAAAAACATAAATGTAGTGGTTGGGCTGCATTAAGTACAAAGGTGTACAAGAGCTAAACAACCTTATTTACAGTTTAGTCTATCACTAACAATAACACCAATATTACAAGAATTTTAATTCAGTCAAAAGAAAACGGGGTCATACTAGAGTCAGAGGTTTATTTTTTTCTTAATAAACAATAAGTGGTAAAATATTTTGTTAGAACAAAGTACTATATGGTAACACTTTTCGAGCTTGTTTAAACAGGGTAGACACACACAAAAGTCATTTTTTAGTGGATATGACATTTAAAAAAAAAAAAAAACATGAGAGGGGCACCCAGGACTCATAAAATTGTGGCATGAGTAAGATGTTTGTATTTTATTAGGAAAACAAAAAGTGGTTGTCTGCTTGAGTTGTTGCACAAATTTCAATTTAAGTTGTGCTGGACAAAACAACATTATTTACATTCTAGTTTATTATGGCAGGAATATTATAATATGATAGTTTTTAGGGCCTTGAGCACCCCCCCAAAAAAATAGAAGCACCCATGACACATTATACTACAGTGTTTACTCTATTGTACAGATTTTTATTTTTTTTTTTTTATGATCGACAAAGCTGGCTATTTTCCCCCTTTAATCTGTGTAATGTATTTTTTTCCTCTTTTGTGTGACTTTAATTCTTTTATTCTTAGAAATGTTATTAAATTGAGTGTACTTTTGCAATGCCATTGCTTTCTCGTAACATTTGATGAGATTGCAAAAATAAGACCAAATTTGTATTAAGATGCTTTTTAATAGGCAGCAATGTTGTAAATCAAGTAAGTGGATTTTGGCAGCCAATACCTGACTTCATCACAGTTTTCTTGCCTATAATCGATATGAGCGTTCAAGTGAAAAAGTCATTTCCTTAATCTGTCTCTTCTCTTCTCAGAGCTCGGCTGGGTTGCCATGACGAGCGAGGAGTGTCCAATGCCGCTGGGGGGCATTTCCTCTGCGGTGCCAGGGCATCATGAGGAGTATGGCTCGGCGCACGCTGATGACATCATCGAGGAGGTTGGTCCAGGGGAGGACGCCAGCATCGGAAGTGACCTGAGCACGCTTGTGGTGCCCTTCCCCGAGCTGGCGCCCGTGGTCTTCTTCTGCCTCAAGCAGACCACCTGCCCCCGCAGCTGGTGCATCCGTATGGTTTCTAGTCCATATCCTTACTCTTGCTGCTGGAAATTTGGTGGCTTTTGTTTTTTTTTTTTTTTTTTTTTGCTGTCAGCAATGGTGAATGCGGGTTTAAATGTCGTGTTTACATATGCGGTTTGTCAAGGTTTAGCTATACAACCTCTTCTTTTACCCTCAAGAAAACGAACACCAAGTACAGTAGAAACAAGGTCATTGTGAAGCAAAGGCACTGGCAGCCATCTTACGTTGCCACCAAAAAAAGCTTGCCTAATTTGGGTACATTGAGTTTTCTGCAACATTTTCATGTTATTTACTCTTTTTACTGCAAAAATGTCACAAAATGGCCCTCAGATTTATCAATAAGTCTGGGAGAGGAATTATTTGTCCATTTTGCCACTAGGAAATGATAACTTTTATTTATTAGGTATTTCTGTGAGCTATCCACAGAGATTCATCTGCATCATGTCAGAATCATCAACAAATAATTGAAAGCAAAGCTGTTTTGAAACGTAGGGATGAGCAAGTATCGGCACCACGTCTTGGTATTGGGTTGAAACCTGGCCTTATTTTAAAAAAAAAAAAAAAAGCGCTACTAGAATACTAGGGGCTTACCATTAAGTTCATGAAATGTTTAGAGACATGCTTTATTAGAGTACACTGAATATATTTTTTTTTCATATAGGCTTTCTTTATCATTGTTTTTGGCGGGTGGGAAATGTTTTAAATTATGATTACTTAGTATTCAACAGATATTGTTAAAAAAAAGTTAAGTCTAATTAATTGCAAATATTTTACTGGTTTCCCATCTCTAGCAGAAATACGGTAAACGCAGACAATGACAAAATACAAAATTGATCATGAATGATAGGCACACTTTTCACTCATTTTAAAGCCCAAATAATTCTCTCTTGAACGAAAAAATACTGTAAACACATGCATGATTTATCCTCTGAAATCAAAGCTTTACTTTGTGCACTTTGCTTTAATTTGATGGATGGTTTTTAATTTGCCGCTAATACATGTCTAAAACCGCACAGCTGAATCCGGTTATTGTTTGCCCCAAATATGACCATGGTGAAGTTAAGGTCAGAAGAAAGTGCTGTTTACCTTTTTATTACCCTTTTTTTTTTCTGTACTGAGTTGGTATTGCACTTTAGATGAATTGATGCGCAGTATGTGCTTTTTTTTGTGCGTCATGGCGACACCAAACCATAAATTGTGTCTTTGCCGAGTGCGCTCACTCATGTGGCGTCTGGACTGAAGATGATCCTTTCCCATCAGGGGCGTGCAAAGATCACGCTGAGCTGCAGCATTGTGCATGCGCGTATCCATCACGGGGGTGTCATAGGACACACGCAGCTTGCTTTAGCTCATTTGCCTCAGTGGTTTTGCTGTAGTTTGTTGTTTGGTATTTCAAGTGGCTCTCCGTTCAAGAGTTATCATTATCGTGTGTGAACAATAGCAAAGCTGTGGAGGCCATTGGACCTCATTTTGACCATGCACTGGTGTCTACTGAATCTTTGCGTCAAGATTTATACAATGCATGCATTTATTTTAGCACATTCTTATATATGAGTGTACTTTTCACATGTGGCTTGTTTCAAGAAGAGTAATTTCAGTTTCCTTCATGCATTCATGTCTGAAGGTCGCTGAGAACATGTGGAGAATAATAACTATAGTACTGAATTGTAGAAGATACACAGAAACTGCCAATGTGGCGGAAACATTTTTGAATGGTAATCTCGTTTCAACGTACTTAGAAGTTTGAATATGTTAAAATATGAGCGTTCAAGCATAAGTGCAGGCTAAATACATATTTTCCCCTCTCGAAATTCCAACGGGAACTGATGTATGCAAGCACAGATTAAAAAACAACTTTTATTTGCTTTTTAGCATCTGGCCAACACCATATCATTATGTTGCAAAACTAAGTAAACATTTTTTACTAGAAATTTTTATGGTTTTATTGCCATTTGGCACAGTATGTGCATGAGTAAAATACAGTGTAATCTGTGAGATGATGGGGAAAAAATCTTTTTTTTTTTTTTTTAGCATTTAGCCTCCAAGAATGTTTGAACGTATTTGCAGATATATTCGCAGGTATTCAGATGTACATAGGACATATGTAGATAGGACATATCTACAAATATGTTCAAACATATTGCAAGTATGATCGAACGTAGATGCAGGTACATTAGAGTGTATTTGCTGGTATGTCCCAACTCATTTTCAGGTATTTTCAAGCAGTACATTTGAATGTATATTAAATTAGGTTAGCACATATTTGCACATATGTTTGAATGTAGAGGCACGTAAGCTAGAATTTGGTACATAACAACTTTTTTGCAGGTGCGTTCAAAGATACTGTGTTTAGAACATATTTGGAAGCACGTTTAGACATTTATTTGGAAGTAATATGTATTTGCATGGATGTCATAACGTATTTGCAAGTGCATTCGAATGTATTTGCAGTTACATTCAAAGACTGACAAATTTGCACGTGTGTTTAAATGTATTTGCAAATGTATTGGAACACTTGCAAGTGTCAGGATGTATTTAGGTAAAATGTACATATAAACTCCATGTTGGCAGGCAGCTCCATGAGACTGTAGTTTTTAAGATTTTCGGATTTTTTTTTTTTTTTTTTTTGGGGGGGGGGGGGCTAAAACGGTCCCCAATGTTTTTTTTGTGGTTATATTTTTTGCAAACTCTCTTAATAAGAGTATAATTATCCACATTTGCGCTTGCCTGCGACTAGTAACGTGGCAGCCAATTATTTGCTTTTGTGCCAGCTGAGATTTTGTTAAATAGACAGGTCAGGTTAATATGATGTGTCTCTAGAGCGTATACGTCTACTTTCTTTGTTGCATCTGCTTCAAATGAGTCCATTTCTGGCATGTCAAGACATAAGATGCATGTAAGCATATCATACACTGCATTTATGTGATGACAAGATCAGATTGCGAAGTGTGTGTGTTTGCGAGAGCGTCTACGTGTGAGCGAATGTGTGTTTATGAGAGGGTAATAAGAGGCTGTTTCGCCATCTCTTGGCAGATCAATAAATCTGTCCGCCACTCAGTTAAAGAGGGGCCTTCAGTCTCTCCCGCACACACACCTACAGGCATACCGACACACACATCTCCAATAGTCTCCCACGCCTGCAGCAGAGCACCTGGAGCACTTCCTCTGATGCTGCAACCCCCACATACACCCCGTCATGCGCCACTATTCTTACCCGTTACAGTGCACTTCATGGCACTAGATTAGGTACACTTCCACAACCAAATGAGAACAGTATACGACAATAATGCCACTCCATATTTAAGTACGATGTTGGAGAGATGTTCATTTAACAAATTGCTGTCATTTGCAGTGGTGTGGCGCTGCATTGTATCATACTCATTGCTGCTTCTCATATGTTGGTCCTCTAAGATAGATAAATGGGAATACGAAAACTCTTCAGGATGATGCACTGCAGTTCTACACGTCGCAAAGCACTTTGGGCCATAATAGTCTAATATTCTTTTTTAGGTGCCTGGTCCGCTCCTCATGATCATTAAAGTCAAACTGCAGCAAAAGGCAACATTTGTGACGGTGGCAGTTCAATTAGGTAGATAGATTTCAGGAAGTCTCTTTTGCCAAAGTATTAGTAGGTGCTGTATTTTTATAATGCACCGTCCAAAGGCATTTCAAGTACTACAGCATAGAGCAATCCGCGTTTTGCAATATTATGTAGTTCTTTGAAAATGTCACCTAGCAACAACAACTCGAGCCCAAAAGCATGCAAGATATATTTATAATAGACTAATCAACACCGCTTGCCCCGGCTACACTAACTGAGTTTTATTACTTTAATCACTGAGAATCTAGGGAGAGCAGCATGAACATCTTAGCTAGGAAACATCCAGAGCAAGAAAGGCTTTACATGCACATGTAACATGATCACCATGCAATCGTTCGCCGCAGCAAAATATCTGTCAATAGTCATTTTTAGTCATCAAATGTTGAGATTTGTCTGATTATTTAACTAAATTATGTACAGTTTTTCGGATAAATACCGTATTTTCCGCACTATAAGGCGCACCGGAGTATAAGGCGCACCCTCAATTAATGAAATATTTTAAAACTTTTTCAATCACAATATAGTAATACTCAAAGTAATAACAATAACTCAAATAACTCTAAACTCTCAATAGCATAATAAGTCAGTCAATGCGACCAACCTTGTTCAACTGTAAACACACAAAAGAAACAGGTAAAGCTTATTTTATCACTTCATTCCCCGTCTTTGAATCTCAATCTCAATATTGATCCATTTATAAGACGCACCTGATTATAAGGCGCACCATCAGCTTTTTTAAAAAATTAAGGCTTTTAAGTGCGCCTTATTGTGAGGAAAATACAGTACACATTTTTCCAAGTGTTAACTGTGCAAAACAGGAGCATTTTATATGCAGGCAAAACATTTTTTAGGCAAGTATGAAAAGAGCATGTGACCATAACGCCACTTATTGCTAACAACCTAGTCGGGAAGCAATAGCTAATCGCCCTCTTGCTAGGCGGGGAGACAAACTGCAGAAACAACGCAATTTTCTTGTCTCCCTTCATGCGCCCAAGCATGCATGTCCCATGTCTTCCTACTGAGGCGGCTTAGACTGGACTGTCGCGACTGCGTATCAGTAACGGAGAATTGACCTACTTCCTTGGACTGATTAAATTGGGGCCGGCAATTAAGCTAGGGGCATTTTGAGGAAGTAAGTGAAATCCACGTAAATTATTATTTTAAAGCAAAATTTGCTCGGTGCTGTAACCTCAGAAATATTTCTTTCTTCTCTGTGTCGTTTTTGCCCTTTCTCTTGCCTTTTTTGTGACAAACCTATCTTCTCCTTGTCGTCATCTTTGATTGGCTCCTGTGGTGTTCATGCAGAGTGACCGGCCTCTGTGGCCCATGATCCTCCCTGGCCTTGACAGCTTGTTATCGCCATGGTGACGGATGGCTGAGGCGTTGCCGTGCCTCGCTCTTAACTAGTGCTGAGGATGGAGCACACACCTGGGACACATCATCCACTTTCGCTCACCTTCCAGCTCCATCTTAATACGATCTCTTTGGCTGGCTCTTTTTATGCTCAAATTTTTGCTTCACATTCTGGAAGTTTGAGTTGCTGCTTTAAAATGTTTTGTCTTGCAACGATGCTGTCAGGTTGGATTGCAAAACATCAAAAGTCTGCTGTCATAGTACTCTTATTCGCTTTTCTGTCTGCCAAGAAAATGTTGCATATTTGTATGTACTCATCTGTTGCAATGATCTCTTTTTCATTTCTATCAACTCATTCAATCCCAAAGACAGACCAGTTTTTGGAGGCGGGAGAAGGAGTCCACACATACATTCACAACTACTTTTTTTATTTTTTATTTTTAATCAAGTGTTCGGCCTTTGGCGTGTCTGTAAATGACAAAGGAATTAAGAACTAAAATCATCAACTACTCTATACATTAAAGCAATCCTCTACTTGAGGGACTTAACTGGCAATTAGGTACCAAAGTAATTGATTACTTTATGTGCTTTGGTGTGCTCTACATACTTTACTACCTAAAGTACTGGGTATTTTCTAAAGTAAGGATGGACGGACAGCAACATCATCATCACCAGTGACCCAACTGAAAGGAAACAGGGAACGAAATACACTAAAAACTGACAAGACAACAAAGAACACCTGGGTATGACACAATTTGAACAGAGCTGATTGGCAGTACAGTGCAAAGCAGTATAATGAGGACAGGTGGACGCAATAATATAGCAGGACACTAACACAAGAGAAACAGAAACATGAACAAAATCCCAAACAACCCAGAACGTGAAAAGACAAATCAAAAGCCTAGAACAGAAAAGAACAAACTCAGACACCAACCCACACACACAACAAAAAACTACCCAGAACATAACACTTCATTTATTTTTCATCAATTCCATCCTTAATAATGTTTCAAGATGCAATCCTGATCTTTTGGCATCATCTTGGCTTCCCTCGGCCCTCTTTCCTCTTGGGAAGTCCAGACTCTATTAGGCCATATGAGTTAGGAGCTGTTGAGGAGATGAAGGCTTGAAAGTGATTGTAATGATGTTGTCGTAACAGGCTTCAGTGCTTGCACACTTTATCTGACCTCGCTCGCATGTAGCACTCTTTTAAGGCACTGCCTGTTTAATGAGCATGGTTTTCTTATGGCAAAGCAGTAGCTCAACACAGCATGATTATGCATAAAAGTGTTTTTATTGGCTGTGGCTCTCATCTAATTTTGCCAGTCACGTCAAAGTATTATAATAATAAAGAATCTCATGATTGCGATGCTTTTCTAGTTGAATTAATAGACTCCAAATGGTGCATTCAATTACAAAAAATATATTTTTTTTTTCTCTAAGTTTTGCTGCAAACTGGTGATGAGTTTTTTTCTTGACCAAAAACTGCAGTGGTGGTGGTCTGAAGGTCGCACAAAGTATTGAGAAACGTTTTCAAATTGCTTTAACTGCTAGATTGTGTGCATCCAATTGGATTTGTCCTTGGGTCTATTTGATGGCTCTCTTTATGCATTAGTCAGCTGGTAAAATGATGGAAATAGTCTGGAATCATCAATCATGATGCTGTCATAAAAATGGTGGAAGTCAACTGCATAGGTAATAGCTTGACAAGAAACAATTACAGAAATGCGGTTGACCACAATCTTTTTCGGTGGTTCTCATATAGGGATACGTTGGATGTTAACTGGGTTTCTGCAGGTGTCAGCAAAGTTTATTTTATGATTTTTAATGCCCTGAAAGGAACAGTGCATTTTTTTTCTTTTCAAAATCCATTCAAATTAATTGTAACAACTTACTGCTAAATTGTTTTAATAGTGACTTCTTTGGAAAATATTGTATTCCTTTCTTTGGTTAAGTTGTACAGTGGACCCCATCCATACGAAATAGTATAATAACAGTACAAACTAGTATAGTAAGTGCCAATTATAATTATAATATACATGCATACAATTAACATGATCAAGTCTTTAGCATTTGCATCTTGTCGACCAGTAGCAGACCAGCATTGTAGTGATGTATGCACATTTTCAATAATGATGCATTTTTACAGCAGACCAACTGTAAATAAAACAGATTTTACCCCATCTTCTGGAACTGCCCAATAAAATATGCCCAGAGATGCCACTACAAATGTAGTTCCATCGTGTAATGAATCAGATATGGATGGCACAGAACACTTTTTTTTTTTCGCCAATCCAAAAATGCTTTATACTGTTTCAAGGGCACTTGGTTGAAAAAATACTTCACAAGGGATACACTGTGTACCATGAGGCGCCTTACATGATTTCATGCACAAGTGCTTTTCAGACTGTTGTTAGATTAGACATCTTTGGCACATGATAGGTGACTTGGCCTCAGCCGTCATGTCGCTGTGACCTTTCCTTGCTCTGCATCTTCCTAGCTAGCCGCACCCCGGTGAATATCATCTCGTTGGAACCCTAAGGTCACACATAGTCACATGGGTTAGACAGAGTCGCCCTCCCTGTGGGTGGGCGCCCAAGGCGGAATAAGAGTAGGAACCATTTTGTTGGACATTAGACCATCTGCATCATCAAGCTGAAAAAGCTTCCTCAGATGTGTCCTCAATCAATCTGTCATACAGTAAATTAGTTAAACGGAGATCATGCAGTCTTCTGATAATTATAAGTAGCACAGCGAGCATTAAAGATAAAAGAACCGGGCGAAGGACCACCTTCATCTTAATAGTTTTAGGTGGTGCTATTTTTACCGTTTCAGCTTTATGCAAAAGTTGTGTCTATTATGAGATTAATCCGTTCCGTGGTTGGGCTCGTAAGGCAAATTCACCGTATGACGGGCAATCAACACCTATGCTAAATAGCTAATGCGTTTAGAACCCCAGGTAAAAACATCAAAATTGTACATACATATTAAAAATTGGTACCAAAATACTATAGTAATAGCTATCTATATATAATATACATGTATACAATCAGAAAACGTCATAAATAAAAAATATAGAAAGGATTTATTTACCTTTTGAGTGCCGCTTGTTATGCACATATTCCCTAATAAAGACTATCTCCAGTATTCCACATCACAACATGAAAATAGCATAAGCCAGGGACGCTGTAACACGGGGGTCCACTGTAACTGCAAGATGAAAAATAAAAATGAGCATCAATGCTCAACTTCAAAATAGAATTTTGTCCTTTTTCTCCAACAGAAGAGCCGTCAAAGATCTTAAACTTGGTATCATTCTCCCAGTGCGTTTTATTGTAGCCTACTCTCGCTATTTTTTCTTTCCCCCCATTACAAGGTAAATAGGATGCTAATTCCTATGTGACAACTCACAGTTAGTTTCCACTTTGTAAAATAACACTGGTGTTCAATGCTCATTGTGCTAGTTTGCTTTCAGCTAATGCTGTGGAAACAATGATGAGCAAACAATAGTTGCATGCTTAACATGCTGTGCTGCGGTGATTATTACTGCAAACAAACACAAACGCCCATCAGCCACAAATTTATCCTGCATTGTAATGAGATCCAGGATGGGAGCTGGAACAAATGTTTGTTTCTGTTGAAGCGTTTTGCGGTTGAAGTCTTTCTTTGCCTGACATTCTTGAAGACAGGGTGGGTTCAGGTCCCTCTCAGTAACTGTGTCACAGCTGTGAGTGTGAATGTTTGTGTAGCTCTAAATATGCAGTCGCTTCATTCGCTACGATTTCAGGATATTGTCTAAACTAAAATAACCAAATTACAAATAATGTTCTTAAAAAAACACCCACAAAACTAACTGAAACGCCACCTTGCATTTATAAAACAAACTAAAACTCATTGGACCAAAAATCTGTCTTGTATTTGTCTTCGTCAATTAATATCATACATCAGCTTTCATGGTTAGTTTTCAATCTGTTTATTTTAGTCCATCTGTGTAGAAGAAGGAAGTCCAGAGTCATTTGAGAGCCGCTTAACAAATTACGCTTTTTATTTTCCACACCACAGTTACTTCATGTAATAAATAACCTAAAACTAATATTAAACAGTTTCAAAATGATATTAAAAGTAATGAAAACCATAAAACCTGCTTTGAAAAATAAAAAATTAAAAACAAAATCCATAACACTATACAACTACTAGTAATAATAATAATAGTGAGCTAATACATAGTGGATCATGTATATAACATTAAGGGCATGTTCATCATATACATGAGATACCACTATGTTATAGATTATTATTATTATTACTAGTAGTAAAGTGTTATGGATTTTTTATATATAACACTATATAACCTATATATAACCATAATGTAAAAAAAAAAAAAAAAAAAAGACAGATATATTTGACCTGTACATTTTTTCCTAAACTTTTATCAAATTAACAGTAATTTTAGCTAAACCTTTACCAAAACCGACGTTGGTACTTGGTATGGATCCTCGCCAATCCAACTTTTAAAGATTTAAAATTTGCTAAACATGCATTAATATATGGCATTAGTATACTGCATTAAAATAATATACCAACATGTGGTCCAGTGGGGCACTGCTCCCAAAGTTGTGTTGCATCAGAGCAAATACTGTAAACTTCACATGATTTATTTATAGAATGCGTGATTGGATTAAACATGAGATCAACATTTGAAATAAATTCCAAAAATGACATGAAAAAACAGTCACTGTTTTGAAAGGGGATTTTTCCGGTTATGCGTAAATAAAATCAAAAGAATACAGTAGCTTCGATTGTTTCAATGTTGAGATTTGTGGCAAATGCGTGAGCCGCGTGAGTCATTGGGGGGTGTTTATGAATATTCCGCTCTTTTGATTGATCATCAGAATGTTTCGGCGGGATCCATTTGGCCACTTGCAGCACCCGCTTTGAGGTCCACCCTTCTGTAATGAATACTTATGAGTGCATTAGCAGACCAAGAAGACTCATTACAATATCAAGGAGAAGAGCAGATCGCATTCGCTTTCATGGTTTTTGAGAACATTTTTTTTCTTTCTAGTCTTTGTCGCCGTATGAGGCAGAGAGTGTCATGCTATGAATGTCTGTGTAACAATTATAACAATCTGAAATGGCTCATCCGTGTCCTTTGGCGGTTTTGGAGGGAATCTTGTGGCAGCATGAACTTGAGTGTGTGACACATTTTCTGCATCACGGCTCGTCCTGCATCCAGTTTGCGGAGAGAACTTTGTGATTCACTCTTCCACAGCTGTCATGTGTGATAGGGCGCTAACAGCATGTTGCACAACATCGCTGATATATAATGGGCCTCTTACAATGAGAGAGGGGGATCTTTACTTGAAATTAAAAAAAAAATTCCTAGCAATTGTATTTTGGCACTGGAGATGACAACATTTTCCGTTTATGGACAGTGTTGCTACAATTACCTTGGAAAAGTAGCAGTTTATTTTATTACTTGACCTTAAAGGTAAATGTTACTTTACTGATTACTGTATCGACAAAAGTAATTGTTAGATTACAAGTTAATTTATTAGTTACAAGGAACCGATGCCAAAAACCCAGATATACATGAAATCGATAACCAATTCTTATGTTTCTTACTAGCCGTATTTAGCAATAAAAGACACCTAAATGCTGAAAGCTGAAAGAAAATTATTGTAAGATGTGGAATGCTTTGGAATAATGAAAAATAATAAATAAATTGAACTATACGGGATGTTATTGAAGAATTTTGAATTGTGGGGTCATATTGAAGACGTTGGAATAGAAAAAATGAAGATTTGTGCAGTCATTTTCAGCTTTTATTTTGAAATAATGAAAAAAAAATACGTAAGAATTAATATGAGCACAATACGCACCTTACTGTAAACTGCAGTTTTAAACCTCGGCTATTTACGCAGGAAGATAGTGTATGAACATTTCAAAATGTTTGCTTTTACTTAGAATTTTTTTTTCAAATGGCGTCATTACAACATCATACTTTCAAGGCAGACTGAGCATAGAAACAAGTGCAGCGCCAACATATTTTCAACATAACACCAACACTCCGATTGTAAAAATACTGCACCAACACAACAGTAATGTGCCTGTTTGTGCTTACTATTGGAGTGTCCCCCTGCTGGTGCAAAAAAATAGCAGTTCAAAATCAATTCTTCAATAGTGTCGTCTATCTCCCCTTACTTACCGGAAGATTGCCCTCTGGTGGCTTGCAAAAAAAAAAAAAAAACATTCGAATACAAATGTTATAAAGTCAAAAAGATTATTTTTGGCTTTTACTTGAAGGGTCATAATCAGCTTATTTGATTGGTCAGGCCCTGTTTTCAACTGTCACTTATGTTTATAAGCAAAGAAACCATTTTAGTCCTTCTGTTCAGCTGAAGTGAATTTCTCAACTCCATAAATCTCATTGTAAAATTGTAGTGCGGCTCGAGATTGTTTTCCGAGAATGAGGAGGAAAAAAAAAAAAAACGTTCATGTGATTAATTACCAGTTAAAAATTTAAAAAAGAAATAGAAGGAGGCAGGATAATTATCCTAGCTCTACAGTACAATGAGGAACAGGAACACAATAGCAAGATAGTAAAGGTCAACCTTCCACTTGAAAGACGGATAAAAAGAAAATTTTGGATGATCGCCACCGGTGTGCTGGAGAAGTGAGAGATTGCAAGTTAGCACTCTCCCTCAAAAGGCAGCGTGTGAGGGACGACGAGGGATAGTTAGTACGGTGGCGGAGTGAACTCTTGCACAGAGGTGGGCGCGTGCGTCACAAGTGCACGTGTGTTGTCTTTTCTCCTGCTGACGGAGGAGGAGAGCTTGAAGTATCTAATTGCGCTGGTGACTGCAACTTTAGACCTCTTCCACAGGGCTTTGCTACAAAGCCTGGGACTGGGATTAGGATAAAAGAACCGAAACAAAAGCTTTGGATGCAAAGATGCTGAGGCAAGCAAGTATTAAAATATGGAACCTACTAGAAATTTTAAGATTTTAAAGTTTTTTGACTTTCGAATTTGACTTAGTCTTACTACTGTCTGATAAAGAAGAAAACAACGGGTTCTCCAATGGTTGTCGTGGTTCTGGCCCAGCTGCGTTTCCGGAATTAGCCGTCGGACAATGCTAATGAAAATGAAGACCTCTCGGACTTCGGCATACTACTACAATGAGACTTCAGGAAAATACTAAAACAATTACTAAAAAGTAAAAGAAGGCTCAATGGTCACGTCCCAAAATACACTACAAGTACTTTCATTTAGTACAGTATACGGAGACTCAGCACTGGCGTAATAGATTTTCACTGCCTGATGAAGAACACTTTCAGTACAGCTGACACAAATGCTTAAAAAAGCAGCGATTTGCTCTTTTCAAGGAAAATTTTAATTTCATACGGAAGAATAAATGTCATCTGTGTATTTAATCCACTGTGGAATGTGTGTCATTCTTAGCCAAACCCAACTGGGATTCTGCGTTATTTTATAAGATTCACATTCCTGTGAAACTATGATTACTTTTCTATTTATTCCTTATTTATATATGTTTTAGTTTATTAAATTAAGGTTAAATTAATTAAATTAATAAATAAAAAAAAATTGTGTTAGACAGGGAAGATAGGGTTATCTTTCCTTAACTTGACCTGTTGCGCAACAACTTGACCTTCTAGTGTGGTGGTACCTCGGCCTGACTTTGATGCATTCAAGGTGGAATCAGATCCCACTTGATTAACTTGTGATTGACTAGTGACCAGAACGGCACATGGGTTAGCTTTATATA
The DNA here is from genome assembly GCF_059441005.1 of Hippichthys cyanospilos. Lineage (NCBI taxonomy): Eukaryota > Metazoa > Chordata > Actinopteri > Syngnathiformes > Syngnathidae > Hippichthys > Hippichthys cyanospilos. Next base: position 12,161,383 of record NC_142384.1, read on the forward strand.
CCGCAACATAGACAATAGATGACCGTTTTATTTTCTTATCTCGTCCGCACGGGTATAGTGTATTGTGATGTACGCTTCGAACACTGACTGCTACTATTTTACCGGCTTTTTTCCAGTGACCTTTTTGCTCTTATTCCTTTCGCTCTGTTACCTCCAGAAGTTGCTGGCAGAGAGGATAGAGAGTGGAATAGGTGTCAAAGAAAGAAAAAAAAGGCTTGTGGCCTAAGGTGAGGAAAGAGTTAGTGACCACCGCAGACCTGCTGGAATGGCCCTGCTTTGTCACTGTCAAACGCACACACACTCACCGACGTGCACACACATAAGCCACTCCTATATAAAATACACATAATCCTAGCTGTCAGGTGTGTGTTGCACATATATGGATGACGGTCAAGCGAAATCCTCTCTTAGTGTTCTTCGTGCTGCGTGGGCACATGAGGGCATATGTGTCAGGGCGTAAGCTTTAACTTCCACCGTACGCGTTGCGTCATGTTGAAAACGGCCGATATCTGCAGCTCAAATGAGCCTTGCAGCTTAAGTCATTAAACAGCAGCTTTAAACTTAGCACGTGTGTTACTCAAAGTAGCTGACCCAGTGAGTTTCTTCTGAAAGTGTGCGAAAAAAGAGGCACGTCATGAAATCGGGTCCTCGCTGGAAGAGGCCACGGTGAAACCAGCTTAGAGTCAGGCCAAATGGTGGGTGCAAGGAGACAAAGAAATGGCGGAGTGAGCCAGCGAGACATTTCATCAAATGGCTTAATGACCACAAATGGGATGGCGATTAGGAAATGGAGTCTGGCTTTGCGTATTTCCATGGCTTTTCTGCGTGAGGCAGGCTGATAGCGTCGCTACTCTGTCACACTCTTCTCATCTGGTGACTCGGAATGTGTGGGAGCATGACGATGTCATCATTTTACACTTTCTGCACACAAGCAGAGGAGTCTGCAAAAAGAGGAATCCTGATACAAGTGTCAAACTTGGGAGATGGAGAACACACATGCTGTACTTTAGGTTTTTGCTTGTTTTTTGCTAGAAATATACTACTTATTGAGGCATTTTCAGCAGCGAACGTTTTTTTTTCTATTTTTAATTTGGATGACTAAGATTTTAGATTTTATGTAAAATCAACACTTTGAGCGCCGTTGACGTAAAAAGACGTCAATTAAAACCCTATGAAGTGCCGCACTATTTTTTTGTTTGTTTTTTCTTTCAATTCAAATGAGTGGAAAAGTGGTTTTGGCGTCTGGTTTCATGAAGGGACAGAAAAAAGACTAACTCTGAGCAGAGAGATTGCTTGAAAAATGCTGACTTATTTTTTTTTAAATATCTGACATGAAAAAGAAATTAAAAACACATTTTGCCATTTGTCAACGAAAAATGACCTTACGTACTTCAGGCTCAGGTGATGACCAATGACTGCTCACCCTCTTAACATCACATAGCCTACAGGCGAGCAGTGATTGGTCATTAGCCCAGCAATGAACACAAGTGATGTCGTTTTCAGTTGACAGCAAGTCGATAAATGTGCTTTTGAAGGTGTTAATTGAACGTGAAGAATCATTTAGTTATCCAATTGAGGATTGACAAAATATTAACATTTTACAGCTGAAAATGACTAAAGTGGATTATCCTTTCTGGGCTTATCTTATTAAAGGTTGTCCATTTAAAAAATGCTCCCTGCATACCCACTAGTCTAAACATGACATTTTGATGAATATTGCTTTTGAGAAGTATAAATTAATAAATAAAATCCACTCATTTTTTTATCTCTCTCAGCAGGCAATCTTTTTGTCACATGCTAACTCAAAATGACATGACAGTTGCTCAGCTAGCCAGAGTCACATGACCAAACTCTGAAAAGTTTAGCCATGATTGGTCATTATGTGAGATTTCAGCACCTGTGCTGTAATTTTCAATTTACAAGTGGCAAAATGGCCACCCATTTAGATGGTTAAAAATATAAAGCCCTTCTAGAAAAATTCATATTTTTCTAAAATAATCAAATTGCTTAGTTCAGTACACAATAAAGATGAGTTCTGTTTATTTTCATCACAATACAGTTGATATATTTTATTTGTATATGTGTGTGTATATATATATATATATATATATATATATTTTTTTTTTTTTTTTTTTTTTTAAGCCATATGTTTATCAACTTTTTTTTTTAAGGTTCAAGCCCTGTCTGAGTTAGATTACAATGCACATGCACCAGTGGCCACAGAACAAACATATCAATTATTCCCGACACGACAAGCCTCTATTTGTGACCTAGCCTCACATTTTGCAAGCGCATGATTGTTATGATTATTGTTATGTCAGTCATTTTACCTCTGTGCAAAAGCCAAATCTATTATTTTCCTCCTCGGTTGTTAGCAAAAAGTGTATGGACTGGAGAGGTGTCAAGAAAGAACCTCTTAAGTTTTATTGTGACTCATTCTGACTAAAAATGTGATAAGCAACTTACAGTATCAGCAATTATCCTCCCCCTCCATAACCTAATGTGTATTATTTGGTGATTTAGCACAGTATCTAGCAGAACGGTGAATATGATTCAATAATAGAGATGAGTGTGTTTTGAATTTGTGTTTATGCAGTAACCACCGACATACACAGTTGTCTTTCATCTAGGGGACATTTCGGAGTATCTCAACCTAAACACATTATAAAAAGGTTATTTATCTGAGCTCACCCCACCACCTGCTGTCCGTAAGTAAAACCCCACACCGTTTCTCTCGCAAACGAAACTTGACAACGCAATTTTGCGCAATTTAGTTTCTTTGGCAGGGGATTTACAAAGAGAGTGAGCGTGAGAGTGGTTGTGTGTGTCTCCTGTTGGCTCTATTCCCAGTTCAAGAAATGATAGTGAGTACCGAGGAGAACACCGATCTGCGAGATAAGAATTACACCCAAGCCAGTTGTGGGAGACTTTCAAGACTAATAATTAGGTTCATGATCTGCCGAGCACATGTTGTACTACTGAGTAGCCATTTTGACATACTACTTCTTTTCTTCGGGCTTTGTTTGGAGGCAAGCAAGGTAAAAACACATGGAATTGGGGGTGCTGTATTATTGTTGAATTAAATAATAAAACATGGGCAAGGTGCTGCAACCTCTATTATCAGTTCCTATCATGTGTTAAATGACAATTTAAAACCCAAATAAGAAATAGGTTTGTTGTTAAAGCTAGCATGGGAACGGTTGTGAAATTCCGATGCGTTTGAATCTGTGCAAATTTGTACTGCTGTCCTCTTGTCTCCTCCTGTGTGGTGAGGGCATGTGCGCGTGTGTGCTTGTGCATATTGAGCTTGCCTGTACCTGAGCTTGCCAACATGCAGAGATGTGATCCCACAGAGAACAGTCTCTGTCAGGGCCTATTAATATCAGTGAAGCCGTTTGAGCTGCAACAACTGACCTTGGTAATGCTTCACTTAACCAGTGCACTCATCAAGCTTGCTTTCCATTGTGGGATTCATTCTTTTTTTTTTCATAAATTCTCAAAAAATATACACCAAAGAGGAGCCATTACAATGTGCATTACTACATACATAATCATTATTTTTTGGACACAAGGGTAACTGTATTGCTCCGATGTCCAATATTGTACTGTCATATTTTACATGAAAAGGTTAGGTCAAAATCAAAAATTAGAAAAGCTTGGCCGATAACCAATCCCCAAAAAGAAAAAGAATTAAAATTCCCTTGTTACGTTAAGGAACACCGAATAATAATAAATGGTCATATCATATATATATATATATAATGACAGCATAACTGACTAGCGGTTTCTTAGCATCCTTTACCAGTAATGGAATATAATATATTTTAATGGCAGTGTGTTGATTTTGGGAGAGACTTGATACGATCGCAAAAACCCACTCTGTTACCTCACCTACAGAGGTTAATTTCAAAGTAAAAGCCTACTGCTGCTATTCCGTTATGGTCTGTGTTATTTAATGCTTTAATTTTGAAGCTAGTCTTCCGCTATGTTTTTTTGATGTATGCTGTTGACCTTAGTAGGTATTTTTTATTTGGCTAACCCATACACTCAGGAAAGAAGTAAAAACTGGAAGATATGTTTTGGCTTTAAATGCCTTTTGGATGGAAACAGAAAATGCATGTTTTTGCCTTATTTACAGTCGCCCAAATTCGGTGCATCGCCGTTTTACTAGACAGGATATGTTGTCACAGGAACAAAAGCAAAATATTAGACAGTTGTTATCATAAATATACCATGTTATAGTATAGATCTCTCTGAATAGGCAGGAATCAATACCTTTGCCTTAGCTATAACTCTGCCAGTGATATAAAATGACGAGCAACCTACTCCTATTTAATTGCTATCTGTTAATGCTCTTTATTGGGTGGTTGTGAGATGACTTTTATTTTGAGCCAAACAGCAAAGTCTTATTTTTCCTCGACTCCTCGTCATGAAAACATTTACCCAATCGTCATAAATCGCATTGTGGTTGAGTCTGAATGCGCAAGCTGTCATGCTCTGACTGTGCTGTCCCCTCACCAACTCTTGACATTGCCTCAAGGGAGGATTAAGTCCAAGAGCAGCTTGGGAAGTATGGTGCTGCCTGGGAGGTGGAGAGAAAAAGATTGATAAGGGAAAGCCTCTGCGGGTTAAACAACAACAAAAGAGATGAGAAAAAGCAGGAAGACATGTTTTGGGCTTTTAAATACTTTTTTGTGTTGCTATTTTTTTTCTTAAATGCTGTTGTTGGGAGGTAAGACCCAAGCTGCAATCGTCACATGGTTCTGTGTCCCTAATTGGCCCAGCTTCCAACTCATCATAATTCAGCTGTAATGAATACATAACGGAAGGGGTCACAAAGGTGTTTGTAGAGCGATGCTATTTATGTTAGCATCTGCCTGGAAGAAATTAATGGTGTGTATAATTGATATTTCATTACTACTGCATAGTGTTATTATTGTGTGCTGAGCAGCATGACACCAGCCTGTATTGCATAAAGTTCTAGTGTTATGGATGCCGTAAAACCTTTTTGCCATCACTTGTCTGTATAAGCATCGCTTATCTGTAGTAGCATCAAAAATATGCAAAACATAGTTCTTTTTCCAGGCATACACACATAGTATTCTGTGGGTTATTTTTGACCTTGACCAATAACAGGTCAAAGTTCAACATGGCTTGACTACTTGGCAATCACACAACCAGGAACATGCCATTCCCTTGCTAGAATACTGTGAGAATGAAGTGGAAAAAAATTACCCAGAATGGTCAAAATTTTGCACAGGGGTTAAAGAAAGAGGATGTGCCTAATTTGGACGCTCATCTAATTTTTTTATTTAAGGTTCTTGCATATAATATTTCACTAAATTTTGTGATCATTTTTTTAATGTATTTATTTGATGCTTATCCAACAAACAGTCTACTCATATTTAAATCTGTGATCTGATACAAATCATGATTTTTTTTTTTTTTAAATCCATTGCAGATGTTCCATTTATAGCATTTTTTATTGCTATCAAAAATCAAAATGGGTCAGATATGACCAAACCAGTGCAAATTTTCTACATGCATATCAGCTGACATCAAAAAAATAAATAAACTTCCAAATCGTGAAACTTTTGGCAAGATGAACTTCAGGCCAATTACACGCAGGACAATTCTCATTATCACCGCCTTAATTAGTCCTTTGAAAACGTGCGTGAAGTTTACAAAACATTCATCGTTTTGAAAACACTGCAAGAAGGAAAGCATCTGGCATTCACCGTCACTATATTGTTCCACGGGCTCACAGTCAGAAACTGCCATTTCCAATATTGTTGCATAATGTCATCTGTGAGATCATGTTTGGCAACCACTGGTGCGTGACCTTTCTCTATTTTTCACCATTTTGTTTCAGCCTCGGCAGCTGGCCGCTGCCAACGGCCGGTCTGCGTTTCATAATGATCATAATGAAGAAGAGTTGGAAGGCATGCGAAGAGAAAGTTATGCAAATTGGTCGTCTGGAGCTTGTGGTGGCAAGAAGAAATTTGTAAGGTGATGTTCAAAATGGATGCGCCGAGCTCTTCAGGAAAACGCTGCCGCGTCGCCCACGAGAAGACGGAAGGAAGCGTCTCTAAAAATATAACGCGTCAAGCGGTGCAGCACACTGCAGTTTTTGCAGGGTCATGCCAGCAGCCTTTCGTTAAGGCCTTGACTTGGCTTGTCATTCTGCTTCGTCTGCGTCCTCGGCCTCCTAGCCGACTCAACCAAGCATGAGGAACAAGAAGCAGAGGGGATGCGGGGACAAATTACTGGCTCAGTTTTTACTTTTGTGTGTGTGTGTGTGTGTGTGGTAGAAAAAAAAAAGTTTTGGGGAGAGAGGTGTGTGTTGAATCAAGGCGTGTTATTGCAGTGGGCTTGTGTCAGGTGGTGATTAATAAAGACAGGAACATTGGCTCCTGCTATGTTGACATGCCCGTAATGGACTTGCCAAATACGCGCAGGCACTGTCGAGGACGACAAAGTTATTCAAGCTTAAGCTTTCTCCCCGAATTAACAAAAAAAAATCAATTCATTGGGTCCTGTTTGCGCTTAATCTCAATGTCCTAATTTAGCCTGAGCTTAACCTGAAGGTAGTGATAGAAAAAGAGGCCGCTATGCATTATTGAGTCACTTGCTTCATTTCGGTCTTGCAGCACTCTCGGATTAATATTGTAGTAGTGTGATAAGGACAAAACATGAAGGGGTGAAAGAATGGGCTCTGTTGACTTGCTGAAGTTATTTTGCTCAACCCTTTGAACGATTTTTCCCCATGAGGCTGGGAGCAAAGACAACTTGCAAACAAATAATACCCAGGTCAGGGTAAAAAGCACCTAATGGTTCAGCATGTTCTTTTAACCACCACCGAATCTGGAGTGTATCGTTCCGGAGCTTGCGGCTATCAAGATATTCTGGAGTGAAGCACCTGAAGGAAATATAATGGGGAATTGTTGTTACAAAGGTCAATATAAAACATGAATTTATATAAAGTAACACTTGTGTTTTTAGATAATGGCCTCAAGTACTGGAAGAAAAACTGCTGTGTCATGTTTTTGTTTGGAACCTAGTAAATTCAAACCATTTCCTTTTGAGGGTGACTGATGGAGAATTTATGGTTGGAATTTTTAGCATAATTAATAGCAGTCTTTGCAACTTTTTAGTCACAAGGTGGTCACACTTGGAAAAATGCCTACTTTATCGAATTTACTGTGTCGTAGAATTTGCAATGTCCGGAGAAATTAGGTGTTGATAAATGCTGAGATGAAAAAAGTATTTAAACTTGGAATGATTTTGGATATTTGTGCGAAGATATTGAGAAGAATCAAATTATTATAGGAAGAGAATGTTACCAAATGAATATTTGGAATACGTTGATAATGGAATGATGTGAATTGGATGAATTACGTGGTAGTAGATTTATGTCAAAAAATATGAGGTGAATTGAATGAGCTGAACATTTGGAATTTGGGAATGATGTGAAACTGTTTTGTTGAAACTGTCATTGGAAATGATTAGGGTTTTTTGTGTGTCTTTTTAAAGGACATTTTTGTCAACATAGAACAAAGTGAAAAGTGATTTGTATTTGAAATGGGAACAATGTAAATGTGTAATGTTGAATTTGTGATTGGAATGAATGATGAACCTTTATGGAAATTGTCATCAATCGGAAATTTTTGCATGAGAAACACTGAATTTGGGGAAAACCATAATAATTTCAAATGAGAAAAGTATTACCGCTCATGGCGTGGGTTTTTGAGAATTGAGATTAAAATTTGAAGCAGATTAATTATGTGGAAGAAGATGCATGTCAAAAAATGGAGAAAAAAATACCAATATATACACACACCAAAGCCAAATATTTTAACAAATATTTTTAACTATATTCCTACTTTCCACCACTGAAAGAGACCATAGACTGAGACTATAAAACACTGTTCGTTAGTGAGTTTTGCTCAAGACGTCATGTATAACAAGAAGTCAGTCACCCTCAGCCTGTGGCCTTTACTTTGGGATGTAGTGTTTGGCGCTTTGTAAAGGCTTTTAGGAGAGCAAAAGCATCCGGGGACTTGTCACACCGCCAGTTCCGTGCTTCTAAACCAAAGGTGAAAACGCATCCCTTGGCACCTCTTTACCGCAGCACTTCTTCATAGACTGAAATGTTGGTGAAAGACAGCCACGTGAGTTCCTCCAACTCTATTGTGGTAACGCTGTCCTAAGGGCATACAGCTCTCAAGTCAAAATGAGGTTAGAAGTGTATTTTAATGTGCAACATGGCCTTGATTGAGCTTGTTTGTTCCTGTAAGAACTGTTAGAATAGGATAAATTCCCATTTTAGCATAAATGCCAAATAAGGATACTCTGCGTATACTTGCATGCATATGTTACAAACCACAATTATCTCAATTTCTGGATTGCAGTTAAAAAGTTTTACAAAAGTATGTGGGGTGGGTAGGGGGAGTATACAGTTGCTTAATCGGTAGAATTTGGGAACCTTTTAAAAAGGTCACCTATTGCAAATGACTTACTGCGCAGAAATTTAAGAATTGTGTGTTCATATAATTCCATTGACTTCCTGAACATTCCATGTCATTCAATATTATTTCACGATTTCCCCAGCATATTGCGCACTTCCACCAATATAATCCCACAACCTTCGATGTTATTTAACATCAATACATACGATAAAAAAAGATTCCCCATTTCATATCTGTTTCACTGCCTTTTCAATACTCAAACACGATTCCTTCAGAAAAATGTCTAGTTATCTCCAACGCATTTCAATGCATCCCAGTTGATGTTCAGGTTGCATTAATACTGTATAGACGATCCTTTGTAGGTACCACACCCTCTTGTTAGGTTTCTACAATTTCCTGTTGCATCAGAAGATTCTTCCTTTGCGATAAGCTACAGCAAATATGAACTATAGCCATTTATTCTCAAAGGCAACAGAAATAACTATTAGCCCTTGTCAACCACACATATGTCCTCCAAGGCACCAAAGGTGGATTAGCTCGCTATTGCATGATGTATTGGCTCGACAAGTGCAGAGCGAAGCCACTAAGTGATGAATGAGGGCTGCTTAGAGGGGAATGCTAGCTTCGACGAGCATTTAAGTTGACTCAACGCCGGTTATTTGTGATGCTTATAAAGCCATTGGATTGCTCTTGTGGACTAAGAATATGACGTGGATGAATTCTGCGACTTTTCTGATTGCGCCGCCGTCAATGTAGACAGGAAGACTGATATTAAAAACATTAAGTGCGATTCAAAAACATCCCTAAATAGTAGGTGCTAAATTGTGCCTTCGCTCGCTCAAAGTTCTCATCTGGGGCGTCAACCCAGTGACATAGTACTTTGCGCATACGACGGTTCCCGAGAGAATATACTGTAGCTGCTGACAAAATGATATAAGCGTGACTTGAAGCGGCGTACGGACAGAAAGACAGACATATGGCTGCCGAGTGTTTGAAAGCTGGTCGGGATGGTTCCCCGTGGCAGAAGAAGTCTCGTCCCTGCAGATGTCAGCGGCGTCACCCTCTCCTTGCGTCTTGCTTTTCATCTCCTCACTCTCCTTCCTCTGTGTGCAATTCTCCGACCCCGTGTCGAATTCAAGCTAATGGCTTGTGTACTCTAGCCAGTGAGCTGGCAAATTCTCCACCGTGAATGTGTTTGTTTTCCCGTTCCTATCCTTACCTTCTTGCCAATGCAAACTGTTTTCTATAGCGCGTAATCATTCGCCTAAATATCCTTTTCACCCAGGCTAACCTCTGTCGGTCTGTCACATTCTTTTACTTTCCCTCACTCGTTATTCCACTGACTCATGTTATACTCTTTATCGACACACACATACACACGCGTGCATGCGTTCACACACATGCGCAGGATGTATTGGATTTTATTTCCCATGGTGTCTGCAGTGCATTCAGCTTCAGTTGCTACAGCAATGTACTGGAGCAAGGCACCTGCTGTGCTGAGCTGATATGAGGAGAGAGAGTGGGACACACACTTACTCGCGCACACACACATTGGCATTCCAAATGCTTCGATATGGCTGAAAAATATAATCATCATGTGTCTGTAAATGCAGACATGGCTCATAACTAGAAACTTGTTTGTCATCGTGAGTCCGGATAATTTTCAACCGCCTGCAGAGAATTTTACACGTTACTAAAAATGTTGACAAATACACACACAAACCGCCGCACACAGTTTGAAGCAGATCCGTCTAGCCTTGTTTTGTCTTGAAGCAGACTTAACGGGTGTGCTGGGCTTTTTATATTTAGTCTTTTGAGTATATTTGTGCTTTGTAGAAAAACTCAACATGCCACCTTTAACATGTTCTCCAATACAACCGACAGACTTCTGAGTGCAGCTTTCCCTATTTTACAGGAAGGGATAAGGCAACTGAATAATTTAACACCTGACTGCAGCCCATACGTCGACAAAAAGCAACGATTTGGATTTATTTTATGGTGCATAAACTGAAACACACATTTTCAATGTGTTTATCTAGGAACTGCATACTATTATCCATCGTACTGAGAGGTCTTACTTTTGCGACCGAATTTAATTGAGTGTGAAAAATTGCTTTCAGTTATGATGTCGTGCCGTTCTAAACCGCTGGAAACTACAACTGCAATATTTTAGAAATAAACAGGCATTATCAGACAGCAATTTTAAGCCATGCATGGTTTTTGAGGGTAGGAAAAGCCGGAGTGCCCAGAGAACCCACGCAGGCTCGGGGAGAACATGCAAACTCCACACAGGAACACCGAAGTGAGGTAGATTTGGACTCTGGTCCCTGAACTGTGAGGCGGATGTGCAAACCGCTGCGCCACCGAGCCACCCATTAATGTCATCCATTAAAAGCAGTCATACTTAAATTTGTATCATTTTTTTGCTGTTTTTTGGGATGAGATTGAAAAGATACATTATACCAATTAATTACAGTTGTTGATGAATTAACCAGTTTGTTTTTTGTCTCTTGAACACATGAACACTCTGTCCTGCGATTTTTATACTCGTTGCTGTGTTGTTTCAAAGCTTTCAAGAAGTGCATGCCGGGTCTAGCTTGATCCGCACAGCCATGGGGCGACAGCTGCCACCTCCCCAAAAATGTCTTGCCACTCTGGCTGCCAACTCGATTTGAACAATGTCAGTGGAAAATGTATCAACACCAAGTAAAGGCCGATCCGAGATGTAGAAAATGCACCCAAGTGCATTTGAATTTTGGTAAACAAAGACTTTCCTTGCAGAATTCACTCAGCCGCCTCCAGCTGTCTCTTTCTTCGTATCTGTGCAGCCACCGTCCCCCATGACAATAATTCCCCATATTTCCAGAGATTTTCAAAGGTGTATTAATTTCCAATTTCTTCATTACTGTTTGTAGTTTTTAATGCTGTTGCACCACATAAGCTCAACGCTGACAGTGGAGTTATTAAGCAGGAGCTCAACACACAAGTCCAAAACCTTCCAATAATCACTCACAGAATATTAATAGCTGGTTTTACTCAGACAAGCCCGGTGACAGGTAAAGAATATTAAATGCACTCCAGGTTGCTGTAGGGCCTCAAGGATGGTGGTTCACTTGTTATTCTGCTTGCGCCGCTGTGTGTGTGTGCTCCTTTTGACCCACAGGCATGTTGCAAAGTGTTGAGATGAGAACATTAAGAAGCAAAGAGTCTTTTGTCACCATTAAGCGTGGGGCATTCTATTAAGCGGAGAATAGGGAGGTGTGCTCCAAGCTTTATCTTAACTGCATGTCGTTTGATCCAGCACACTGCTCCAAATTGGGCTTAGCTTTTCAGTTCGGACATGGCTAACGACCGAAGTTCATACAAGTGACTGTAAGAGTATGATTGTCTCTTGTGTCTCACTTTTTGATCTAAAAAGATATTTCTATCAAGCATCGGTTGAGCTTGGTGATAGTTTACAATCGCTTAAATGTATGTGGATACTTTGTTTGTTGACTTCAGCATGACGCCATGGTTACCTAATCAAAACACAATCATTACACACAACACAACAAACTATAGGATCTTAATGGCAAAATATAATTGAGAAGCATTGTGTTATGTAAATAGGCCCCTATTTCTCACTGACTAAGCAAATTTTAAATTAATTATCATGCTTTTTATACACCTTTTTGTAATTGCTGTTTTGTTTATGTGCCATGGGATTTTTTTCCAAATGGCAACGTGATCATTTCCCCAAAATGTTTTGTCAAAATTCTGCTTTTGAGTTCAATGCCCACTTGAACTTGAATACAAAGCACAAAGATTCATCAACCAGATGATGAATTTTTTGAAGGGGAGGTTGAGGAAAAAATGCCTTTTTGGTTAACATTTTGTGTGAGTTCATTTATATAGAGAGCATGTTTAAAGATTCAACACAACAACAAAAATAGTTGAAGTTTTTCAACTGCAAACTCCTCTTTTAAATAAAAAAAAAACAAGCCAGAATGATTGAAAACAGAACGAGCGAGCGAGAGAGAGAATATTGCCATAAATGTGTGTATCTCCAGTCTGTTGCAATTAGGTCCGAACCTCATTCAAATTCTACTTTAAACTGGTTATTTTGCCGCAACCAGCAGAAGCACTTTTCAGTGGAAAAAGAAATGAAACACACCCGGCTACTAAATTGGTTCATGCACCATCGCCCTCCATTTTATTATTGTGATGATTAGAATAGCTTTTCTCCCTCAGGGTTGCCGGCATAAAATTGAAGCTCTTTGGTTACCTGAATGCACAACGGGCAACAAAGAGAAATCTCAACACAGGGTTGAATATTTTCTCAAAGGGAAGACGGTGTGTTTGCTACACTTGGAAGGAATCAAAATTGAAGAAAAATAGGACAAAAAAAAAAATGAGTCTCTGATAGGAATCTGTATTGACGCAGAACGGCGGGCATACAAATTGGGAGTGACAGGAAGGGGAGGGGCTATAATGGCTCTGTCTATACAGAAGAAATGATGAGATGAAGACAATATGTTATGCTAACAGGTGTCCCGAAATAATTTAAGATGGGGTTACCAAAGCTCCAAGACATTAAGAGTGTCTCTCTCATCAACTTCTTTCATTTCTCGCTGGTGTAATACTGTTTTATTTCCTTGCCGAGATGAGAAGGAGCTGACATGAGCAGACACGCGTTCATGTGCTGGAATCGGTTGCTCGTGAGTCAGCCGCCTGCAGCGTCAGTCCCCCTGAGGAGGACGGCCATGTTTGGGGTCAATATGACGAAGAACCTCAAACCGGCGTTTAGTCGCTTGAGTCACACATGCTTGGGCTGATGCGAACTATAACGCTTCAAGTCATTGATGATTTCGCATAGTTCTTTTGGAAAAGAATTTGCATGTCTTGTCAACACAGTTTTGGAGTGACGCTCTGCAAACACTTGGTGTGTTTTATTCTTCTTTGTCACTGGGTCTGAAAATTTTAATCTACTTGAGGCAGGTAAACACAGCTACAGAGTGAATGGAATTAGATGCAAATTCAGTCCGGTGGAAAATGGCTCAGCATTATTTTAAAACCTATGCGTTTTAGGAATATTTGATTTGATCCAAATTGTCTTTTGACTTTTTGTTGATTCGCAGATGTGTACACATGATCAGGAGACGACATGCTGAGCCAGAAAAAGCTCAATTATTCGGAGCTTTCGCATCAGAACTTGTAGTGCAATCGTTCACATATAGGGAAGCAGAAAACCATCCACTTCTGCTATCGGCCACTGTAAGGCGATGGGTCAAGGAGGTTAAAAGCAAGGGATTTTGAATTAAAAAAAAAAATTGAAAACCTCTTCCAAAGTTATCACGCCACATTAGCACAATGACTGGTGTTCGTACATTATGTCTCCAAGAAGTGAAGATATTGATAAAACTCTTTGAAGAACAAATGGTGTCAATAAAATGCACCCCATTGACCATTACTATCCAATTGAATTTTTCATTTGTTGGACTATGAGATGTCAAAAGAACTTTGATTCAAATGGATTTGGTTATTAAATGGTAAGCAAACAGCGATTGCTTATTTAGGGTGCAAGTCTTTGGGAACGGCTTGCCTCGCCTCTATCAAGCTGGATTTTGTGACTCATTCCGTGTAAGAAATGATAAAAAAGACTTCCCATCTTCATCTCCGCATTCAATTTCATGCTTTTGTTTGCAGTGACTGAGTCCCAAGGGTTGTTTATTTTTTTTTGCCGATCCATTTATACTTTTTCTTAACTTTCAGTGGCAAAGACAAAATATGTTGGAGAATAGTGATTTCCTCCAATGCTCAGCATATTATTGCCATTTTTTTGAGGACAGTAAAACCAAAAAAATGTCATTTGTCATGATCTTTTAAATAACATAATTGGTTCAGTTTGGATATAGTGCTGTACCACTATGTAAAATCTGTTTCATCCTTAACCCCAAACCCTGTTCATACATGGTTCGAGAGGATTAGCATCATGGTCATCTTGCTCAACTGTGTGACGCTAGGAATGTACCAACCCTGCGAGAACATTGATTGCACCTCCGACCGCTGCCAGATCCTCCAGGTAAGATGGTCCATCTCATTCAATTATACATGTTGATATTTTTCTGTCTTCCACCACAACTGGCTCAAATGATCAGAATTGTTATCAGGCTTTCGCTGAGCTTGCTGATCGTTTGAATCAGGTGTGTTGGAAGACAGAAACATCAAGAACTTGCAGAAATTTTGCCCCGGAGGACAGGGTTTGGACACCCACGCTTTAAACTTGAAATTACTTTAAAGCACCAGGTAAATACTGCAAATGGGTATAATTAATCACAATATTTGCTGTACGATCTATCAAATGAACAGTCACGCTAGAATAAATAAAAGGCATAATTTTGTGACACAAAATCTTCACCCAACATATAATTTGCAGAGCTAATCCATTATTTTATTGATCGCTAGGCAAATTATGGGTTACAGCTTGTCACTGAGCTAAAAGTAATAACAGCAGGGAACGCAAATCCAAAAAAAAAATTGTAAATAATGTGCAAATATGCAGGCATGTGACTTGGTATAAATATTCAGTTTAAATATTCAATAAGAAGGGTTACAGAAAAAAAATGCACATTGGCGTTGACAGTTGTGATGGCATGGACAGTGTGATGGCGTGTGGGTAAAAGCTGTTTTTTAGCGTTCTTGTTCTAGCTTTGACATTTCTGTCTTCTTTTACCTGTTAGAAGATTGAAAGACAAAAGAAAAGATCGGATAATATCTGCAATTTTTTTTTACATTTGTTCTATTGAATCCGAAATAAATCATGGCTCTTGATGGTAATGTTTAAGCATTGGCTGAGGTCTTTTTTCTGGTTCATTTTGAATCTTCTACACTGTAGAGTACACGGTATGTGAACTTCCATCTTTTTCTTAAATAAGTACCAGCAGTGGAAGCTTGTAAAATGGAAATGTCCGAACTGGTCAACCATTTCACGGCATCAGAGCTGAATCTCAGCTGAGCAAATGCTGCAGTCATTTTTTTTTTTCCCAGTCAATGTTAACATAATGAAAAGGACCTCAGTCAAAATTACACAGCTCCTTTTTTTCTGGGAGTCTAATTTGTTTTCACAAAGTTACATAATGGCTACTAGGCTCCCTTACAAGTACAAATATGAATGCAATTGGCCCTTGACTCTGAATGTTTGCGCATTGTATTATACAGTAGATGAAATTGGAATCATTCACAGATCCATTTCTGCTTCGGTGATCTATCTTCCTGCTTTTAATCCTCTGTTTTCCAACATCCCACACAACAGCTCCTTTCCCTTTCTCTGTCCTTTGTTTCCCTAACAAGCCTATTGTTTCCTGAAGTAGTCACGGTGCCTCTTTTGCAGCTAAATGGCAACGGTAGAGATTTTGCTGACAATGCCTTGTGTAGTTAAAGATAAGCGTAGTCCTCGCATGCTACTTTGCTGAGCAAAGCGCTTCTAGAAAATGTATGGATGAAAGCCGCTTTGGCTTTCAATGTAATGATATCAATGACACCATTCGGATCAAAATGATCAATGAAATAAATGAATAGATTTTATTTTTTAATGACGGTGTAGACTTAGAATTTAAACAACCTGCATTGTTGTGCATGAGAACTGATGCCTTCTGAAACAAGACATGACAAGGTAGAAAGCAAAATAAGGTTGGCGATACAGGGCTGCATTTTTACCATTTTCATTAAAGTAGCATCTGTTCATTGCCACCCATTAACCAGGAGGGAGCCTGTGGTCTAAAATACAGACGAAATAAAAATTAATACAGCATTCAACGGTGAAGATTGCACTTAATAAATACATATATATATATATATATATATATATATATATATATATATATATTAGGGGCCTTTGTCCTCCAAGTTCATCAGTTATAATTTTTGCGGTTCTATTTTGCTTTCTGTGTCCTGTTTACACAGATTAATATCGTCAGTTCATTCATTGAACTTGCTCACAATTTTCTTCAAAAACGACTTCAAATACCTTTACTTTCTTCAAGAACTCTATTCTTTTCTGGTCCCATCTGTATGTGCGTAAAATCACTTTCACTTCATCTCAACTGCCTCTCATTTGCGCTTGCCACCATGAGATACATATGCAATATATCTTAGTGTTTCAACATCAAAATCCGAGTGACCTACTTAGCACATCTTCTCCTAGCATTCCCAAATAGCAGCATATGAGGTAGCTTCCATAGCGGCTCCCATTTCACATCATGAAAGGGCCCTTGACACGCAACACCCTCGCTCTCTTTACAAATCATGTTGATGATTAAACCTGATAGGCTGACTGAAAAAGAAGCTGGCGGTGGTGACAAATAGCTACAATGAATTCATTCCCCCTTTCACTCGGAGCCGAGCGCGACACGGGGCGCAGCCGACGTTGAATTACATGTGAGGCTGGCAAGCTGCATTATTTATCAAAACATCATTGACACAGCTTATGAGACTCATCTTCTCTTTTATCCAATAGAAATCTGGGAGCTCTGCTGACGTCTGACTTGTTGGCGTATATTCTAAACATGACCACTAATTTCAACACAACATTGTGATTTAGTATTTTGTTCGCGATATGTGATTTAAAGTCAAGCTTTCGACGTCCCAAATAGAGCTCACCTGAAATCACCCAAAGTTACTTTTAATGGGAGGAGCATATTGAGAACGGATGTGACGTCAAGTCATTGATAAGGCCATCCTTTGTGCCCACCACGTCTTATGCCAAATCTTTGCTGTCATGGCTAAAATGGAGTCTTTTGACAAAAGTCGAGGGAAAATAGTTCTTTAAGCCAGAAAGGGCCTCTTATTCAGAATCTGAAAATGAAAAGAGCAAGACTGATTCGTCAGATGAAGAAAATGCTGTTGCATTGGAGGGACGGCAGGGCAAAAATGGAGGCTTGGGCTTTGATCAGATGCTAAAGACTAATTAGTGCTTTTGTTGCCAAGAGCATGAAATCGCAGTGGATACAATCGAAGAAAATGGACTAAAATGCTCAACTTTAAAGTTTGATTTACATGCATTTGTCACCCCCAAACCAATGCATGAACTCATGTACATTAGTGGCTTGAGCAAGAAGCGTGCGTGTGCCGCGCCCTCGACCAACTGCCCAACAGATACATTTTTTGACACTACACACCGTCCTTTCTTATTGAAATGTACTCCAGACGTTTAAAGTGTACTTGATCCATGAAAATGTTATCATGCAAAGTGTATGAGTGCCCTAAGAATAAGAGGAAAAAACAAACACAAGTTCTTTCTGGAAGGGGGCTCCTCCCACCTGTGGTCTCCTCTGAAGGTTTCTGATTTTCCCCAAATTGTTTTTTTTTTTTAGTTTGTCCTTCCCCTTCTGGGAGCTACACCGCAAAGATGTCTCTGTATGACTTCTTTTTTCAAAAGAAGTCTCGACATGACCTCTTTTCATCTGTGAAGCCCTTTGAGACTTCCGTGATTCAGGGCTACACAAATAAAATTTGATTGATTGATTCTACTTTTGTGCACCTAAACCAATTAATTCAGAATGTAAAGTCATGACAGAAAGATGGCTGCCTTATATGACTATGGGAAATGTTTCCCGTTTAGCAGGAAAGGGGGCTCGGTTGATCGATTTTAGCTTCAAAAAATGATGTCCTCGGGGTTAGGCTGATTGTGTTGTCAGAAGGAAAGGTGATGTAACACAATGTCCCAAATTCCCAAAGTAGCACGAATCAAATTGAAAACAGGTAAATATTAACAAAAAACAAATGGATCTCCAATTCATTAATTCAAAAGTTTGAAATCATTTGATCTGTTTTTATTAAGATTTCAGAACTGAGGTTGTGGACTAGAATCCTTTGAGAGCTTGTGTTCCTGTGACAGCCAATAGTAATCCTGACATGACTTAATAAAGCTTGCTTTAATAAAACCAGCGTAACCAGAATACAAGTGGATGCCATTTTTCCTGATGAATCATGAATAATTTTCTTTCCGAGCTCTGGAGGTACACTTTAAGCAGCGAAATTCACTCGTTTTAA
Source organism: Hippichthys cyanospilos (assembly GCF_059441005.1). Lineage (NCBI taxonomy): Eukaryota > Metazoa > Chordata > Actinopteri > Syngnathiformes > Syngnathidae > Hippichthys > Hippichthys cyanospilos. The sequence goes on from NC_142384.1 coordinate 12,179,880, forward strand.
TCCACCTCAGGGGGTGGTCATTTTCTCACATGCTGTCAACTGAAAATGATATCACATTTACTCAGGTAATGATCAATTAAGGCTCCACGTTTTTTTCCTGAATTTAGTCATGTGATGTTCAACAGCTGAGCCATGATTGAGCATCAGCTGTTCCCTGAGCTACAATGATCTAATTTTCGACAGACAAAATGGCTGCCCTATGAGACTGATAAAAATGGGTGGATTTTACTGCCTAATTCATAAACGAATTATATATAATATAACATATTACATATCATATAACAAATTATTATGAAATCAGTGTGATGCAGCATAGTTGACAATGTTGATAAAAAAAAAAAAAATAGCACCCTTGAAGTCCTTATGGGAGGGTTATGTTACGGTAAACATATATTTGGATTAAAATGAAGTGTATAATATATTTAAATTGATTACACTGAAACGTGTATCTACGTATAATGTCGTGTGCCTTGTGACGTCTATGAACGCCAATCCTAAAACCGTCAACAAACCTTTACAGGTGTCTCTTCCTCTTAAGTTGAGGAGGAAGGACACCTTGTTGAGAAATTGACTGCTGGCCATTATAAACTCAGTCACCCTCCAGACTTGTTCCGTAGCTTTACGACCATCTGGCGGTTATGCTGCTGCCACCAGACCGGACACCAACAACAGCAACCGTGTGATCAAACTTGAAATTGTGTTTGATTCAAAGTGAGTGGAGTGCATGCCCAGTTTTAGAAAGATCTCTAATCAATGCTAATACCAGTGAAAGTCGAGAGGCTTCAAACACTCGAAGGAAACTGAAGAACCATAAAATGTGTTCATAAGTGGTAAACAAAACGAGCAAATATTTGGTGCTGTTAAGTACATGTGAGGAGCCAGTGGCGTTGTTAGGTCTTATTTGATTGTTTAGTTGCAGTTTTAACGTATTTTTATGCGTTTTTATTGTCTAAAAGGGGCACATGTTCAAAGTAAAACAGCCAGATAATTATTTTAATTAAATATAAAACATCTCATTCAGGAAGTCCAAGATCAAAATAGAAACCTACATTTTATAAAAAGGTAATGAAAGCTGATGTTCAAAAATCCTCGAATTGGGACTCATAGTTGGACAAAATAGCAAACTGTACTCCAGCAACCAAAATAAAAACACTTGAATTCCTCATCCATTTACCCTCGCTCGTGGGTTCAGGCTACAAACACCCATCTCGAAATTGTTTTTGACTACGCAGAGAGGAAAATTCTCTCCACATATAACTACTGGATCGGTCCACCTTTCTCTCATCTGTGTCCCGCTGTGGGCTACTGTTGACGCTTTTGTTTTGTCATTTATCTTCTGCCTGAAAGCTTCCAAAGGTAATAATCGTAAAGTATTTGTGGAAAATCGTTTTCCCATCGCAGCATGTGTATTGGTCTGGGCCATTTGTTGAGGCCACAAACTCAATTCTTGGGGATTTGATGCTGCTTAAAGCTAGGTTCACTTGGTCTGTCCCATATATTCCCTTTTTTTGCAGGCTAAATGATGATAGAAGAAGCCCACTATTGAGAAAGACCGCTATAACCGGTAACAGCTGAGTGCAGATGTCGCGGGGGATGCGCTTACTCAAGCAAACTTTACTGCTGGCATCGGGAGTTAACCTTGCCGGGCAGTGACATTAACCCGAATACTGCTCCGGTTTTACCAAACAATAAGATGTGTTTGTTCTCTGAAATCTCTAACCAGCGGCACACCCTTTTTGGTTGATAAAACTTCAAGCAGCTGTTGCTTTGCCACTTATTCAGAAACGTCCGAAGATTAATTGTATAACAATCATGACAACGTGCATCTCGATAAAACAAACATTGATTGTTCCAATCAATTTGCCTTTGTTTTGAAAAGAAAATGTAATCTGGCAAGAAAAAGCATTGCGTTAGATTTGCTGATACATGCAAACATTTTCAGTCTCACTCAACCGCTTAAGTTCCTTCCCGTACCCCTATTTACGAACCACTATTCCAAAGGACAGAAATTGATAAAGACAGCTAAAAGTTTTCCATAAAAACACTGAAATATCAAGCCATTCTGGAAAAGCAGACCAAAAATTTGAATAGAAAAGCCATCTTCAATCTTGCACATATTTTGTGGTAAGCGAACAGTTAAATCGGTTTATTATTACTGATGCGTTGAAATAATTAGTCGAATCAAAAAGATTATTTTCTTTTGTAAGACATGAGTGTTAATTCAAACTGAATTAAATCGTTCCACTTACTGTGTATACAATCTTTTTTTTTTTTTTTATTAGGAGGAATATCTTTGAAGGAAATCCAACGTTTACACTACTGGCAAGGTTATTGATATGTATGTAAAACGACAACAAAAAACTCATTTCATTTCATTTTCAAACTGAGCTGTACAACATCAAATCATAATCCCGTTAAACCAAACCAAATAGCATACACTTTTTTAACCACGTCAGACCTCACACATTGTCCGGACCCTGGTGGAATTTTTACAATGCTACAGCTAGGCCAATTAGGGCCTATGATGGTCAAGGTAGAAAATTCAAGAAAACAACTTTTTCCAAGATGCACCGCTCCAAATAAGAAAAAAAAAAAAATCCGATAACACAATATTAATCAAAGACTGTTTGCGGATGCCACCCACCATGGGAAATGAATAAAGAAAAACCTCAGTCATCATCAAAAAGCCAAATATTTGGCATACCCCGCAGTCTGCTGGCTGCAACAGCTTCCGCTACTCATATAAAGCAATTTCCTTGTATGACTTATAGTATTGGTTCCCAAAATGTTGTTTTTCACTCCAAAAATACAATTGTAGTGTTAAAAAAAAAATTGTCTTTCCTGGTGGGGCTTGACATGCTTTTCCTATGCAAGAAGCATTACAGCACACACTGATATCGTAAATCGATGTCAATATCTGCTATGCGTTGAGCAGTTTATAATCAGCAGTATTGAAAAGACAGTCGGATGGAAATAACTCAAAATATTCTTGGACGATGTTGCACATGTTGAACTTGTCCTAAAAAGTCAAGAAAATCACACTTTCGAGGTGGAAAATTGGTCATGGATTGTTTTGGGACCTTTGAATTGAAAAGAGGTCAGAACAGAATCACATTTTTCTCCTGACTTAGAAATTGTGTTGAAAGGCCTTTCAAATGGCCTATCCTGCAGAACCCTGGGAACCTACACACATCTTGTAAAACTGTTGATTCTGAAAAGGGCTTCACCTTTTTCCATATTTATTGTTCCCGGATATATTTCTTTTAACAATGAAAAAGACTGTTGTATGTAATGAATGTCTGCTTCTCTTCTTATGGACTTTTCTCCCAGGCCTTTGATGCCTTCATCTACATCTTTTTTGCTCTGGAGATGGTGGTGAAGATGGTGGCCCTTGGAATCTTTGGGCGTCACTGTTACCTGGGAGATACTTGGAACAGGCTAGACTTCTTCATCGTCATGGCTGGGTAAGCTAAAGCTACACTTTGCATGGTTCCCCTCAAACCTACTTCAAATCTGCTAAGAGATTTGAAGGAAACCAGACTACAAAGCACTTGTTTGGAAATAGCTTGTTAATGTGGAGTTATGACCTTTTCGGTGAAAAACAAAAATGCTAATGTGTGTATGATGTATCTCCTTTGAAAATAGCTATAAATGTGTCATAGTTGCATATGTTAGTGTGATGGATTAATCACAGTCAAGCACCAGCTAAGGTAGAGTGTAGTAAGGCAAAGGGACATTAGTCTTTATTCTCAGTCCATTCCCAAGTGCTCATAGTGTTTTTTGTGAGTGTCTGCAGGTACACAAAATGACTCAGTTAATGAGTAAATAGCTCAATTAGTCTGTCAGGTTGTACCTAGCTTTATTTAATTTGCGTGCGTGTCTTACTTTGGGGAGAGTTTGTGCTCATGTACGAGTGCCCCGGCCTTAATTTCACTTCCGCACATTCCTCAGATTAGCGTCTGCACTAATTACTGAGGGCAGGACATGTGTTGCCAGGCCAGATCTCGGTCAACAGTCTGCTATTAGCTCTTTTTTTTCAAGGTACTACATGACACTACTGCCATAATCTTTTCTTTTCCTTTGTTTAAAACACTACATACATAAAATATCTTTTGTTCCTCAAGCTATAACCCAGGCTAGCTCAGTTCATACCCTGAGGGATGAGACTTACTTATGACAGGAAAAAGAAAATACTGCAATACTTTAGGTTTCCATTTTAACAAACAGTGTGTACGTGTGTCTGTCTGTATGTAAATATATATATATACCTGTATATATATATATATATATATATATATAAAAAATGTTAAAATGGAAACCTAAAGTATTCAGGAAGTTCTTTAACTCATTTTTTGGGATGTCACTTTAAGAGATTTATTACAATCTATTAATTACAGTCATAGTTCAAGTGTTTTACTTGTTTGATTGTGTTATTCTAATTTTAATCTCTAGCTTTATGATAATTAGATTTTATGAGATTTTATGCATCAGGATTGATGTGCTTGAGTTGTTTTTTGTTTTTTTTTCTCAAATAATGATCACCATTTTAGCTTATTATCTGATGTTATAATCTCATGTTGCAAAGCACACCTCTAACTGAATCATAATTGATTTGAAATAATGTCATGTTTGGAAGGCATGGAAGGCATGGATAAGAAAACTAACTCTGACTATTCATCCATTACATTGACAATTTAATGTACAGATTGATGAATTATCAAAGTGATTTCGTGCAGCCCTATTTTGATTCAAACATTGAGATTTAGCCTGTCAGTCTAGAGAAAAAATAAACCAGAGCATTTCTTTATGTACTTCAAAATGCATGACTATATGTGTCTATAGTCATTCAGGGGTTTTGGAGGAACAGCATTCTTTAACCTTGTTTTATCTACACACACAGTTAAAGCTGTATATGGTACAATATCTTACTATATCGTGTATTTACTGTATAACTGCCAAGTACTAGTATGGAAATGATGCAGGAAAAGTGCTTTGTTCATAGGGGAAGCTCGTCTTTAATGGAAAATTTGAAACAAGCGCATAACTAATTTGACAGTTAAGTCTCTGCGGCTTTGACATTTTGCATCTTAAGGCTTCTTCGCTGTCAAAGCTGCATCTTTGGGTCTTCCCCATTGTCGGTTTCTCCAAGGCTTTCTCATACCGTTATGAACATGCGCACATTGTATGGAATAAAAGAATGCATATCTATTCAGGAGGCCGGAGGCTAGCCATTAATTACTTTCCAAAACACTGCGGGCTGATTGATGCGTACAGTACAGACGCATATGAAGCTGCACCACTCTGAGGCATCAGCTGCAATATTTAATTTATTGAATTTCACCCTAGATTCAATGGGATCACTAATCCATGCAACAGTGAATAGTTTTGTTGGTTGTATCATATTGTGTCTCTGGCACAATCCACCTGTGTGGCATAAAACAACCATTCATACGTGCCATCAAGCTCAATACAAAAAGACAAGTATGTTGTTCTGGGTTTAACAACTCCCTTTTGACAGAACCGGTATTCAGGAGCTCAGCTACCCACACTCAATTAGTTGAGCACAGATATGATTGTATTTGAGGTGGGTGGAAAAGGTTGGCCCCAAAACAACACTTTAGCTCTTTTTGAGTCTGTGACATTTTCATCAAGCTGCAGTGTCACATGCAGTGTAACATTTTAGCACAACACTGGGACTTGAATGCAGACGCGCTCTCACACAGGGAGCACTTCAAATGCTAATCATGTTTTACTGGGTGAATTGGTAGTATTAAGGTGGGCAAAAATTGGTAATTGTTGTCATAGAAAAGACAATGTATCAGCTTATCAAAAAGTGTGGGTGGAATTAATAAATTAAGAAGGTTGTTCAAAGCTGAAGTCATCGCTTGCGCACTTTCAAAGATTGTGGTTAGGCCTTTGGCATCAGATAATTCAACCACCAGCTGTCATAAAAAAGAAAACAATTATAAATAAATACTGGACCAATAATGCAGACAGCACAATTAAAACATGGTCTTTGCTACAGCTGCGGCTATCGAGTAATTTTGGTTTTCAGATATCCTACAGAAAATCAAGTCAAATTCCAAGTATTGGGGTAAAAAGGAAAAACAAAACACATTCTACGCTTGTTGAAAAACAATTATAAACACAAAAGACCAAACAAAACATTTCCACTTAATTATGAATGACCGACTTCTATACATTTTTTATGATGATCATAATTTTGTAGATTAATCTGTGATAATGTATTTAGCAGCACACCACTATCCTCTGAAGAAACTTTCGATATTTGACGAATCTCTCACCGTAAAATATGGCCTCCAAGGTGGATTTACCATTTGAAAAAGCACATTTCAATCAGCATGCTTTATTTAAAAAGTGATGCGGAGGAACCGTAACTGTGTCAGGGCTTCAGAGGTAAACGACTCTCCACACTTTGATGCTATCACACCAGCCTATGGAGACCACTCCAGCACGGCTAGCTCGCGGCTAATTTATGCCAGACGCAATCGCAAAATAGTGGCAGCGTAATTGTGCTTTGCTTGCTCCCTGAATTGGCAGCCGAATGTGATTTCATAACATCATAGTGTTGTTTGTATCAGGAGCTTGCAGAAGAAAGAAAACTGATGCTGTTAGGCCACAACACTGTCAAGAACATCTTCAAAATAAAAGCATACCAAGGCATTTGTGTTTAAGTATCTCTGAGGTTTTAAAAAGTCAAGATTTTAATACCCACTAATATTGTCTGTCACAAGTAGTAAGCTCTTATTTTCTTTTTTTGAGGAGGCATCTGAACAGGACACTATTATTAATAGCTGCTTGCAGATTTGAGTCAACGAGCCGCCTCTTTGAATATAATTCAATGCAAGTCACTGATTTTGGGAGTTGGGATGAGTCTATTCTAAAAGTAGATCGCCAGTAATGGGACACTGACTTGCTGAGAATTCAACCAAAAGCAGGCTAACATTTGTTTATTTATTCATACAATAATTGATTTATTTACACATTCATTTATTGTATTTATGTATTTTATATGCTATGCAATTGTTCATATTTTGATCAGATATTTCTAAAAATATTTTTAAATGCAAATTTTGGAGCTGCAATTATCATACAGTACTGCAATATTTTTTTTTTTACTCAGTTATCATACAGTCTGAATTTTTTAATTGCATTCCCACTCCACTCCGAAACCTCAATACTTACGGACTTGCAAACAAATCACAATCCCTTGCAAATAATTCCCTTAAAGAGTGGGTAAAAAAAAAAAAACAACAACAAAAATCAGTTGAACTGCACCCAGTGGAGCAGCAGCAGCCCAAATGCTATGTGGTCCCCTCGCTTGCCGGGGGATACAATTAGTAGCTTGAGCTGCTGCCTGTCAGCTGTGGGCTACAACAAGTTCACCCCTTGTTGCAGCCGCTCCGACTCAAGTGTGAGCTACTGTCAAGTTGATGAGTCAATGCCGATTTGAAGAATCTTCCCCGCCCTCACGAGAGACAGGTTGCTGTGCGTTGTTAAGACAGTAGATGATTTTAGCCCGGGTGTTGGCGTGGTGATGTTACTAGTATCATGCTGCCTCAACATTTTTGCTGCCCCAGGCACTGCAGCGTTGTAAGAACGCTCGAGGCCCCGCCGCACACCGACTGAACCCAAATGGACTGCGGCACGGTGCGGGGGTTCATCAGATAATTGTCATGAGATGGTGACCTTCAGTCAGAGGTTTTGCTTGAGTTAAGAATTTGGGGGTGGTAGTGAATGGCGTCGCTTTGGTGCAGATTAGACAGGGACAAGGAGTGCGTTTTCACTCCCATTCCACTTTAGCAGAAAAATTCCCATCCTGACCCGAACGAAAGTAAAATAATATTTAAAAAAATAAATGGAATCTCTAGTCGTGTCTCGCCTGGCTGAAAAAGACTCTCATCCCATCTTGTTCTCGTTCAGTACGACTCACACTTCTGTTTTAGTCCCATTTTGAAGATTTAAAAAAAATAAATAAAAAACTCTTCCATCTGTCCAAGTTTTTTTTTTTTTTTATTCCTACAGCAGTCCTGTAATAAAAGGTAACATTGGCTCCAAAGACCTGCGGATCCCCCCTAAATGCCAGTCCCTATTGCAGATGTAACAGCAAATAAAAAACAAACAAACTTCCAGTCATGTGAAAACAAAAACATAAAAAGTGCCACCTTCCCAGCCAGCAAAAATTCATTGATATTTCATTAAAAAGAGATCACTTGTGTCCGTCCAAAAAAAAAACTGTGAGTCTGGTTAAAAAAATAAAAGTTGAAAAGACTTGATTTTCAAGATATTAAAAAGATATCCTTTTACAGTTTCGATTTGGTTGAAAAATGATAAGCTGCCTTTTTTTCAAGTAGTTTAAAAGATACACAACTGGTTCTGTGATACTGGCAGGCGAGGCATATATGAAAATTCAGAAGTACTGTATTACTCAATCAAATCTTCAACAACACACACACATTTTGAAGTAAAAGTTTTTAGACAAAATTTGGACCAGAAAAGAACCGGACCGCATTGGACGGGTTAAACACCAGACAAATGACTGCGTTAGAGAAAACGTTTGACCATGTTTGATAAGCTAACTACACCTGAATATTAAAGGACTATTTTTGGACTCAATTTAGACCACTTTGGAAGGGCTGAACTACCCATTATGAAGGACTATTTTGGGACTAAATTTGGACACCATTGAATGGTTTAAACAATGCAATTACTGTATCAGTGACTATTCTTGGATGAGTTTCAATCACTATTTTTGGACTAAATCAGGTCAAAGATAGACTAGTTTTAGACCAAAATCCAACATACAGAAGACATATTTTTGTTTTAACTCATTCAATGTCATTTACAGGCAATATACAGCAAAGATTCTGTTTTTACAGGGAACAAAATAACAATTTAATTCCAAAGTGCATCCGTGACTGGTACTTTTATTGGGTGGAGTCTAAGAGACAAATTAACTAACAAAACAAACAAAAAAAGCCTTGGTTTAAACCAACGTGTTTCAAAAACACACGTCAAGCATCCTCCCGGTAAAGTGGTTTGGCTTTTGGGGCACAAACAGCTTAGCCATGCTGTGGAAACTTGCTAACAGATGCCAGCCTTTAAGTGAGCCACAGTAACCTGCAGGCAACACTTGGAATATGAAACCATCTTTTTTTTTCCCCGTCTCTCTCCTCCTGCTCACCTCTCTTTTATGTAATTCCCTTCCCTTGCTGCTCATATCCAACTGCTGGGACAGGTGAGATTAGATCAAACGAATGACCGGTGATGCTAAAACCCAAGCAGGGCTCTTCGGTCCACCTGGAGCCATGCTTGTCTGTTTGGCATATTTCGACAACAGAAAGATTAAAGTGTTCTTCATTCTGTCTTCCGTTTCTTTATCTACAGCATGGTAGAATACTCCCTGGACCTGCAGAACATCAACCTGTCAGCTATTAGGACGGTGCGAGTTCTTCGTCCCCTGAAAGCCATCAACAGAGTCCCAAGTGAGGGCAATTTTTAATCTACTTGTGCAGTTTTTTACTGTTACCTTGTGTGTGTTTTGGTACTGTGCCCTGTATCTTCATGGAAATCCATTTATATGCATTATGTCTGTGCCGGCGTGCCACCTGTTCTCCGTGGGGATCATTAAACATTCATGCGAGTCTTAATTACAAATGGTAGCGAGACCCCGAGTCACAGCTTCATCAAATCGGTTAATGTTCTGTCATTGATCTGGTAATAAGTGCCCTGCTTTAATCTAAAACTTTGAGACGGGCAGACTTTATGATGTGCCTTATTGAAATTTGGGCAAAGGTGTGGCGCTAGTTTTTAACAGGCTTGTACTTTTAGCAGGAGTCTTGATAAGAAGAACTATTTGAATTATAATTGACCAGTCTCCATATGGGAATTCTGAATACTCACCAACAAACAATTCGGAACTCTCATCAGAGGTTTTTGCTTATCATTTTTAGACAAATTTTAAGTGAGAAGTATAAGGTCACGCTGTACAAATAATCAGGTTGAATGGGTCAAATCAGCAACGACCTGATAATTCAGTTAATTCGACCCAGTCAGTGTTCAAAATTGGATCAGAGGTTCTTTTTCTTTAGATAAGTGGTATTAAAAGTTAAAGTGGGCATAAAATGATATTTCAATACTTTTCCACAGTGTAATATGTGCATATAAATTACGTATGGCACGTCGGCGATTTAATTTCTTATCAAATATGACTTTTATGGTACTCATATTTCTAACCAGGAAGTAAAACGACTCGTTTGCATGACCACACCTTGCCGTGTAGCTGCATTGCCCCCTTCATGATGGAGCTCAAAGGCGGCCCAAACATGCGTCCATCCATCATCTTGACTGCTCATCCTCACGAGGAGATTATTCCAAACAGCATGAATAACAGGGCCATTAGACTGACATTAAAAGGCAAAATGGCGTCAATACACCGCTCTCACTAACACACGTTCCTCCTATCAAATCAGTTCCTGTGGGAGCCCAGTATTCATAACAATAATTCCACCCATGGGTTAATTATTTACTACTGACGTTGATTGTCCGGCTGTGTGCTCCCAAACACACATTTTGGCCACTTCAGTATTTGTACAGTAAAATGTTGTAGCTGGTAAATGAAACGGTGCTGTTTACTTGGCCGACCCGGTGCAAAATTTC